>NC_056726.1:1014569500-1014619500 GCF_019279795.1 Protopterus annectens | reverse complement strand
GCTCTTGTCCTTTTCCCATAAGCTGATAAATACCCCTCTCAAACTCCATTGTAAAATTACGGTTTCATTCTCTCTGTTGGAGTCTACCATGTTCACCTCCCCGCCTTCTGAATTTCTTACACATCATCAGTAATTCCTTGCCTATCATGTAGTCGGGTCAGATCATTTCTGAAACTACATCTAATAAACTACATGTTGCATCTGTGGTTATTACAACCTTTTTCCCAGAACTATGAAACTTTTTACAAAACAATGATCACTGAAATCCTTAATTTTTTTCGCATGTGTATCACACTTTGGTTGTTTACTGTATTTAATTATTCGTTTGACTACCTCTAAATAGCAAATTTTTTCTATGTGTCATGATAAATTTTCATCTTAAATATGCAGCATTATGTTTTATATATAACTAATTTACATCCATGTAGCCATTCACCATCCATCTATTTATCCATGGCCCTGATCCATCATATACTTTTCTTAATTCTCTCATAATGTTAACTTTTTCTCTCATCATCATCATCTTCTTTCAGCTGTTCCCATTAGGGGTTGCCACAGCGGATCACCTGTTTCCATTTCTTCCTGTCCTCTGCATCTTGATCTGTTACACCAACCACCACATCCATAAACCTTATCTTAGGCCTCCCTCTTTTCCTGTTACCTGGCAGCTTCATCCTTAGCATCTTTTTTCCCAATATACTCCACATCCCTCCTCAGCACATGTCCAAACCAAAGTAATCTTGCCTCTCTGGCTTTGTCTCCTAACCTTGCAACCTGGTCTGACCTTCTATTTTCAAACATCATCTATACCCTCATTCTGTTAGTTTTTGACAAAGAATTATAAAACAAGGAATATTTCCAAGATCTTCCCAAAGACTTTTTTTTTTTTGCTTCTTTGTTTCTTCAAAACCTCCCTGTCTTACTCAGTCATTTATCAGTCTTGGAACTTAAGTAACCTTACACCTCTGACATCTTGTATTGCACCACTAACACCTTCTGCTTCATGTCTTAATACATCCATTGTTTTGTCCAAAGATAAACCTGTCCAGGGAAATCATGTACTTCCCAAATACATCTTTCTAACAACATCCTTGTTTTTTAACTTATACATGCTATTAAACTTTATAATAATGAATATTTTACACTGGGTATATTGGGAAAATGATGCTAAAGGATGGAGCTGCCAAGTAAGAGCAAAACAGGCCTAAGATAAGGTTTATGGATGTGGTGAGAGAGGACATTCAGGTGGCTGGTGTGACAGAGCAAGATGCAGAGGACGAGAAGAAATGGAAACAGATGATCCGCTGTGGCGACCACTAACGGGAATAGATGAAAGAAGAAAAAGACGAAGAGGAAGATTCAGCAATATAATGTCACAGGCAGCCCTGTAAGTCCTACCTATTTACAAGTAACATTGATCCTGAAAATAACTGAATTGTCACAGAGCGACCTATAACACACATGATAACTTTTAATCTGTACAGTGCAATACAAAACAGGATTCTTGAAACATATTCTGATTCTGAGTCATTATTCCTGTGATTTAGTTTGCATTTTGACTGTTTAGTCTCTTTTTCATTTGCTTGTACCACTTCTGCACAAAATAGTACTCCCACTGCATTGGTACATTCATGTTCTTCGCTTCAGCTGAACGTGATATTTCCACTGATCAGCTTTTTCTGTTTTTGTCCACAGCAGCATGTTCATTCCCTTAGTCCTTCTGTTTTTATTCTCCATGTTTATCTATACCACTCAGACAGACCAGTTCCTGCCTTCATGAGACATGCTACTATCATTCCATTGAACAAAGGTCACTTCTGGTTCACAGATGACCCCTCCAATCAAACCATGTAGCTCATTCCATTCGTTTTCTGTTCTACAACATGGAGTTCATTCCAGCTCCACAGTTATTACATTCAGCCACACTCCATGTGTATTCATGTTTCTTATAACTGTACCTCTCATTGGTTAAGAACATTTTCAACCTGAATAATTAAGCCACTGTAGCAAGCTCTTTGTGTGATAATTGTGTACTATTATTATTATTATTACTATTATTATTATTATTATTATTATTATTATTATTATTATTATTTCTATTATTATTATTATTATTACTATTATTACTACTATTATTATTATTATTACTATTATTATTATTACTACTACTATTATTATTATTACTATTATTACTATTATTACTATTATTATTATTATTACTATTATTATTATTATTATTATTATTATTTACATTTCCCTGTCAGTCTACTGATCCACTTACAAATTTTGACACAAGCTTCCTTTGGGAACATACTCTTCAGCACCCCCAAGAACAGTAAAGTAATTTCCCAGTGTCTTGGTCAAATTTACCCCAGTCTGTATAAACACTACCTTGAATCTCATCCTAAAAACAGACCATACACCTGGGTGGACAATGTCTGTCAACCGAAAGTAATTAAATAAAATGACCATATCATCCCTTTGTATAGATGGCTGCTGAGATCCCACATAGAGTACAGTACTTTGTTATGCAGAATTAATTTTCACCAGGACACTGACAGGACAGAAACAGTACAGAGAATTATAGTGAAAATTCTACAGTTTTCACCTGAAACTAGATAGAAATACTATTTATTTAATTATACGTTTGTTAACAAGGTAAATGTATTGTTCCAAAGTCCCTGTTCAGGCTTGACCTAAGCCAGTTGGCAATAGAAAGGTAATACTGTACAATTAAATTGAAATGCAGCAATAAAATTATAAATACAAATTATATTGATTAGATTTACAATAAACAGTTACAATAAAAAACATAATATGTGGAAGTTTATTTGGTTGACAATATGGAGCAATGTAGATTATGAACTGTGTGGAGAAGCTTACTTATAGGCAAGTAAAATGGGATGAGGAGATGGCAGATGATGGGAATGACAGAGGTACTTCAGAGTCTTGAAGAAAGAAGGCTTGAAGAGGGTATAGGATAGAAGCTCATAACTTGGCATGATGGTTAAGGTGCTTACCTTACAGAAACAAGGTACTGTTATGATTCTCACATTTGGGAAGCACGGCTAAGCTTGAGAAGGCCCCCTGAGACAGTTATCCTAATAATTACCCATGAACCTATAATATAAATAGTCTAGAAAGCTTAGCATACCTGCCATACAAGGAAGTATTTCAGGACACAAAGATACACAAAGGGAAGCAAATGATCAGATTTACTTTGCAGAGGAGTCGGCAGTAATAGAAACAGTGACAGAATGAAGAAAAGATGTGATAGGGAAATGGCAATTCTTACATCTGATGGAGATAAAACAAATGAGCAGTTAACCAAACAGAATCTGTAAGTTAATCCAGAAGGTGGGGAAACTAACAATTTAATAGACCTTGTCTGCTATAAAACTGGCTGTGCCAGTTTTATTCTCTCTAATCAAGGATATACAGCAGATAAAAATAAAAGCTTCCCTCTGAAATTTGTGGCATTGTAAGATTAAGAAAACATTACACATGACTAGTCCTTCTGTCTTGTGCAAGACTGACAGTGGTGTACAGATAAATTATATATAATAAGTCCTTGACAGGCAAATTTTGCACCTGATCTGTGCTGCGAGTTTTGAGGGCAGATAATTTTTGATATTTAAGGACAGTCTTTCTGTCCAAACCTTTGAATGAAATGGATGTGATCACATTTCAAACGTATTTCTTTTCTACATGTTCAGACACTTTCCCTTTCATTGCACAGTTATTGATCTTTTTATGGTGGTAAGTTGTGCAGTAATCATACAGCTGTGATTACCATCAACCATCAGAGCTGAAAAAAATGTGACCTCATAATAACCCTACTGTAATAACAGAGTACGAAATTGCTCAGTGAAGACTGCAAGGAGGACAATTTCAGATACTTTACATTTTCTTCCTTTATTTTTACAAAGGCAAAGAGAGAAGAAACTTAGAATATTCATCATTTATAATCCTATTTCAAATGAATCTTTTACATGTAGCATCTGTATGACATTTTATTTGGTTTTCTGGCCAGATATTCATATAAGTGCCCTTCTATTTATTATGCTAGTAAGTTATTCATACTTAATTACATTTCATATTAATTTATATGGGCTTAATATTATTTTCCCACTATACATATATATATATATATATATATATATATATATATATATATATATATATATATATATATACAACAGCATATCCTTTTCATCATTTGTCAGGCACACGTTCATGATAGAAATGTTTTCCTTCATTGAATAATTATGGTAGTAGTTAATAACTTAAATTCCAACAAAAGACAAGAAATTGATGTGTGATACTTGATCTATATCCAAACATTGAATATATTTCAAGAATAATCAATGTATTTCACTGGGATTCAGAAAATCTGAGCGTAATTCAACTCCATAGTATAGAGGGATGGATTGTTGACATTGAAGAGATGACATTAAGTCAGTAGCTTTGGCACTTGAGGACCAGGTGACATGGGCTCAACCATCTTGGTGAGGGGGTGATGGATTGGTCCACTCACTACACTGTCTACACATATTGGAAAGGCAGGTGTAAGGACTGCTGCACATAGATGGGCTTGGGTGATGACTGAGCATATACAATGGATAGTAATGCAATCATATGATTTAGTGGATCTATTTAAAAAAATTGATGTGATGGAATATCAAACTGCATATGGTTGAGAACATATGAGTGATGTTTCATAATATTGAAAGGTACAAAACAATGAAAAACTGTGTTTTTCTCCTGCTAATTATATACACAAATTCTGAGATTGCACTATAGTTGTGAAAAGGGAAAATTACCTAATTAATCCCCCGAGTAGTGTGATCTTAGTACAATAAGTTCAACGTTTTGGAACTTCGATCATGTGTTCTCAGGCATATGCAGCTAAATGTTATGAAACATCAATATTCTGAAGGAGAAATGATTTAACATATATGGAAGAACGTGCACGCTCTCTGCAGCAAGCAATTGTAGAAGTCTTATACATAAGGGCTGCTGATATTAGTGCATAAAACAAAAAAGTTATATTTTCACAGCAAATGACAATACCACTCAAAGCACTCAGCAGGCACCTGTTTGGGGAATGAATAGTCTGAAAATCGCTTACCTTCAAGATGGACAGATGGCTGTATTGTGTGGAAAAGAGGAAAACTAGGTGGTCATTTGGGAAGGTGACCCGAAAAAAATTAAAAAAAAGACAGAGAGAGAAAAATCTATACTTAGTTACAAGTGGACCTTCAAGCCAAGTGCAGCTTATTATGGTTACTGTGACAGATCAACTATTGCAACAATGTTTAAGCTTAGTACATGCAGCTTGAGGACTCGGTGACAGCTATTTTCTGATAGTGTGATTGCTGGATGTGTGGAGAAATTCCCAAAATATAAATGGCATCCAGATTTCTTAATTGCATCTATTTTCAAGGAATATTCCAGTCTTATAGGTTCATTCATAGGTTCACAGAAGATTGCTAGGCTAACGGCTCAAGAGCCCTTACAGGCCTAGCCCTTATTACCTGGATTTTACCCAATTTTTGATCCCTAAGGGCTGGGGAATAGCTTAGGCATGTGCTTGTGCTTTGGAGCATTTTACAGACTGCCCCTGTCCATAAGGGATATAGTGCCACCCCAAGGGTGAATTTACTATTCCCCATTCATTGATCCAACTGTGTTTGAAGAGGGTCATGGAAGAGGTCTGCTTTACGTAGATAGGAATCTTGTTTCAGAGAAAGCATAATCTCTGATATACATATCAGTCTCTCCAACATGTTTTATTCATGTAACAGACCAGGTTTAGATGCTTGGATCAGGTAATGCTCATGCAGTTTGTCTGGCAAATGTGTAGCAGTTCCTTTAGGGCTAGATTTGACAGCACCTTGTAGGTTAGACATAGATCACACCTTAATAGACAGTACGAGAAAGAGCAAAGGGATGGGGCTTTTAGTTTATCTGCAGCTAGATCTCTCACCATGGGGGCCCACTTTTTGGGGGGGGGGTGCTGTCAATGTTGTAATTTTCAGGGGTAATTGACTTGCCAAACATTATAATTATGATTTTTTTGCATTTAGTTTTAGGCCATGGCTCTGACAACAATCATTTGTCTGAGTCAGACCTTTCTGAAGGATATCTCCATCTTTAGGGGACTGGATGATTGTCCCCAACTTGCAGTCATCAAACTTGGTCAGCCAGAGACCTTCTACATCTGTCTTGATTTCAGAGAAGAATATTCTGAACAGGAGTGGTCCCAGCACTGAGCCCTGTGACACACCACTAGTAACCTGCCTCTTCCAGCTGGTGACATAGGGATTTATGCCAATTTTGTTTGTTTATCTATAATACCTGAGTGGAGAATTGTGTCAAATGCCTTAGCCAGGTCCTCATAGAAATCCACCAGATGAAGCAGGTATGACCTGTCCTTGTTGAAGCTGAACTGAGTTTGGTGCAGTGTTTGGAGATTTCCTCCGATACTGTTTATCAGGTCTATGATTATTCTTTTCATGACCTTGCAAATAAGACAAGTCAAAATTAGGGGTCTGTAATTTACTGGGTCTGTTGATGGTCTCCCTTTATGCAGAGGAATGACCATTGCTGTCTTCCACTCCCCAGGGATGAATCCAGTCAGGAGGCTGTGGTTAAATAGAGATCCTATTGGGCGTCATTGGTCATGCTTCATTCTATTTAAGAGCCATCCAAGGACATTGTCAGGACCCATCAGAGCCATGAATATAGCTTTAGAGATCACAGGGAAGACCTTTGTGATAACTGCTAGAGGAATAGTGAAGGGTATATTTTGAGGAGTAACAGGAGGTGATAGGGTGGTGAAATTTGAGTTGAATTTATCTGCCAGCAGATTTGCTATATCTTCTGGCTTGGGTATAAGTAATGTTTTATTTATTTATTTATTTGTTTATTGGCATTTGTTGACCAGGAGGCCCGGGGAGAAAAGCTGCAGAGTTAAACAAACAGCAAAGCAAGAAATACTATATACATTAAATTACAGATCTGGGAAGGAAGGCTCCACAGTTATACAAACCAAATGTCACAGAACAACATAATTACAAACAAATGTTATACAAATATATATACATGCCCATATCACAAGTAAACTATATCATAGAAAAATAGGTAGATAGTATAGGATAAAATAAATAATAAAGTATGTCCAGTCAGTGGAGTAGATTGAGATCAGATGTGTTAGAAGGTTGGATTCTTGGTGAAATAAGTTATAGGATTAAGGAGGATTACATTGTAATTCACATGTATGGCTTGGATTTTGTAAGAAGTAGGTTTTTAGTGCAGTTTTAAATGGGTTCAGTGAGTCTAGTTGGGTAATGAAGAGGAGAGGGTATTCCATAGTTTGGCTATGTTGTAACAACATAGACATTGTCCAGCTCTCTTGTTGGATCTAGCGACACTTAAAAGGGTTCTCTCTGAAAAGCGGAGGAAGCAAGAAGAGGTATATGTGTGTAAGATGGAGTGGAGAGTGGGGCAGCTATCAGGTTGAAAAATGAATTTATGGGTGATAGTTAATTGAGTAAATTGGAGATAGTGGTGACATTTTAGCCAGGACAGGTTTGACAGAGTGTTGCAGTGGTGTGAGCAGTTAGATAAGCTAGATGTTAATTTTGCTATTTTATAGCAGCATTGTTCATAGGTTCATAGGTTCATACTAGGCTATCTGCCCTAGGTCATTTATAAGCCTAGCCAGAGTGTGTGTGGCTTTCACCACCCCTTAGGATGAGAATACTATACCCATTAGTTTGCTGTGCCTCTGTCCAGCAGTGACACAGAGATGATTCCCGGGGTAAACCTACGATCTCCCATCCACTCGTCAAGATTTCTCTTGAACAGAGTCAGTGAGGGGCTCTGCCTCACATGGACTGGGATTCTGTTCCATAGTGTAGGGAGTCTCTGGGTGATGAATCTGTCCCTCCAGCACGTCCTATTTATATCCGTGTTGAGGTTTAAGTCTCTTGCTCTCGTGGCTCTGGTGGATTTGGATTTTTTGAGGTGGAGCATGTCCATTAATTCCGGGTTGGACATGGCCATATATGTCAGGCACAGATCACCTCTGAGCAGATGGTATGCGACTGAATAGAGCTGGAGTTTCTTCAGTCGGGCAGCGTATGACATATGTTTGAGCCCCTTTATCCTTTTGGTGAGGAACTTTTGGGGTCTTTCCAACTGCTGCAGGTGTCGGGTAAGGTACATTCCGAATGGGGCATTGTACTCAATCATCGGTCTGATAAGTGAAGAGTACAGGGGTACAATGACCTCTCCTGATCCGGATGTGAATCACTTCATGATCAGGTGGGCAATGTAGAAGGTCTTCCTAACCACTTTGGCAATGTGAGTGTCAAAAGAGAGGTTACTGTCAACTTGGGTCCCCAGGTCCCTGATAACTTCTTCCGTGTTTAATGGATTACCACCTATGTGGTAATTAGGGGTTACCTTGTTTTTCCCAAAGGGTATGACTATACATTTTTTGGCATTTAGCTTAAGGCCATGGCTCTGGCACCAGTTATCCATTTCTATGAGACCTCTCTGGAGGATGTCTGTGTCTGATTGTGTGTCAGTTATGGTGCCCAGTTTGCAGTCATCTGCAAATTTTGTCAGCCACAATCCCCCTATGTTTGCCTGCACTTCAGAAAAATAAATGCCGAACAAGAGGGGGCCCAGGACTGAGCCCTGTGGGACACCGCTCGTGACCGGCTTAGTGGCACCAGCAACTCTAACCCTGTGGGTTCTGTCCTTGAGCCAGTTTGCAACCCATCTTGTGACATATGGGTTTACATCTAAGCTGGTGAGCTTTTCTATGATGCCCGAGTGGGGTATTGTGTTGAACGCTTTTGCTAGGTCAAGGTAGGCTGTGTAAACTGCCTTACCCTCATCAATGGCCTTAGTGACTGTTTCGAAAAAGTCGACCAAGTTCAAGAGGCAGGATCTGCCCTTGACAAAGCCAAATTGGGTAGGATCCAGTGTCTGTAGGTCCCCAGTGTCTTTATTTATGAGTTCCATTATGATCCTCTCCATAGCTTTGCAGACAAGGCTTGTCAGGCTTATGAAGCGGTAATTTCCAGGGTCCGTAGAAGCACCGCCTTTGTGGAGTGGGACCACAGTTGCCGTACGCCATTCTTTGGGTACGTATCCTGTAGTAAGGCTAAGATTAAACAGCAGCCTTATGTGTGGGTTTAGTTCCTCATTGAGTTTGTGTAGCACACAGCCGGCGACACCGTCCGGTCCCATTGATGCTGTGTTTTTTGCTTTAGAGAGAGCAGCTCTCACCTGGGCATCTGAGATGTTTGGGAGGCTAGACTCTGGTGGGATAGATATTTCTCCTTTTGGGGGGGGGGGAGAAATTTGCACTGAACCTGTCTGCCAGTATGTTGGCAATGTCTGTGGGTTCAGTGATTTTTGCATCATTTTGGACTAATTCTGAGCATATCTGGGAGTTTCCACCCAGGTTTCTAACATAGCTAAAGAAGGCCTTATGATTGTCTTTTGTGTCATTAGCGATTTTTCTCTCAAAGTTGGCCTTGGATGATTTTATGAGTGATCATAGTTTTTGCTAGTATTGATCAGAGATGCCTTCCCTTTTAGGGATTTTGCTCTGTCATGTAGTAGCTTTCTCCTCTTGTTGTAGAGTTTGTTTATGGCTGGGGTCCACCAGACCGGCGCCTGCCTTTGGTGGAAAGGGTCTTGATTTTATTAGGGATTGCTTGATCCATACATTCCTGGAGGTGCTCGTAGAAGGCATTTGTAAGGGTTTCAGCAGCGTGGGTTGTGGTTTCCACTGGCTCGGGGCCTTGAAGGATACCACTCCAGTCTTAAGAAGTGTGAAGTTTGCTTTTGAGAAGTTCTTCACTGTGGTCTTTTTGCTGGGGTGGGGGCAGGATGTGGATCTCCAGTGAGATTAATTTATGGTCTGATCTCACCAATGAGGGATATACTTCGGTGTGGAGCATTTTGTCCCCATGTTTGTGATGATCAGGTCTAGTACATTTTCTCCTCTTGTGGGAATGGTGACTAGTTGTTCCATAGCATTTGAGTTTATGAACTCCAGGAACCTTTGGGCTAGGGTGTTGGGGCTTGAGTAATGTTCCCAGTCTATGTTTGGGTAGTTGAAGTCACCCAATATGATGGTGTTTGAAGAGACATTCATACTCTCCAGTGTCTTCAGGAAGGCTGTGTGGGTTTCCTGAGTTTGAGAGGGTGGTCTGTAGCATGCTACAAACTGTAAGGCAGTTTTACCTATGGTTAATTGCACCTGGATGGTCTCCGATGCTTTGTGCATTGCCACTAACCTGGAGGTGTGGGTATCCTTTATGAATATGGATACTCCCCCTCCTTTTGTGGTTCGGTCCGGATTTTGGGGCCTGAACGCATGATATGAGGTATAACCTGATAGTGCTGGGGTGCTCTCAGGAGCCTTGAACCAGATTTCAGTCACAGCACAGACATCAATGTTCTCCATACTGAGGAGGGCTTCGAAGGCGTGCATCTTGAGGTTTAGACTTCTGGCATTGAGCAGTATTACCCTTAGTTTTTCTCCATTTTTGTTTTCTAGGGCGGTAAGTTTTTCATTTGAGCCTTGCCTAAAAAAGGCACTATGGGGGTGGCAAGAGCCTTTGCCAATATCCGGAAGCCCAGGGGTGACAGGTGCAAGCCATCACTTGCGAAGCAGCGTGGCTTGTCAAGCATGTCATCCCAGGCAGACACACATTGGATCCCCTTAGAATGACACCAGTAATTAAGCCAATTATTAAAGCTGATCATTTTGTCTCTGTATTGTGGCATCATTCTTGGTGAGGGTAGGATACTACTCAGGGTCAGGGTCATACCGGCCTGGGCTACATAATCTGAGAGGTCCTCTATGACTCTTTTCATGTAGTCCAGGGAGGTACGTCTCAGGTCGTTCACACCGGCATGGACAATGACTGAGTCATACTTGTACTTGCTGTGGAGTGACCTGAGTGCTTGTGTTATGTGGCGGATTCTAGCACCTGACAGGCAGCTTACTGTGATCTTTTCCTTGTTCAGTCTGGTGAGTGGGACGTCAGTGTGTCTGACTATGGAGTCACCTATGACAAGTGTGTCTGGCATTGTGTTTGGCCTTAAGGGCTGTGATTGTTTAGCACACTGACTTTGAGAACTATGTGTTGCATGTCTTATGTCTTGAGGTGGCAGTTGCTTGGGTGTCTGCTTTGGAGGCCTCTGTAGTTTTGGTAGATTTTGATCAGTGCCTCCAGTATGTCTTTGTGTGTTTATGTGTTTGTTTTGCAGTTGTGATAGTTCTATGTGAAACTGGGTTTGTGGTGTGCATGGTTTCCTTCTCCTCCTGTCTGGTCTTGCCAGTCCTGAGTTGAGAGAGCTCAGCCTCCAGTTTGGCTATATAGTTGCATCTCTCACATGTATTTGTGTTTTGTGGGAGAAGGAGTGGGTTGTCTGTGTACATGAGGCAATTGTAACATTGCCTCAAGATGCCCAGATTCACTAGCCGAACAGGAGAGGACGCTAGCAACTGACCCTTGACATGCTAGAAAAGTGAAAAAGTTTGCTGTGTAACTGAGTCAGAAGGGACCTATAGGGAAATGGGTACTCAAGGGGATTCTAGGCTAATGTAGTACTTTGTTTAGTATATAAGTACTTTACCTATATAAAAATGTTTTAGGAGCAAGTGCTGAGCTTTTGAGATAGAGAATAGACTGTTTAGATTGCAAGTAGAGAAGTTCTAAGGGAAAAATTGAAGAGCAGACTTTACGGAGCCAGAAATAGTTTAACCTTGTTTAACGGGCTGCCCAATGGTGCTCTATGGGCAACTCCGCGCTAAATCACACAAAAGCACGCTAAAGCGGGCTTTATTACAGGGGGCTAAAAAGAGCTAGGAATTGACCCAAAATGGCCAATAGACTACAAGTTTCTGGCTGGAACCACTCCTCTAGGGATAAATAGGCTGCTCAGTGCTTCCCACTCCCACTGGTGAACAAAGACGCTTCCTTTTATCCAAATAAGGATATGGAATAGCACAGGAACCAAGACAAAGCCCAGAGATCAGCAAACTCTGAAGACTGGACTATTCTAGTTCAGTAAGGTGGGAAAACAAGATTTTTTTTTTTCTTTTTTGCAGAAAACAGAGGAAAAACAGACAGTGAATGCTATAAATGCTTTTAAACGGCTAGCGCACTTGAGTGTGTTAGCCTACAGGTAGAATTAAGCAACAAATAACTTTTTAAAAGTGCAAAACAGTTAATCAACACAAAAACAGTTTAAATAAAATGCAGAGCTGTATAAACAGGCGAAAATGCAGTCGCTAAGCAGTAAATAATCAAAAAGCCAGAAAAAAATACTTAAATCAGGAAAAAGTCACTCTTTTGCTCTCTGCTGCTTGTAGAACTCTGCAGGACACCACGAGGAGCTGTGCTGAGTTGAATACAAGCGAAAAAGCACGCTAAAGTGGGCTTTATATCAGGGGGTTGAAAAGAGCTAGGAATTGACCCAAGATGGCCAATAGACTACATGTTTCTGGCTGGTACCACTCCTCTAGGGACAAATAGGCTGCTCAGTGCTCCCCACTCCCACTGGTGAACAAAGAAGCTTCCCTTTATCCAAATAAGGATATGGAATAGCACAGGAACCAAGACAAAGCCCAGAGATCAGCAAACTCTGAAGCCTGGACTATTCTAGTTCAGTAAGGCAGGAAAGCAAGATTTTTTGTTTTTTTGTTTTTGTCTTTTTTGCAGAAAACAGAGGAAAAACAGGCAGTAAATGCTATAAATGCTTTTAAGCGGCTAGCGCACTTGAGTTCGTTAGCCTACAGGTAAAATTAAGCAACAAATAACTTTTTAAAAGTGCAAAACAGTTAATCAACACAAAAACAGTTTAAATAGAATGCAGAGCTATATAAAGAGGCGAAAATGCAGTCGCTAAGCAGTAAATAATCAAAAAGCCAGAAAAAAATACTTAAATCAGTTATAGCAAATACAGTTATACCAAATGCTCTGAAATATACTGTATATTTCCAAAATGTTTGAGAAGGACAGTCAGAACACAAGAAGGTTCAGGCGAAAGAGAAAAAAAAAAGTTTTGTTTTACTTTTTGAAAGGGAAATGGAGGACCAGAAGGCCTTATCAAATGTTCTCTCTGTATTAGGCAGAATGAACTAATGACACTAGACTGGGAGGTGTGTCACAGTAGGGGCGGGCAACTGCAAAGCCACCAAGTATAAGAGCAAGACACCAACAGGGAGTGAGGGTGGGACAAAATAGCCTACAGACAGCAAGCACTAGAGAGACAAATGAAAGTTTTTAAACAGATAAGGATTTGTGAAGATACTGAATAGACAAAGTGCTTTATATATATTAAATTTTAAAAACACTAATCTGTAAAAATAATCAAAAAAAAATCAAGATACTTATATTTCCAGCTCAGTTGCGGTCAACAACTTCTCCAGTCTTGTAAAGACAGAAACCCTATCAAAGTTAGGGCTTAAAAACCAGAATAGCTTTTTTTTTTTTTTTTTTTTTTTACAAGAACACAAAAGAACCAGCCCACACTAGCCAAAAGATAATTACACAGAGGAAATGTTTCAGTTTACACAATAGCCTACAGACAGCAAGCACTAGAGAGACAAATGAAAGTTTTTAAACAGATAAGGATTTGTGAAGATACTGAATAGACAAAGTGCTTTATATATATTAAATTGTAAAAACAGTAATCTGTAAAAATAAATAAAAAAAAAATCAAGATACTTATATTTTCAGCTCAGTTGCGGTCAACAACTTCTCCAGTCTTGTAAAGACTGTAGCTTACTACTGAGGGATGTATGGAGGTTTGTGAAAATGGGGCTTCCATACATAACGGATGGAATTAGCCAAGTGTTAGCTAATCTGATCCTAGTTTGTTTATCAAGAAAGAGTTTGTGTCAGTATAATTTGCCTAGTGTGAAGTGGGGTTTCTTTACTGTGTTGAATATATGTTGATCAAAGGAGAGGTTATTGTCGATAGTAATTCGTAGAAGTTGTGTGAATTGTACCCGTTCTATTTTGGTTTTGTTATGGGAGAGAATTTTGAATTCTGTAGTTGGAAGGGAAGTTTTGATGAGAATAATAACAGTTTAGATTTTTGGGGGTAAAGCATTAATTGAGAGTCATTCAATTAGGTTTCTGTAGAGGAGAAAGCATCCTGGGTACTTTTCTGGAGGTTAGAGAAATTGTTGGAGGATGAGATGATAGTCAAATCATCTGCATATTGAATTAGTATGCTTGGGTGGGAGGTTTTATTTAGATCATTAATGAATACATTGAAAAGTAGTGGTCCTAAAATGGATCCTTGTGGGACATCTGTGTTGTTTGCTAGATAATCAGAGTGTTGGTTTTGCCATCTAACCGATTGCTGTCTGTTGTTTAGGTAGGAGGTAAACCACGGTATTACAATTTGAGAGCAATCAACTTTCTCTAGATGTTGTAAAAGCTTAGGGTGAGATATTGTGTTGAATGCTTTTGAAAGGACTAGCAGGAGTACAGAAGTGGGTAGGTCAGTGTCAAGAGCTTTATTCACTATATCAATAAAGGAGAGTAAAGCTGAGGTTGTACTATGGCATGGTCGGAAGCCATGTTGAGTGGGAGATAGGCGGTTATGTTTGATGAGGTGGTTGAGTAGTTGGGTTTGAATACATTTTTCTAGGATTTTTGACAGTGTGGAGAGAATAGCAATGGGCCGGTACTTTGAGAGATCATGAGATCATGGCTATTACCTCCTTTGTGAAGTGGGGTAATGATGGACTTTTTTCCATAGTAGGGGGACATATGATTCAGTGACAGAGATATTAATAAGAATGCTGACTGGGTAAGCTATAGCTTTGGCTGCTAGTTGTAAGTATTCAGGTGGTAAGTTATCAGCAGAGACTGAGGCTGTAATGCCATCTAAAACTAGCTCTGCACATTGTTGGACGTTGTCTTTAATACTGTGGACATAACTGAAAAATGCCTTATAGCTATCCTTAACTTAGGAGGCTATTTTACCTCAAAATTCACTTTTGAAGACTTGATTAGTCCCCTAATTTGTTTATTCACAATAATGAGGGAGTTTTGCTCTGCTGTGCATATTCTCTATTGCTTCTAGACAAGATTTTCTTTCTTTTGTTGTACAACCTATTTATATCAGCGGTCCACCAGTGTGGCTTGTTTTTGTGGGTTGTCTTGAGCATGTTTCAGTCTGGTTCTGCTATTTGTAAGCAGTTGTTTACGTGGTCATATAGAGCCTTTGTGTATGCCTCCACTTAGGCTTCTGTGTTTTCTGCATTTGGGGGAGCCTGGAAACTAGCTACTCTGTTACTTAATAATAAGTAGTTTGCCTTAGAAAAGTTCTTAAAGTTATTGGGGTTAGTTGGGGGTTCTAGTTTGAAATTTATTTCAAGGGAGGCCACTTTGTGATCCAATTTGATAAGTGAGAATATTACATTTGAGGGGGTGCCACGCTCTCCCATATTTGTGAGTACCAGATCTAGGATATCTGTACTCCTAGTAGGAGTACAGACTAGCTGCTCCAGGGCATTTGTATTGGCAAACTCCAGAAATCTTTGCGCCTGAATGTTAGTGGTCATGTAACATTCCCAGTTAATGGAGGGATAGTTGAAATCACCCATGAATATGGTATTGGGCTGAATGGTAACTGATTCTAGTAAATTCAAGTATGAGGTATGGTTTTCCTGGTTCATGGTGGGGGACCAGTAGCTAGCAGGGATATTGTAAGGGAGTTTTCCAATGGTTAGTTAGACATGGAGTAGCTCGAGCATGTCATATTGTTTGACCAGTCTTGAGTCTTGAGGTGTGCTTATCTTTTATGTAGATGGATATGCCTCCACCTTTTGTGCTTTCATGTGCACTGGGTAGTTGGAATGTGTGAAAGGCATTATAACCCATCACTGCCAGGGTGCTTTCCACGGCTTTGAACCATGTCTCAGTAACTGCACAGTTATCAGCATTCTCCAGGGTGAGGAGTGCTTCCAGGGAGTGCAGTTTCCTGTTGACACTCCTAACATTGAGCAGTAATACCTTTAGCTTAACTTGAGTAGATTTTGCTATATTGGGATATTTATCTGTTTGGCAATGCCTAAAAAAGGACTATAGGTGCAGATAATGTTTTGGCCAATATCAGAAATCATGTTCTCCCAGACTGACAAATATTGGACTCCTAGGAGTGACAATGGTAGCTATGTCAATAATTAAAGTCAGTCATTTTCTGTTGGTATAGTGGCATCATCATCGGACATGGTAGAATTCTGCTCAATGCTAGGCTCATACCCACCTGCAACACATATTCTGAGAGCTTAATCATGTCTCTTTTCATATAGTCCAGGGAGGTACTTCTCGGGTCATTTATGTTCAGATGGACTATAACTGAATCATACTGCTACCTAGGATTTAGTGACCTGAGGGTTTGCACGAGCTGGTAAATCCTGACCCCTGACCTAGGATTTAGTGACCTGAGGGTTTGCACGAGCTGGTAAATCCTGACCCCTGACCTAGAATTTAGTGACCTGAGGGTTTGCACGAGCTGGTAAATCCTGACCCCTGACAGGCGGCTAACTATATCCTTCTCCTTATTCAGCAGGGTAAGAGGGGCATCATCGTGCCTCACAATGGAGTCTCCTATTATCAAAATATCGGTATGAGTGATGTCACACCCTATGGGTTTCCTAACTGAAAGACTATGAGATGTAGTTTAATTTGTTGTGGTAGTAGTTGTCTTGTTTCTGTGCATGTGGAGTTTCTGGAGTTTGTGTCTGGGAGGCATTTGAGATTTGGGTAAGTTACATGTGAGCACCTCCAGATATGTGGATCTATGTGTCTGGTCCTTTATAAGTGTGGTGAGTTTTGTATGTGTGGCACTGACAACCTATTTGCATACCTCTCAACCTCTCAGAGCAAGAAATCTGGACAGATCCATAAGTAATGGGGGGAACAAAGGCCCAAAAATAGGGACATTTTTTAAATATTGCTCTTACAAACTTAAAACATTGATATAATAACAGGTTTTGCATTAGCAGGAATTTTTGAAGGGTATAAAGTCTGAAATCTGAAACACAAATGTCTGTCAATATTTTTTTACTTCAATCCTCAATGATTTGCAAAAGACTGTGGCCAGAAAAACATTTTATGAGAAAGAGACAAAAAATACAAGGCATAAAGCTGTACATTCGGCAAAAATCTGTACAGTGGAGAGATATGCATTTGGTGTTTTTTGTGTGTGTATGCGAGAGTATTGCCTCCAGTGTCAGTGTGTAACATCTGTTATATACTGTATTCATCTGTTTCTTATCTAATTGGTTGTCAGTAAACATGGGACAATTGCCTCAGGATGTCAATGTCCACCAAGATGGATACAGAGATAGCAGGAAAGTGCCTATCCATGGTTGCAGGTCTTTAATAAGTGCTTTACAAGGGAATAGAATGGGGAGAATTTGCAAAGGAATTAGGGATGAGTGCTTATGTAGTGTAATCTACTTCTAGCCTATGAGGCAATGCTGCTCAGAACACAAACCACTTTTTCCTTGAGTAACACTTCACTATGGACAATTTCAGAGATAGTTGTTATAGGGAAAAGTACAGCTTCTACTGATTGTGTACATACAGGGCAACACTAACCAACACTGAGCAAAGCACAGCTTCACACAAATGTGAGGCCTATAGAGAAGCAGAAAAAGCAAGTTTTTAACTAGGCATGTCCACAGGCTATTCATGTGAGCACACAATAAGCTTTCCACCAGCAATTTCCAGCACAGACAGGCTCTCCTGCCACAGGAGTGCAAACTTTAACCCTCTTAATGTAAAATGACTGCTTTGAAGCTCAAGTTTTAGGAAACTACAAAAATAGCAGCCTAAAAGCACTATAAAACAGTGGATACCATGTATATAGAGTGTTACAATTACAGAAGAGCAGCCTTTACAGCAGTGAAAAAAAGCAACTTAAAACTAAGCAAGTGCAGGAAAAATAATAAATACCACATAAATCTTCATGAATGCAGGGGTAGGGAGGGTGGCCTAATGGTTAAGGTGTTTGCCTTACAAACACAAGATGCAGGGCTTGAGTCTCACAAGGGATAATTGGCTAGGCTTGAAATGGCTCACAAGGGCACTTAGTTTAGTACTAATCTATGAACCTATGCAGTGAAAACAAGTAATACAAGTACAAAATAATACTTAATTTCATTTTTCTTCACAATGATGGCTTCAGATGCAAGCAAACTCTCCAAGTCTATGGCATCATCACTAAGCAATGAGCAGCTCTGAATAACTGAGCCATTTTCAGGCTTGATTTACCCCTTCATATGATTTTCATGATAACTGTACCTATTTTGGAGACACATTCATATTTTCAGGCATGATTTTTACCCTTTGTATAATTATTCAAATCCCTCCTCCTAATCATACATTACTTTGAAGCTATTCAGTATTCATGAAATCGGGCTACATAACAAACATATGGGTTAGCTGCAATAATTAAAAGAAATGTGAGGTATATTTTTGCGATATGATTCCTTAAAGTCTCCATAGCAGGGTTAGCCACTTGGTGGTGTAAACCTTGGCTCCAGATAATTGTCACTGTTAACGTTATACCCTAACCCCATATGCAAAAATGGGAAAAGGGGTTGTGGATGGATGGATGGATGGACTTTTACGTTGTGTCACTGATAATATGTTGACATTTTGTGTCATTTTTCTCTCTCAGCTCTCTTGTGTGTAGTGTCTCACAGCTCTGTATTTAACGCATTTAACAAAGTAATTGTATATGAATACTATCTACAGCTTTTCCATGCAGTATCACACTGTACAACTTACACTCCCAGAAGCAGTACATTTGTTCAATCACACAATGGTCAACAATTAGATTACAACAAACATTTCCTTGTGAAGACACTGTCTAGAACTTTCATCAGTGGTATCACTATGTGCAACTAAGATTGCAGCAACAAAATAATGCAAACAGTCACAGTTTTGTAACTAAATGGCAAAGACTGGTGATGTATAAGGAAATATATACAGAAATTGCATTACTATATTACTGTGTGTGTGTGTGTGTGTGTGTGTGTGTGTGTGTGTGTGTGTGTGTGTGTGTGTATATATATATATATATATATATATATATATATATATATATATATATATATATATAGCTGTCTTTCAGCTTTTCCCGGTTAGGGGTCGCCACAGCGGAACTTCGGTCCGCTAATAATTGGCAGTAGATTTTCACAAACGCCTTGGTGCCAGCTTGACTTTCAACCTTCAACGAAGGCATGCCCATTTACACATGTCTTTCGAACTCCCACCCAACCGCGGGTAGGACATGCAAACTCCACAAAGAAGGCACTCCCCGCACTCCAGCCAAGAATCAAATGGGAGAACCTCTTGCTGTGAGGTAACAACGCTACCGCTGTACCACCGCGGAAGTCTATACATATATATATATATATATATATATATATATATATATATATATAAAAAACACACAATCCCAGTACAGAAAGAACTGCCAAAGACTGTATTACAGCCAATAAATGTATGAACCAGAGTAAATGCGTAGCTTCAATAAACAAATCGATGTATATTCCAAAAAGTAGAAGTTTAATAACGTGAGCGCTTGAGACGTAAATCTGAAGAAGCGGCAGGACCGCGAAAGCGCTCACGTTATTAAACTTCTACTTTTTGGAATATACATCAATTTGTTTATTGAAGCTATGCATTTACTCTGGTTCATATATTTATTGGCTGTAATACAGTCTTTGGCAGTTCTTTCTGTACTGGGATTGTGTGTTTTATTTCTACTCTGGGACCTGGTTGAAGTTTTTTCATATATATATATATATATATATATATATATATATATATGTATATATATATATATATATATATATATAATATTCTGTAGCTCCTAGCCTAATGAGTACATAACCATAGCAACAGTAGTTAGCACAGGCTGATGTAGGCATAGTGTATACTTTAAAAGGAAGCAATGACTTCTTTAGAAATTAAGCACGTAACTGTAGCAAAACAAAAAATATTTCAGAAGGGAGCATAGACACATACTTCTCAAATGTACATATTTTAGGAGAATGTCAGACTTTTGCCTCATATTTTTTGTCTGTTCTTCAAAAAATGTATGTTTTTTTTTTTCAAATCAGTGAGGATAGAAGACACTAAATAATTACATAAATTTGAGTTTTAGACTTCATATCCTTCAGAAAATGCATACTGACACAGATCATTTTATTCTAGCAACTTTCTAAGTTTATAAGAGCAATATTTAAAATCTGTCCTATTCTGTGAACTTTCCCCCATTATTTTATGCTTTGCCCAGATTTCTTGAGTTAAGTTGTTGAGAGATATGCATAGAGAGTAGAAATGATTTGCACTGTGAATGCCAGTCAAGCAGAGGAAGATGGCTTACTCAAAGGTTCATAGGTAGGTACTAGGCTATCGGCCCTATGGCCCATACAAGCCTAGACAAAAAATGTAACCTGGCTTTTGCCACCCAAGAAAATTATTTTCCTGTGCCCTGTCGAGCAGAGCCACAGAAGTGATCCCTAGGGTGAATTTCCCATTTCCCATCCAATCATCAAGATTTTTCTTGAAGAGTGCTAATGAGGAGCTCTGTTTGACATAGATAGGTAGTCTGTTCCAGAGTATCTGAAGTCTCTGGGACAGGAAACTATCCCTCCAGTATGTTCTGTTTATTGTGGTGACAAGGTTTAGGTCCCTAGACCGTGTAGCTCCAAGGGATTGGGATTTCTTAAAGTGGAGCATGTCCAACAGCTCTGGGTTTAACATAGCTTTGTATGTTAGGCAGAGATCGCCCCTGAGTAGGCAATATGCGATGGAGTAAAGCTGTAGTTTTTTGAGACGGTCTGCTATGGGCATCTGTTTGAGGCCAGTAATCCTCTTTGTGAGGTATTTCTGTGGTCTTTCCAGTTGTTGTAGATGTCTTGTGAGGTACATACCAAAAGGGGCATTGTACTCTATAATGGGTCTATAATATATGGTATAATGAGTAGAGTGGAACAATGACCTGTTTTTTTTCTGGATGAGAATCCTTTTGTGCCGAGATGAGCCTCATAGAAGGATTTCCTGACCACTGTGGCAATGTGATTATCAAAGGAGAGACTACTGTCCACCTGTGTCCCAAGCTCTCATCACATTTTTGGCATTAAGTAGACTACCAGCTATGTGGTAGTTCATGGGTACAGAGTTTTTACCAAAGGGGATGACAATACACTTTTTGGCATTGAGCTTCAGGCCATGGCTTTGACACCAGGTATCTGCCTCAGTGAGGCCCTTTTGTAGTTTGTCCACATCGTTAGGAGTTTCGATTATGGCTCCTAGTTTGCAGTCATCTGCAAACTTTGTTAATAAAGACCTTCTGTGTTGGCCTGCACTTCAGAGAAGTAGATACCAAACAGGAGAGGACCCAGGACTGAACCCTGTGGTACTCCACTTGTCACTGGTCTGATGTCGGATTTGGAATCCCTTACTTTCACAGTGTGGGTTCTGTCCATGAGCCAGTTGGCAACCCATCTTGTGACATAGCGATTTATACCTAGTTTAGTGAGCTTATCTATAATTCCAGAGTGGGGGATGGTGTTGAAAGCCTTGGCGAGATCTAGATAAGCTGTGTGAACCATTTTACCCTCATCTATGGCTTTGGTGACTGCTTCAAAGAAGTCAATCAGGTTTAGGAGACATGATCTGCCTTTTACAAATCCAAACTGGGTAGGGTCCAGAGTTTGGAGATTACCAATGTCTTTGTTTATGAGTTCCATGATGATACGTTCCATGGCCTTGCAGACCAGGCTCGTCAGGCTAATGGGGCAGTAGTTCCCGGGGTCCGTCGTGGCTCCCCCTTTGTGGAGTGGGATAACCGTCATGGTGCACCATTCAGTGGGTACAAAGCCAGAGGTGAGGCTATGATTGAACATGGTACTTAGGTAGGGTGCCAGTACATTCTGTAGTTCATGTAGAACGCAACCTGGGATATTGTCAGGTACCATGGATGCTGTGTTCTTGGCTTTGGAGAGTGTGTTTTTTACCTGTGCAGCCGTGATTATAGAAACTTTGCATTCTTCCGGTATAGAGATGGGCCCTCTAGGGGGTGAGAGGGGGGTAAAGTTAGCACTGAACCTGTCTGCTAGGATGTTGGCAATATCAGTTGGTTCTGTATATTTAGTGCCATTGTGCTGTAACTCAGAGCAGATCTGAGTGTTCCCATTTAGATTCTTGACATAGCTATAGAATGCTTTGTGGTTGTCTTTAGAGTCAGTGACAATTTTGTTTTTGTAACTAGCTTTGGAGGATTTTATGAGAGATCTCAGCTTCTTACTGAGGTTGACCAGGGAGTTCCTCCAGTCGTGGGATTTTACTCTTTTTTGCAACAGTTTCTTTCTTCTGTTGTAGACTTTGTTTATGGCAGAGGACCACCAGATTGGCTTCCTTTTTATGGAGGATAACATCTTGGTTCTATTAGGGATAGCATGATCCATGCACTCGTGTAAGTGCTTATAAAGTGCATTTGTGTAGGATTCGGCAGTCATACCTCCATTATAAACTCAAGCGGCATTCTATATTGCCCTTCAGCTGCATTTCTTTCAGTACATTAGTTAATCCACATTTGTGGAGGGATGCACTGATGTACCATATATATTAAGAATATTTGCGATTTACATACTCAGCCAATGCCATGTGCTAGGTGATTCTACTCCTACTTACAAAGTACATAGGGTCTTCAAAGACTATCAGCTGCATTATTAATGTGTATTGTGTTCTATTGATTACTATGTTATGGAACTTGCTGGCTAACTTACCTGATTTAGAAACGTAGTATTCATTTTTATAACTGCTTCTACCGCTAGTACTTGTAAGATGTGTTATATTTTACTACATTTCATTATGTTTAAAAGCAAGTTATGCTTTAATTGTATCTAACACTACTTTTTTTCTAAACTCTCTACTCTATTTATAGCGTTCTACCCTGAGCTACCCCTGCGAGTAAGCCTTCGAGGATACCTCCAACCTACCTTCAGAACTCAGCTTCCTTAATTGCTCAAGCTAAATAGCAAACATCCATAGCAAGCTTCTCAGTGGCCTCATTCCCCATTGTTCTCTGGACATCTTACCAAGTGGAATTGTGGAAGTATGTTTAACTGCTGCTGCACACTTATTACTTAATGTTTTCAGCCTTGATAGCTGTTTGCAGTACTCTAGCCTGCCAGGACAGTCAGCAGCCTTAGCTCTCCCCCCCATCCACACCAGCTGCCCTTTTTTACTCCAAGTACTGCCCCAAGGATATCCTAAGCGGTACGAGTCCTGTCTCTGTTTCACACACTTGATAACACCCTCCCTCACATAAACTTCTCTGCAAGTTTTCATGTTTTTCTCTTAGACCCTAACCTTCTCCCCTTTCACTGCATCTCCCAAACTCCTCTAGCCCACTCTAGCTGTAATTTCTCTTTTCCTAATCTCTCTCTCTCTTGTTTCTTATACTTCATTCTCATCCAACACTCCAGTTCTTTCTCCCTTTCTACTTACCCTTCTGTAAACCTCCTTTTACTGATTGACTCCGGTTCCTCTCTGGACCTCTTTGGTTCTTCCCCGTTAAGCCCTGGGCTCACTCCACTCCCCTACCCTACCCCCAAATCCCACCCGCCCCCAGTGCATCTACCTTTATTTCTCCCATAGATACACCCTCTAAAACTCTTATCCAATCAAACACTTATACCCAATAACCACACCTCCCTATCCCCGCCCACATTTACCTCTAATTATCTACCTCAGCTATCCCACTAAAACATTGGATTCCTACACACTCACTCAAATCTCTACTCTGTTTCCACTACCAATCTTATACTTCTAAACATAACTACTCCTTCACTAACTTATCTCTCCTACATTTATAAACATCTTCTCTACTACATAACAACTCTACATATTTCATATTCTAATTCACCAACTTCTACCTAGATTTTATCTAGTTCCTATACACTTACTACCCCCTATATATCATACTTCTTTATTTAAATACTACTATTCTATTAACTCTTCCTCATCATGCCTTCCAAACAATACTTCCTCTTCCTTTCACTATTACTACTTTTTTCCTTATCCTCTGTCTAACACCTTTCTCAGCCTACTATTTCCACCATCCCCCAACCCTTTCATACAACTAATTCTCACAACTCACCTTTCTTACCCTCATACTCTCTTATTTCCCCCAATTTATTCCCCTCAGAAACCTCCATCTTTTGCGACACAAACTGATCTCCTACCATGCTAACTTTATTACCATAACTGCTAGCAAAGCCCTCCAATTCACAAAAGAACCCAATCTCATCTCCTTGCTAACTACTCACCTAAACTATTCCATACTACATCTGATTAGCACTCTCATCTCTGGAGACATTCATCCTAATCCAGGCCCTACCACTACAACCAATATTAATAAATCCCTATTATTTACTTCCTTAAACTCTCAAAGTATAGTAAACAAAGTCCCAAACCTTCATGCTTGGCTCACAAACAATAAGCCCGACATCCTCACTATTTCAGAAACCTGGCTAAAACCACACATTAGAGACTCTGAAATAGTTCCTCCAAACTTCTCTATCATAAGAAAAGACAGACCTCACAAAAAAGGTGGAGGAGTAGCCCTTCTATATTCTTCCTCCTAGTAGTTACTCCCTACAACAAGCCTATTCCACACTTTAACAACGCCAAACTTCTCCTTACCCTACTACAAATCAATAATCATAAACACATATGCATTGCTTCCCTTTACATCCCCCCTGGGGATAATATCTCCACACATGAACTTATCCTTTCCTGGCTATCCACTAACATTAGTAATGAAACCGTAATCCTAGGAGATGTAAACATTAACTGGGCCCTTATCCAGTCTCCTACAATTCCCACTAACATCAACCTCTATCATTTCTCACAACTGATCACTTCAGTAACTCATCCTGCCAAAAACCCCTCCAATGGGAGTATACTGGACTGGATTCTAGTCACCCATCCTCTCTATTTCACCAACAGTGGCACTCTTCCTGACCCACTTGGTGACCACACACCCACCTTTACCCATCGGCTTCCCACTGTCCTTCAACGAACCCATAACTATATCACTTTCCGTGACCAAAAAAACTTCAACCCAATAACCTTTTCAAACTCATTACAAGCAATTAATTGGAATTGTTTAAAAATACTACCTCTTGATAATGCAGTCTCATATTTCAACTCAACTTTCTTAAAATTACTAGACTCCCAAGCTCCCTTACGGACAAAAAGAATAAAAACCAAATCAGCCCCATGGCTCTCCAAAACTACCCTTGCTATCATGAGACAGAGAGATAAAGTCTGGGCACACTACCAAAAACATAAGTCACCACCACTCCTAAACGAATATAAAATGCTCCGAAATAAAGCAAAGAAACTGATTACTTTTGATCGTCAAAACTACTTCTCAACACTCCAAAACCATAATAAAAAAAACCCTCAAAAATTCTGGAAAGGGATCTCTACTCTCCTCCACCCCAGCAAACCAGATACTCCCACCCCAGACCCAAATGCTCCTGAACTTGATTTAGCCACACAATTTAATTCTTTCTTTATCGACTCCATCTCCAAATTGACCTCTTCATTCTCAAACACCTCTCTCTCCACTTCCACACCCTATTCCACACCCACTAACCCCTCTTCCCCCTCTTCTACACAAACCCTATCCTAATCTCCACTACCCCAAACTTCCCCCCCTTCTGACTGCACCCTCTTCTCATTAAATCCTATACCTACATCTACTATAAAGAAACTTCTTCAGAAATTGAAACCATGTACCAATGCTCCTGACAATATCCCTTCTTACTTTCTCAGTGCAGCCGCTAAAACTCTTGCCTACCCCATTAGCATCTTAACTAACCGCTCCCTTCAAGAATGCATAGTTCCCCAAATCTGGAAACAAGCTTTTATTATACCTCTACACAAAGGGGGTAACAACAATAACATTAGCAATTTCCGTCCCATAGCCATCCTGTCCCCCATTTCAAAACTCCTTGAAAAATGTGTCCAACTTCAACTTCTTCCTCACCTCCTAGACAACCATCTCATTACCCCTACACAGCATGGTTTCAGACCTAATCATAGTACTATGACTGCCCTCCTCTCCTTCCTTGAAACTGTAAATAAATCCCGTGACTCTGGACAAATTGTATCCACTTTGCTTCTTGACCTCCCCAAAGCCTTCGACACTATCTCACACAGCCTGCTCTTAACTAAACTTTCCAAACTCCACCTATCTTCCTCCTCTCTGAACTGGTTCTCTAGTTACCTTTCTAACAGAAATCAAGCTGTAAAATGGAAAAAAGCTACCTCCTCTTTCCTTAGTACCCCCACAGGAGTGCCACAAGGCTCCATACTGGGTCCTCTTCTCTTCAATGTATTTATAAATGACTTCTACAAATCAATTCCTTTCTCTAGCATCATCCAATATGCAGATGATTCTACTATCAACTGTTCTGCCTCTTCTATCACTACACTACAAAAACTTACTCAAGATGCTTTCTCTTCCACAGAGCAATGGATGCTAAGTAATCATCTAGCTTTCAATGCCACCAAGACCAAATTAATGTTATTTACTCCTTCGAAAGTTATTCCTCCGGACATAAGTACATTCTTAATTACTAGTCAAAACAACTCACCCCTTGAAATAGTGTCAGAAACTAAACTACTTGGGGTCCAAATTGACAACCTACTTAAATTCAACTCCCACCTGCAAATAAACATTAAAAAACACATCAAAAACTTGGCATGCTTTATAGACAGAAAGCCTACCTCACATCTGACACTAAAATCTCTCTCTCTACCTCCTTCCTTATCCCCTCTCTTCTCTATGGTGCCCCACTACTAACTAATCTTCAGTCCTCATTAAAAAAACAGCTTACTTCCTGCTATAACAAAATTGCAAAATTCGCCACCAGCCCTAAGTCCTCCACTCACCACTGTGTCTCCCACCATAAGCTAAAATGGCTAGAACTTCTCAATCAACTAACTTACACTCAACTAACTCTAGCCCATAAGCTTATTCTAAACCCCTCACTCTGTCCTTCCCTTTCATCTGCCTTTAAAATGCACCTACCTAGCAGAGTTCTAAGATCAAACAATCAAAATCTACTTGAAGAGCATAAACCTACTCATCCACCAGGAAAAAGCCTTCTTTCCTTCAGCCTCGCTCGCCTCTGGAACTCCCTACCACCACACATTCGCACCACCTCTAACCACTCCACCTTCAAAAAGTCTCTCTTCTTACATCTAGCATCACGGTGGGAATGCTCTTGTTCCCCACCCCACATAACTAACTCTACTAAATCTCCTACAATACCATATCCTACTTTATGAACCTACTATGTTTTTTCTCTAATCTCTATTAATCTGTCTCTATTACTTGTAGTTTCACTTCTTAATTGTATTTACTGTTATGACTGCTACTCTACATATGATAAGTTTTGCTTTTCCTGCCAACATAGTACCAATAACTCTCTGTACCTAGATTGTTAATGTAAATTGTTGAATGTATATTTTGTTTTGGAGCTTTTCTCCCCAGGACGCCATTGAAAACGGGTTCTTTATGGCCCAGTGGACTATCCTGGTAAACCAACTGCAATAAATATAAATAAATAAATAATACCTCTATTGTCCGTCTGCATGGGTGTCATGAAGTTTGCCACTTCTGTCTTAAGAAGTGTGAAGTTGGCTTTGGAGAAGTTTTTTTTACAATGGTTTTCCTAATTGGGGGTGGGGGGTGGGATGTGGATGTCTAGGCTGATTAGCTTGTGGTCGGATCTGACCAACAAGGAACTGACCTCTTGTGTGGAACACCGGTTTCCCATGTTGGTAATGACCAGGTCTAGGATATTGCTGCCCCTGGTGGGGGTGTGAATAAGTTGATCCAAGGCGTTGGAATTTATGAATTCTAGAAAACGTTGAGCAAAAGAGTTGGTACATGAGTAGTTTTCCCAGTTAATGGTGGGGTAGTTGAAATCACCCATTATTAGGGTGTTGGGTTGTACCCTAATACTTTCCAGTGTATCAAGAAATGAGGAGTGTGAATCCTGGGGCATGGTGGGGGGTCTGTAGCAAGCTACAATTTGGATTGCGGTCTTGCCCAGAGTTAGTTGCATTTGGATAATCTCTGATGCATTATGCTGTGCAACTAGCCTGGAGGTGTGGATATCCTTAATGAATATGGACACGCCTCCGCCTTTAGTGCTTCTTTCTGGGTTAGGTGGCTGAAAGGTGTGGTATGAATTGAAGCCTGGTAATGCAGGGGTGATCTCTGGAGCTTTGAACCAGGTCTCTGTCACTGCACAGATGTCAATGTTCTCCATTTTAAGGAGTGCCTCGAGTGAATACATTTTGAGGTTTAGACTTCTAGCACTGAGTAGCATTACCCTCAGATTTTGCTTGCTTGTACCTGTTACGGTGGTGAATTTGTCATTTGAACCTTGCCTAAAAAAGGCACTATAGGGGTGACAAGAGCCTTAGCCAGTATCCGGAATCCTAAGGGCGACAGGTGCAGGCCATCTCTGGCAAAGCATCGTGGACTGTTGATCATGTCGTCCCAGGCAGACAAATACTGGATCCCCTTAGAATGACACCAGAAGCTTTGCCAATTGTTGAAGTCAATCATTTTGTCCTTGTACTGTGGTTATCATTCTGGGTGATGGCAGGATGCTACTCAGGGTTAGGGTCATACCTGCCTGTGATATAACATCGGAGAGCTCCTCCATGTCTCTTTTCATGTAGTCCAGGGAGGTACATCTCAGGTCATTCACACCAACATGGACAATGACAGTGTCATATTTGTACTTGTTGTGGAGTGACCTGAGTGCATACGTTATGTGGCAGATCCTGGCACCTGACAGGCAGCTGACAGTAACTTTCTCCTTGTTTAGTCTAGTGAGTGGAACATCAGTGTGCCTGACTATAGAGACACCTATGACTAGAGTGTTGGGTACGTTGTTAAGCTTTATGGGCTGTGGTTGAGTGGCACACTGAGTTTGTGGGCTATGTGTCATTTGGGTTGTGTTGGGGGGGTGGAGTTTGCTTGCGTTTATGCTTTGGATGTCCCTGATGCTTGAGCACGTTTTTATTGAGAGCTTTCATGAATGTAGATGTGTGTTTTGTGTTTCTATGTGTGTGTTTTGGTGGTGTAGGTTTTGAGGGACTATGTGATGAGTGTGGTGTGGTGCAAGTGTTTACCTTCTCCTCTTGACTGTCTAGTCCAGTCTTGGGTGAAGAGTGCTTTGCTTCCAGTTTGGCTATATAAGTGCATCTCTCACAGGTTGTAGTGTTGGTTAGTAGGAGGAGAGGGTTGTCTGTGTACATGAGGCAATTGCTGCATTGCCCCAAGATGCCCAGATTCATCAGGTAGATGGGAGAAAACATCGGGAGCTGACCCTTAGACATGCCTGTATAAGTGCTTATTTATTAAGTACTAAAAACTGCTTTCCACTAGACAAGTGAGGAAAGTTGAGTGCTGTAGTAAGATATAATTCATTCTCCGGGAGCTGAATCGGGCTGTTTACACATCTGATAGCTGTTTTGGAATGTGCTACTAATTCCAGGCTTACTCAGTATACTGGGATTCTAAGTCAGCCAAGTGCTAATGGAGGTGTTTCAACCCAATCCTACCCTCCCTCCACTATGTTATGGTTCTACTAGAGGTCCAGGTATGCAGATGTATTTAGACTGAAGACAAAAACTATCTGTGGAAGTAATACTGCAACATGGAGAGTACTTTCTTTCTGTTATGTCTTTTTTCACAATGCCACAAAAAGAGGACACTGTTTTTTGGAGTTAGATGCCCAACTTTACACCCAAGAGAGGCAGTTGCCAGAAGCATATTTTTATCAGGGAAGTTGCCGGTAACCTTAATGGAAATGGGAACTAATTATTAATTGTTGGTTTGCCTGATAAGGGGGTTAATGCTGTGGTCACAGTGTTAGGGCTAAGGCCCCATGAAAGCCATCTTCCTTTACCAGACCTTGCTACAGAATGAGTAAGATTCGACCTTCTATTTGAGATACACTGCAGAGTGTATCAGTTAATTCTGGTGCATACTTTATTATAAATAATAACTGCTGGGTGAAGAAAAAGCACATTGCACTACACCAGGGTTTTTCTGTAGCTGTAGGTATAGTTTGACTCACAAATTGCTTCAAAGGTCTGTTTGGCCTTAGTATTTTTTATTTGCTGCATGTCATGTGGTGGAACTTAGAAGCAATAACACTTAGGGAGTCTGTACTTTATATGACTTACTCAAATGTAATTAATTCTCTGAAATGTTTAATAATTAAACAAAAGCGTTACCTTTCAACTACTGACCAACTCTGGGCTTCACACCAGATGGACATTCACAAGTAGTGGCTTTGGAACAGCTGCTCACTGTTTTCCAATCCCCCCAATTATTAGCCACAGCTCTGGACCTGCAAAAAAAGGGATGCTACCTAAATCACCCTGCTGGGCTACTCCTCCTACCCACCTGACTCCCACCCCCACCATATGCCATTCTCGTACTAGGGTGTAAACAACACATGCAAGAGTTGGAATATTTAAGTAGTGGGGTGTGGGGGTGCAGGGGGGCTTGCCCTCCTGCAGAAACATTTAAATTGTTGTTTTTTTTTGGGGGGGGGGGTTGTTTCGGAATTTTGATATTCTGAAACATCGATCATATGAAATTTGATGTTTCGGAATTTTGTGATTCTGAAGTGAATCCATATAAATATATACATTCATATATAAATGTATGTGATAATATTAAAAACTCAGAATAGGTAAACATAAAATGTTGAAAACTCAAAATACTAAAAACCTAAACACGCATTTGACCAACCAAGTTTTGATTAAGTATTAAGTGCCATTCTGCATTATATATATCTATATATACACATATCTATATATATATATATATATATATATATATATATATATATATATATATATATATATATATATATATGTAGAGATAGATATGTGTGTGTGTGTGTGTGTGTGTGTATATATGTATATATATATATATATATATGGGTCCCCTACTATTTACCGAAATGCCGATTACCGACAAAGAAATCACCGACCAACGACCGACAACAAAAAGTACCGACAACGCAAAACACGAACACCATAACACCGACACACTGAACGACACAGTACACTACAGGACCTATTCACTAGCCCTAACCCAAACCCTAACCCTAAGGTCCGACACTACCGCACACTCTCCCTACCTGCACCCTAACCCTAACTCACTTACCCACCCCTAACCCCAAGCTCCGACACCACGACACTCTCCCTACCTGCACCTAACCCTAACTCACTTACCCACCCCTAACCCCAAGCTCCGACACTCACACACTCTCCCTACCTGCACCCCTAACCCTAACTCACTTACCCACCCCTAACCCCAAGCTCCGACACTACCGCACTCTCCCTACCTGCACCTAACCTAACTCACTTACCCACCTAACCCCAAGCTCCGACACTATCAAGACACTCACCTATCACACACCCTAACCCTACATCCCTCACTATTGCACACTTACCTGTCCGCTCCCTACTCCTAAATCCTCACTATCGCATACTTACCAGGTCGCTTACACATTCCCCTTGTCGGTCTTCCGCCGCTGTCGATTCAGCGTGTCGGTCAACCGCGTTGTCGGTCGTTGGTGTCGGTGATTTCTTTGTCGGCTAATCGCTTCGGTAAATAGTAGGGACCCATATATATATATATATATATATATATATATATATATATATATATATATATATATATATATATATATAGATATGTGTGTGTGTGTGTGTGTGTGTATATGCATACATTAAATATGTGTATATAAATATATACATATATATGTGTAAATATATTTATGTATATATACACATACATATTTAGGTTCATAGATTCATAGGTAGGTACTAGGCTATCTACCCGAGAGCATTTTTAAGCCTAGCCAGAGTGTGTCGGCTTTCACCGCCCCAATGATTAATTAACTGAGCCTCTGTCAAGCAGAGCCAGTGAAATGATCCCAGGGTTTATTTTCTGTTACCCATCCACTCATCAAGGCTTCTCTTCAAGAGTGTTAGTGAGGGGTTCTGCCTAATGTAGTTAGGAATTTTGTTCCAAAGCATGGGGAGTCTCTGTGACAGGAATCTATTTCTCCAGCATGTTCTATTTATTGTTGTGGCGAGGTTTAGCTCACTAGAGCACGTGGCTTGCAGTGACTTGGATTTCTTTAGGTGGAGCATGTCTATCAATTCTGAGTAGGACATGGCTTTGTAAGCCAGGCAGAGATCACCTCTGAGTAAGCGATATGCCACTGAGTACAGCCGGAGTTTTTTCAGTCGGACTGCATAGGACATATGTTTGAGGCCAGTAATCCTCTTGGTGAGGTGCTTTTGTAGTTTTTCCAGCTGTTGGAAGTGTCTTGTGAGGTACATCACAAATGGGGCATTGTACTCTATGATGGGTTTGATGAGTGATGAATAGAGGGGCACTATAACCTCTTTATTTCTAGATGCAAACCCCTTGGTAATTAGATGGGCCACATAGAAGAATTTCCTAACTACTTTGGCAATATGATTGTCAAAGGAGAGATTACTATCTACCTGGGTCCCCAGATCTCTTATTACCTTTTCTTTATTAAGGGGGCTGTCGCCTATGTGGTAATTTGTGGGTGTTTTGTTTTTCCCAAACGGGATGACTTTGCATTTTTTGGCATTTAGCTTGAGGCCATGACTTTGACACCAGGTGTCTGTCTCAGTAAGGCCTTTTTGAAGGATGTCCATGTCAGCCAGAGAGTCAGTTATGGCTCCCAGTTTGCAGTCATCGGCGAACTTGGTTAGCCATGGTCTTCCTATGTTTGCCTGTACTTCTGAAAAATATATGCCGAACAGTAGGGGTCCCAGAACCGAGCCTTGAGGGACACAACTTGTGACTGGTTTAGAGTCAGACCTCAAGCCTGCTATTCTTACCGTGTGAGTTCTGTCTGTAAGCCAGTTGGCAACCCATATTGTGACGTAGGGGTTTATGTTTAGGCTGGTGAGTATTTCTATAATACCCAAGTGAGGAATGGTGTCGAATACCTTGGTGAAATAAAGGTAGGCTATGTAAACCACCTTTCCCTCGTCTATGGCCTTGGTGACTGTCTCGAAGAAGTCAACCAGGTTTAGTAGGCATGATCTGCCCTTAACAAAACCGAACTGGGTCTGGTCAAGTGTTTGGAGGTTCCCAATGTCTTTGCTAATGAGTTCCATGATGATGCACTCCATAGCCTTGCAGACCAGGCGAGTCAGGCTTATGGGGCGATAGTTACCAGGGTCAGTTCTGGCCCCTCCTTTGTGGAGCAGAATAACTGTTGCTGTGCGCCATTCTATGGGCATGTAGCCTGTGGAGAGGCTGAGGTTGAACAGCATGTTTAGGTGGGGGGTTAGTTTGTTCTGTAGTTCGTGCAAGACACAGGCTGGTACACCATCTGGCCCCATTGATGCTGTGTTTTTGGCTTTTGAAAGGACTGTTTTCACCTGTGCTTCTGTGATTTCCAGGACACTACACTTTTCTGGTATTGTTGTGGGCCCTTTTGAAGGTGAGAGAGAGAGGTGAAGTTTGCACTGAATCTATCTGCCAGGATGTTGACAATATCAGTAGGTTCAGTATATTTTGTGCTATTTTGCACTAGCTCAGAGCATATCTGCGAGTTGCCACTTAGATGCTTGACATAGCTAAAGAAGGCTTTGTGGTTATCTTTCGAATCCTTGGCTATTTTTCTTTCGAAGTTAGCCTTGGATGATTTTATGAGGGGACCTTAGTTTCTTACTGATACTGATCAGGGATGTTTTTCCTTCTTGGGATTTGCTTTTTTTCTGCATTAGTTTCCTCCTTCTGTTGTATAACCTGTTTATGGCAGCGGTCCACCAGACTGGTTTCCTTCTCTTAGGGGAGTTAGTCTTGGTCTTGTTAGGGATGGCACGATCCATGCATCCTTGTAGGTGCTCATAGAGTGCAATTGTAAAGGATTCTGCATCTTGGGCAGTGTTATCCTTTAGTGTGGGGACTGTGAAACTTACCACCTCTGCCTTAAGTATGATGAAGTTTGCTTTAGAAAAGTTTTTCACTGTGGTTTCCTTAGTTGGGGGTGGTGGTGGGGTGTGGACATCCAGGGTGATTAGTTTATGGTCTGTTCTAACCAGTGACGGGTTGACCTCCGGTACAGAACACCTGTCACCCATGTTGGTGATGACCTGGTCCAATATGTTGTGGCCTCTGGTAGGGGAGTTTACCAGCTGATCCAGGGCATTTGTGTTGATAAATTCCAGGAAGCGCTGAGCCTGGGAGTCTGTACTCAAGTAGTTTTCCCAGTTAATGGTAGGGTAATTGAAATTGCCCAATATCAGGGTGTTCGGTAGGACCTTCATATTTTCCAGTGTCTCCAGAAAGGCAGAGTGGTGGTCCTGGGTCATGGAGGGTGATCTGTAGCAGGCCACAATTTGCATTGCAGATTTGCCCGATGTTAGTAGCACATGGATGATCTCAGAGGTATCATGCTGCGCCACTAACCTGGAGGTGTGACTGTCCTTGATGAATATGGATACACCCCCTCCTTTTGTGTTTCGGTCCGTGTTCTGTGTCCGAAATATGTGATATGAGTTGTAGCCCAGTAGTGCTGGAGTGCTCTCTGGAGCCTTGAACCAGGTTTCAGTTACTGTACAGATGTCGACGTTCTCCATTCTTAGGAGTGCTTCGAGCGCATGTATTTTGAGATTTAAACTCCTGGCATTGAGTAGCATAACCCTCATTTTTTTACTTGTGCTGTTTATGGTGGTGGGTTTGAATATTGAGCCTTTCCTAAAAAAGGCACTATGGGGGCAGCAAGAGCCTTGGCCAGTATTCGAAAGCCAAGGGGTGACAGGTGCAAGCTGTCTCTTGCAAAGCAATGTGGCTTGTTGAGCATGTCATCCCAGGCTGACAGACACTGGATCCCCTTTGAATGACACCAGAAGCTTAGCCAATTGTTGAAATTGATCATTTTTTCTTTATACTGAGGTATCATTTTTCGTGAGGGCAGAATGGTACTCAGGGTCAGGGTCATACCCGCCTGGGCTACATGATCAGAGAGCTCTTCCATGTCTCTTTTCATGTAGTCCAGGAAGGTACATTTCTGGTCATTTACAACAACATGAACAATGACAGAGTCATATTTGTACTTGTTCTGGAGTGACCTGAGTGCTTGTGTTATGTGGCGGATTCTGACACCCGATAGGCAGCTAACAGTAATCTTCTCCTTGTCCAGCCTAGTGAGTGGAGTGTCAGTGTGCCTGACTATTGCATCGCCTATTACTAGTGTGTTAGGTATGTTATTTTGCCTTAAGGGCTGTGATTGTGCGGCACATTGATTTTGCGTTTTATGTGCTGTCTGGTTTGTGACGGGAGGTGCAGGTTTTGTGGGTGTCTGCTTTGGAGCTCTCTGATGCTTATGCAGGTTTTTATTTAGAGCCTCCGAGTATGATTTTGTGTATTTATGTGTATTTTTGCCAGTGCTGGTTTAGTAGCTCTATGTGAGGCTGGAGGTGTGGTGCAAGTGTTAACCTTCTCCTCATGACTGCCTGTTCCAATCTTGGGTGGAGAGACTTTACCCTCCAGTTTGGCTGTATAATTGCATCTCTCGCATATGTTAGCATTTTATGGTAGGAGGAGAGGGCTGTCTGTGTACATGAGGCAGTTGTAACATTGCCTCAGGATACCCAGATTCACCAGCTGGACTGGAGAGTACACCTGAAGTTGCCCTTTGGTCATGCCTGAATAGTAGGGTGAGCTGCATAGTTGCTTGGTTGGTGAGGGGTGGATAAAGAGCCTTGCCCTGCTGGGCAGTCAAGTGTCGGGGTATATTAGTGCTTGCTATTAGGTCTGAGCTTTTTGAGTGTTTAGGTTGAGAGTTAGACTAGTTTCAAGTAAAAAACTGAAGAGGAGACTTAGTAGAGCCGGGAATAATTTAACCCTAGCTAACCAGTGCTGCCCGATGCACAAAACCGTGCAAACGTGGTTTTTAAACTACTAACTTCTGGGCTGGAACCACTCCTCCAAGGACAGATGGCTGCTCAAAGTTCCCCTCTCTCACAGGTGAACAGAGAAACTTCCTTCTATCCAAGTAAGGTATGGGCAACTCAGAAACTTGTAACACAGCCCTGAATTCAGCACTAGCCTGAAAACTGGACTATACTAGCTTAGAAAGGCGGGAAACAAGAAATTATTATTTTTTTTTTTTTAAAAGACAAGGCAAAAACAGTAAAAGGTACACTTAAAACAGCTTTAAACGACTACAAGCGATCAGAAAAGGCTATTGCACTTTAGTGTGTAGCCTACAACAGTTAAACAATTTATTTAAACAAAAAACTTTTTGAAAGTGCAGGCAGTCAAATAAGTACAATATGTGAAAAAACAAGCTTTTAAATCACAATAAGTGCTGGAAAAATCAGCATTTAGGCAGAAAACAGTTAAGTACAGCAAAAAAATACAGAAAACTGATACTCAATCACTCCAAAGTCTCTCTTTTAAGCTAGAAGGCTTGTATCTGTTTAAGGCTTTCTAGTGCTTTCCAGTAGGTTAGTTACAGGAAAGATGGGAAACAAGTACAGATGTGGTCTTTTAAACCAGAAAGTTGAAAGAGATGGACAACTTCCCGAATGATCAATAAACTACAATTCCTGGGCCAAGAACCACTCTTCTTGTGGTAGACAGGCTACCTAGTACTTACCACTCCCACTGATAAGCTAGAAGGCTGCACTCCAACACAAATTTGCTAAACCTTTCTTCCTGAGAATGTTTTTCATTTGTTTGTTAATGGTTCTTTAGCTCTGCAGTCTGGCAGCATTCCGGTGGTTTCGTAATCTGCACCACTAATGCTACTAATATGCTCTGTTTAAGATTGATGGAAGAAGGACATTTTTTGTTAATATTTTCAGGGAGAGACTGTACCGACTGTGAGCTGCTTTTGGCAGTTTGATGATTTTGGTCACTTAAACCAAGATATAATCTTCATGGCCCAGAAAGGAGGAAGATGTCTGTGTGTTTTAGAGTCTTAGATGTGCTCTGGATGAGAGGTCTTCTCCATGCTGCTCACTGTAGTGCAGAGGCAGAGTAGTGAATTATAGTGTTCACCCCACAGGACTACACAATGAATTATGGTGCTCACTCTAATGTGACATAGCAATGTATATAGTGTTCACCCTAGCAGTAGCAGACAGTTCATTATGCTGGTTAAGCTAACATAACACAGCGCTTTATTATCTCAATCACCTTAACATGTCTGCATAATGCATTATGCAGCTCAGACTAACATGGCTCAGCAGTTTATGCTAAATGATACCGTATGCTATTCGACTTAATGTATCACAACAGAATATTACAGTTCTTACCCTGACATGATTACCCAGTGCTTTAAGCTGTTCACACCAGTGCATACCAGTGTGACACAGCTGTTTATTATAAGGTCATAATGTATTATCCTTCTGACTCCAATATGACACAACAGTGTATTACAGCATTTACCTTAACATGGCTGTACAATGCATTGTAGTGCTGTCCCTAATACAGCACAGCAGATTTGTGTTAGTGTTCATCCTAGTGCTGTAATGTGGTACACCAGTATGTAATAGTGCACAACCTAGCAACTCAAAAGACAAATAAAGCCTTCCATAGCCAAATTTGAGGTAAATCTGGCCTCCCAAGCCAAGGTAATTCTTTACCTATATCTGCAGTCTCAAAAACAATACACAGTTATGTGTAGAACTTATTGTTAATGGAGTCATTTATTTTATTTTTATTTTATTTTTATTTAACATTTGTTAACCGGGAAAGTCCGACTTGGAACAAAGCCAATTTTCAGCGGAGGCCCAGGGAGAAAGGCTCCAGATGCATGCCTTTGTAATGCGGGAGGAAACCGGAGCACCCGGAGGAAACCCACACGAACGCAGGGAGGACATGCAGACTCCACACAGAAGGCACCCCAGCTAAGAATCAAACCAGAAAACCTCTTGCTGTGAGGCGACAACACTACCGCTGCACCACTGCGTCGTCCTACATTTACACTGTACCAGAGATATGGCAAACCTACTGGCAGAAAATTCAGCTGCAATGTTACCCTTCTCTGCCCTCACTCTCCCCTCAGGAAATACCAACAAATACAACCTCCACAAATATCACTAGGGGCTAAGAACACTGCATCTATAGGCCCCACAGCATCATCCCAGTCTGCCTTATAAATACCATAAAGCATGACTAGTCATGCCGTCTGGAACCACAACTTAAACTTGCTTCATGCCTCACAAAAGAAAAATGACAACTGTCATTCCTCATAAATATGCCATGCCATCCAAGGACCCTGGAAAATACCAACCTATAAGTCTCGCTAGTCAGATATGCAAAGTCATGGAAAGAAATATCATGGATGTGATTAATAATGGCATAGAAAACTTCCAGATACTGGACCTAGCCCAGATTGGTTTTGTCAAGGTCATATCATGCCTACTCAGCCTGGTAGACTTCTTTGTGAAGGCTAACAAAGCAATGGATGAGGGCAAAACATAACCTGGCCAAAGCAGGTCTATATTAGCAAAGCGAAAAACCCTATGCGCGAATACCAAAACATTGACCACTATACCGCAAACCGTGAAAATCCCGAATGCACTAAACTGCAGAAAAAAAAATATCGAACTCTCATAGTCGCCCAACCCCACCACCCGCTACATACTACCTACCCAAACAAAATAAATAAACCACATACATAAACTAACCAAACCCTACTTCTAACCTAAACTAAAGCACCAAAACCCTACCTCCAACACTACACTAAACCCCACAAACACAACTGTCTATGCAGTCTACTTAATCCCTCCCTAATCCTAAGGTCCGTAACTACCGCACACATCCCCTAAAGACATACACCTAAACAAAATAAATAATACACATACATACACTTAAAAAGACCCTACACCTAACACTACACAAACTCTTACATACATTACCTATCTATGCACTTACCTTAACCCAAATCCTAACACTAAAGTCCTATCTATCGCACACTTACCTTCCGGAGCTATACAGCAGATGGGCCAACCAAAACAAACCAACATTTCGAAATTCGCGGTTTTAACCATTTGGGGTTTATGTACTTCACGCAATACTGTCTGATGTCTTTGTATTCGCCTAAAGGGATTTTCGATCACGTAATAGGAACCCAGCCAAAGCATTTGATACAATTTCCCACTTGGGCACTCTTGACAAACTCAAGAGGTTAGATAGCTAGTTGGCTCACAGACAAGACCCAGGGAGTTCGAAATGAGGAGCCCATCTCTACAAAGAGGCCAGTCACAAACAGAGTTTCTGAGGCATCGGTCCTGGAGCCGTTCCTTTTTGGTATTTACTTCTCTGAAGTCAAGGCAAATGTCAATGGCCTTTGGATGACCAAATATGCAGATGTTTGTCACTTAGGAGCAGTCATAGAATCCCACACAAACACTAATGTTCTCCATGAAGGGCTGAGACAGACAAATTACTGGTGTCATAGCCATGGATTGTACTAAATGCCAAGAAATGCATAGTAGTATCCCTCAGGATGTCAAAGGTCAACCATCTCAGTAACTATCATATTGACACCATACCCCTAAGAGTTGATCCAGTAGTCAGGGACTTGGGGGCACTGTTGACTATAATCTTGCCTTTGTCTATCATGTGTTTAAAATAGTCAGGAATCACTCTGTTTTGTCTAACTTATAAACAAAGATAAGGCATCTAGGTCCAACGAGATCCTTGTCCCACTGTATTCAGCACTCATCAGACCTTTCATTGAGTATAATGTCTCATTTGTTATGTACCTAACTAGTCACATCGAGCAGTTAGAACATCCACAGAGCTCCTCACTAAAAGTATACAGGGTGTAAATAATATGTCCTATGCAGACTGCCTCATGCTCTATCCCTGTATTCTGTCTCCTACACACTGTTGAGGGGAGTTCTATGCCTGGCATACAAAGTATCGTAAGACCCCACAATGTTGGTCCTTCTACATATCCATAAAACAAACAGCATCAGAATTTCCCATTCTAAATGCTTAAACCTTGCATGTTATACAAATAGGAAGACACACATACACTAACGCATGCTGAGACACTTAAAAGCAATCTTCCTAAACAACAAAGACCTCCTAGACTGCCTATTGTCAAAGCTATGCCTCAGCAAGCCCAAAGACTATAGGAAAAAACAACACCCAACATTACACAAACTGTCACTCTCAGTGGAGCCCAAAACACTAACCCCTAAGGCAAGCAAACACCCCTCCCAGGATTCTTGTCATAGGGGACTTCATTATAAGATATACTGTTGTCCCTCTAACCACAAGGAACAGGGAGAATACAACTGTTAGTTGTTTATCTGAAGCCATGATCCACTAAATCATGCATGCACTCAAGTCATTGCCCAGTAGGTACCAGTATGATTCCATCGTAATCCATGTTCATAGGTTCATAGGTTCAGCTTTCACCACCAGGATGAGAATACTATACCCATTAGTTTGCTGTGCCTCTGTCCAGCAGTGATACAGAGATGATTCAAGATTTCTCTTGAACAGAGTCAGTGAGGGGCTCTGCCTCACATGGACTGGGATTCTGTTCAGTCTCTGGGTGATGAATCTGTCCATTTATATCCGTGTTGAGGTTTAAGTCTCTTGCTCTCGTGGCTCTGGTGGATTTGGATTTTTGAGGTGGAGCATGTCCGTTTCTTCAGTTGGGCATCGTATGACATATGTTTGAGCCCTTTATCCTTTTGGTGAGGAACTTTCTTTCCAACTGCTGGATCAGGTGGGCAATGTAGAAGGTCTTCCTAACCACTTTGGCAATGTGAGTGTCAAAAGAGAGGTTACTGTCAACTTGGGTCCCCTCTGGCACCAGTTATCCAGTTTGCAGTCATCTGCAAATTTTCTATGTTTGCCTGCACTTCAGAAAAATAACTGACATGGCACCAGCAACTCTAACCCTGTGTGTTCTGTCCTTGAGCCAGTTTGCAACCCATCTTGTGACATATGGGTTTACATCTAAGCTGGTGAGCTTTTCTATGATGATCAATGGCCTTAGTGAAGGATCCAGTGTCTGTAGGTCTCCAATGTCTTTATTTATGAGTTCCATTCTGATCCTCTCCATAGCTTTGCAGACAAGGCTCGTCAAGCTTATGGGGCGGTAATTCCAGGGTCCGTAGATTAAACAGCAGCCTTATGTGTGGGTTTAGTTCCTCATTGAGTTCATGTAGCACACAGGGGGGGACACCGTCCGTCCCATTGATGCTGTGTTTTTTGCTTTAGAGAGCAGCTCTCACCTGGGCATCTGAGATGTTTGGGAGGCTAGACTCTGGTGGGATAGATATTTCTCCTTTTGGGGGAGGAGGAGGAATTTGCACTGAACCTGTCTGCCAGTATGTTGGCAATGTCTGTGGGTTCAGTGATTTTTATCATTTTGGACTAATTCTGAGCATATCCGGGAGTTCCCAGTCAGGTTTCTAACATAGCTAAAGCAGGCTTTATGATCGCCATTTGTGTCAGTAGCGATCTCTCTCTCAAAGGTGACCTTGGATGATTTTATGAGTGATCTCTTGTTGTAGAGTTTGTTTATGGCTGGAGTCCACCAGACGGTGCCTGCCTTTGGTGGAAAGGGTCTTGATTTTATTAGGGGGCATTTGTAAGGGTTTCAGCAGCGTGGGTTGTGGTTTCCACTGGCTCGGGGGCCTTGAAGGATACCACTCCAGTCTTAAGAAGTGTGAAGTTTGCTTTTGAGAAGTTCTTCACTGTGGTCTTTTTGGGGGGGGGGGGGGGGATGTGGATCTCCAGTGAGATTAATTTATGCTCTGATCTCACCAATGAGATGGAGCATTTTGTCCCATGTTTGTGATGATCAGGTCTAGTATATTTTCTCCTCTTGTGGGAATGGTGACTAGTTGTCCCATAGCATTTGAGTTTATGAACTCAAGGAACCTTTAAGGGTGTTGGGGCTTGAGTAATGTTCCCAGTCTATGATTGGGTAGTTGAAGTCACCCAATATGATGGTGTTTGGAGAGAAACTTTCATACTCTCCAGTGTCTTCAGGAAGGCTGTGTGGGTTTCCTGAGTTTGAGAAGGTGGCCTGTAGCATGTTACAAAGTGTAGGGCAGTTTTACCTATGGTTAATTGCACCTGGATGGTCTCCATTGCCACTAACCTGGAGGTGTGGGTAATGATATGAGGTATAACCTGATAGTGCTGGGGTGCTCTCAGGAGCCTTGAACCAGGTTTCAGTCACAGCACAGACATCGATGTTCTCCATACTGAGTTTAGACTTCTGGCATTGACCATTTTTTGTTTAGCGGTAGGTTTATCATTTTTGCCTTGCTTAAAAAAAAAGGCACATGGGGTGGCCTTTGCCTTGCCCAATATCAGAAGCGGGGGGTGACAGGTGCAAGCTGTCCTCATGGCACAGCGGCTTGTCAAGCATGTCATCCCAGGCAGACAGACATTGATCGCTGATCATTTTGTCATGTAGGTGTTAATAACCTGAGACGTACCTCCCTGGACTGTATGAACAGAGACATTATGGAGTTTCGGACTATGTGTCTCAGGCTGGTATGAGCCTAGCATTGAATAGCATATTACAATCACTGAGGATGATGCAATGATACAATGATACACTGATACAATGATACACTGATACAATGTATCTCTGAGGATGATACAATGTATCTCTGAGGATGATGTCACAATGCATTGAGCAGCATAATTACCATCACTGAGGATGATGCAATGATACACTGATACAATGATACAATGTATCACTGAGGATGATGTCACAATGCATTGAGCAGCATATTACCATCAATGAGGATGATGCCGCAATATGAGTAAAAAATAATTGATTTCTACAACTGGCCGTCTTTCTGGTGTCATGGGATTCAGTATTTGTCAGCTTGGGAGAATATGGTTAACACACCACACTGCCTTGCCAAGGGTGGTCTAAATTTTTCCGCTATCAACTTTGGAATACTAGCTAAAACTTTATCCATCCCCACAGTGCCTTTTTTAGGCAATGACAAATTGACAGATCTACTGTCATAGCAAAATCAATTCAACTGAACCTCAGGCTGTTACTGCATAATGCCAGAAGCCTAAATAAAAAACTACACTCCCTTCAAAATCTCCTCCCGCTCGGGAATATAAATAACTGTGAAGTTACTATGGCATAGTTTAAAGCTAAAGAGAGCACCCCTGCAGTGGAAGGTTTCAGTGCCTTTCATACTTTTAGACCAGTAGCTGCACAGATAAGGGTTAAAGATGGAGGTACCTCAATATAAATCAGTAACAAGCATACCTCTAGGGAGGTCAAATAGGATGACAAACTGGAATTCTACCATGTGGAGATCACTGTAGACAAAATCTCATACCATATCCTAGCCAGCTACTGGTCACATTCCATGTTTCAAGAAGCTCACAATGCATACTTGGACCTACTAGAGACACTTACCAGCCAACCCTACTCATGAAAGACTTTAATTACCCATCCATATGTCTCAACTGTCCAGAATTTTGCAGAATGTCCAGATTTCAGCTCACATTTTTGGTCTGTTCCTCATAAAATTTGTGTTTTTTGGAAAATCGCTTGGATGATCTGAGGATTTAAGTCACTAAATAATGACATTCATATGAGTTTCTGACTTCAAATCTTTTAGAAAATGTATGTTAAAACAAATCCTGTTACTCTAGCAACTTTCCAAGTTTATAAGAGCAATATTTAAAATAAATTCCTATTTTTGGGCTTTTATCCCCCATTTTGTCTTACTTTGCCCAGATTTATTGCACTATGAGCTTGAGAGGTATGTAACCCCTCTATAGACTGGGAGTTGTACATGGCCTCAAATCTACAGGTACAAAAATTCCTGGATTTCATAAATACAAACACCGTAGAACAAATAGTGAATGCACCCACTAGAGGCTTCAACATTCTGGACTTTGTGCACACAAATATGTGTTAATGCCGCACTTCCCCCAACCTCCCAATGTCTCATCTTTCCTGGTAAGGTCCACATTTAAAGCTGTCTCCTTTAAAATCAAAACACTTTCATAACCCCATTAAAACCAGTAACAGTTAGGGAACTAGTCAAAGGCAAATTATCTTTAATTAAGTGATGATTTTTCAAAATTCAGTGACCCTACAAACCACAAGACGACAGCAGATTATGCTGAATTGTTCTCAGAAACTCTGTACTACCATATCAATGGCTGCATAGAGGCTGCTGTACCTACCAGAAGTAAGCTCAGATTTAGTCCCAGAATCAAACCACCCTGGTAGCATCTGCAATTAAACAGGATATACACCAAAAGGAAAAAAAATGACTTCAAAATCAGAAAGGGTAATTCCCATAAAGATAAAATCTATCCCGTCAAAATAAATAGGCAACTAAGACTGCTAATTAGGTCAAGGAAAGTCAACGTTGAGGTTAAGACAGCCTCCCAGGTGTAAGATAACCATAATGCCTTCTATAGCTATGTCAGAAACCTCAAGGGCAGCATAGAGCTATATGCAGAACTGGTGGTTAATGGTGCCACATTCACTGAACCTAGTAATATAGCAAACTTGTTAGCTGACAAATTCAGTTCCAACTTTACTCAACCCCATCCAAAATCATCCCCAAAAAATACCCTTAAACATAACCCTCCAACTATAATTAGGGTGCATATACTGGCTGCACGCACTAAAGCCAAGAACATGGTCTCAATTGGCCCTGATAACATGCCAAGATGCATCCTGAATCATCTAAAATATGACTTATCTGGACCCCTGGATTCATTATTTAACTATAGTCTTAAAACAGGCTATGTGCCAGGTAAATGGATGACTGTAATGGTCATCCCCTTCATATGGAAGGACCTTCTACAAATCCTAGAAACCCAAGACCCATTATTCTGACATGTCTTCCTCGCAAACCCATGAAAGGAATTATCATGGAAATTATTAACAAGGCTATAGGAAACCTCCAGACACTGGATCCATCACATTTTGGCTTTTCAAAGGAAGGTTTTGCTTACCGAATCTGGTGGACTTATTTAAAAGGTCAGTAAGGCAATGGATGAGGGAAAATATACTGCCTACCCAGATCTTGCTAAAGGATTTAATACAATATCTCACTCAGGCATTGTCAATGAACTTAAGGAACTAGGTATAACAAGTAGATAGCTAGCTGCCTCACTGAAACTAAAACTGGTAAGACCACCTCCAAACATAGGCTGATCAGTGGTGAAGTCCCTAGGGCTCTTTGCCATGCCCACTCCTCTTTGGGATCTATTTCTCGGATGTCAAAGCCAATGTCAAATGCCTCTGGCTAATGAAGTTTGCAGACGATTGCAAACTGGGATCAGTCTTTGAATCCCCCCCAAGATAAGAACACCCTTCAGGAAAGCCTAGCACAGAGAAATGCCTGGTCACAAAGCCAAGGCTTAAAACTAAATACCAAGAAATGCATTATAGTACCTTTTGGGAAGGCAGCCACCCTGGGTAACTACATCATCAATAAAACACTGGGAATCCATGTAGACAGTTACCTAGCCTTCAACCAACATGTGTTCAAGGTAGTAAGTAAATCATTGTCCTACCCCTCAACTGTCCAAATTTTTGCAGAATGTTCAGATTTTTGCCTCATATTTTTGGCCTATTTCTCATAAAATTTGTGATTTTCTGGCAAGTCACTGGGATGATCTGAGGATTGAAGTCACTAAATAATGACATATGTTTTAATATCAGACTTCATATCCTTCAGAAAATGCATGTTAACACAAACCCTGTTGCTCTAGCAACTTTTAAGTTTATAAGAGCAGTATTTAAAATCTGTCCCTATTTTGGGGCCTTTGTTCCCCCATTTTGTCAGGCTTTGTCCAGATTTCTTACACTAGGAGGTTGAGCTTGTGTGTTGCTCAACTTATATGCAAGGGCATAGTATCTAGCTCCAGACAGGTCATCATATCACTCTACTCGGACCTCATCAGAGCCATCATATGGTATAATGCACCCTTTGGTATGTACCTGAGCAGACAATGCAACAACTTGGACATCCACAAAATTTCTTTACAAAAAGAGTATTGGTAGTAAACACAATGTCCTATGCTGATTGCCTCAATGTCCTGTCTCTTTAATTGATATCAAACAGACATTTGAGAAATGATTTTTGCCTGGCATACAAGGCATCCTTAGACCCTGTTTTGATTAATCTTTTGCATATCCTCAAAACAATTAGCATCAGAACAACAAGATGAAAAGACCAACATTTTGCTTGAAACATAAATAGGTCATGTTGGAGAGACAGATATGTTTCAAAGAGAATTCCCATTCTCTGGAACAGGCTTCCCATCCTTTTGAAGTAGAGTTTCTCCTATTTAAGTACTACTTGGACCAATGGTTAGGTAATCAGAAATTCACCCCTGGTCCAGTGCCTACATCTGTGATGGACAGACTCAGTCTGTAAATCACCCCGATATAAATCAAATTTGTAAGCAACATTTGTGGTTGCACAACTAAGCTTATAAGGGCCTTAGTGGTCATTAACCTAGTTTTTACCCATGAACCTATGAACGGCTGGAGAGACAAGTATGCATCCCAGAGCCAACCCTTTCTCAGGAACAGAGTCCCCATCCAAGTAAAGCAGAGTTCCTCCCCAACCCAATTCAAGGTAACTTAGAACATTGGCTGGGTGACCAGAAATTCACCCCTGGTTTGGCACCTATGTCTCCAATGGACACAGGCAGCCTGTAAATGGTTCATCTCAAAGGCCCCAGCTTGTAAATGTTTCATCGCCCAAGTCCTTGCTTGCACTACCCAAGGATACCAGAACTTGTCAGAGATTTAGGATTCATGGCTAGGCTTAAAAAGGCCCCAGTGATCATTACCCTAGTACACATCTTCAAAACTGTGAATCTTTAGCTACATAATGACTGCACATTGCATTATACGGCTCGTGCTAATATGACACAGGAACCTATGAGTGTACTCACCCCAACATAACTGTTATGACACAATGCACTATGCAGCTCACTTTCACATTAAAGGGCATTGCTTTCTGCTTTACGGAACAGAGCACTGTGCTACTTACCCCAAAATCATGCTTCTCATTTTAACATGACCGGACAATGCATTACTCTGTTCCCTCCAAAATGAAGGCACCGTGCTTTATGCTACTTACCACAAGATGACTGTGCAACGTGATGTACTGCTTTATATTCTACAGTCTAACCTTCTCTCCACCATGGACAAAAAATAGTTAATATTGCTCTCACTGACATTTGCTAGCAGGAATAGACCTCTGGTCTTCATGGATCTTTTCCAGACTCAGGCTGGGAGCACTCTCTGGTTAAGTGAGTTGCTCAGAGTCACACAGCTACCAATGGAGACTGATGGAATTAAACCTAGGACCACTGAACTACAAGAAACAGCTTGTTTATAGCTCCTTTATCCTCTGCACCAACTTGACAGGTTATACCTTGCAATGCTCCCTACAGTGAAATGAGACAGCACATTTTGTTGGCTACTTCTGGCAGGACAATAATTTATGCAGCTTAAGCTGATCACCAGCATTTAATGCTTTATGCTACTAACACCAATATAACTAGACTTATTGCTGCTCAGCCCTGTGTGACTACATAGTATATTATGCTGTTCACTCCATCAAGATAGAAAAATGCTTTCTGTTGATCACCTTTACATCCAAACACAAAGTAAACCCACATATCAGCAACACCAAAGAAGAAATAAGAATTAAACTAAAAAGGTCAGAATGCAAACTTAAATTGGTTTTATAGTGTAAGTGCTTCCTTTATTAGTTAGATTGGAGATCAACAGTTTCTTCAACTTGTGCAGACCTCATCAAACCTTTTTCCTTCCTTAACATGACTGGATAATGCATACATTTATAGGCTCCTACATTGTTGTTAGACAAGCAGTCTGGGTGAATACATATAGCCTAACCATGCGACACAAGAATTTAATGGGTGAATTTGCCACCTGACTTGATGGTGGCCATATTGATTACCTCAGGAGTAAATTAGTGTGCACCAATCCAACCATCAAGCAGAACTTGAAGGAGGCTAATGTGTTACACTTTTGACATGTAAGGGGATCTTGCTCCATAAGTATGGATTCCATACGTAAGGACCACGTCACCAAGAGGTTATGTTTACGAGTAGGAAAGCATCTTTCATAGTTGAAATGACAAGGTAGAGATCATCACATAAAGCCTGGAATGACAGAGGGAAAACAGAGTTTTTTTATTTGTCCAGGTAGTTAAGGGAAAAAAGTCCTTTAACTATTTTTGTTGGAAAATGTCGGGGTCTTTCTAAATGAGCATGGTGTTTTGAGATATGTGTTCCATATGGTATCATTCATTCTATGATTAGTCTAATATGAGTAATGGAAAAATACTAGGCAAGTAATTACGAGGACCATAAGATGCCTCACCATGTTTATCTTTAAGCAGACAAACCTAAATGTTCTTGCCACCATGGTCAAGTACTTAATACTGCTAACCTCCCAAATCAAGCAGAGCCTTACATGATAACTTATATCTACCATCCAATCAAGAAGGTTAACCTTAAAGGTAAACAAAGTAGTACTCTGTTTCCCCTGTAGTAACAATTTATTCCATAGGCTGGGTATACGCTCTGTTAGGAACCGGTTCTTCCACAAGTCTTGTTTATATTTTGATGCAGATTTAGGTCTGTAGTGCAGGTATTGGTAGAGGTATTGGTTTTGCAAAGAAATACAAGGTAAAGTAGAACTGGGTCTTTCATGGCTTGAAAAGCTAGACACAGGTCATCTTGGAGAAACTGAAAAACTTCTGAGTATATGTGAGTCATACTAATCTTCTGAGATATTTAAAGGATTTAAAACTTAATGACAGAAGAGGTGGGGGATTATGAAATCCTCTGACACGGATGATCTACCTTTGACAATTAACTTGGCAAATTAGGAGTTATTACAGACATCTATAGTCACTGCAGTACATTATACCTGTCCCCTTACATCTATAACTCTTCAGAAAACCCAATTTAAACTCTTGTGGGGGGAGAGACAGGCTATTAGGGCTGATAAACTGAAGGTACAAAGCCATGCTCTTTTGTTTCCCTGATTTTCTGTGGTGATTTACTGATGGACAGATGTGCAGTGCTGCACAAAGCTTGGACCTATCAATTTATATCCCCTGGCTTTCTCTTTAAATATACCATAAGCCTGCTTTTCTCTCACTTCATGTTGCAGTTCCTGCTTGAATTATACTAACTTATGTTTAATTTCTCTATAAACTGGCTAAAATTTCTCTAACTATTAAATCGTTGTCATATAACTTGGATTTATGTTTAACCAATCTTTCCATATTATGTCAAATTTGGTTTTATTATTTAAACTGTAGATGTTTTTTGTATTATTTTTGAAGACTGTAAAATTTTTGCTCTTAAAGTGTTTTGTAATATTTTGGAGCTTTTCTCCCCGGGCCTCTGCTGAAAATGGGCTCTTACCTAGTTGGATGTTCCCAGTAATCAAATGTCAGTAAATAAATAATAATAATTAAATATGATCTGTAGTCAAGAAAAAAAGTACAACGTAACCATAAACTGATTTTTTTTTAATTAAGTTAAGGTGTGTAGTACAAGAAAGCTCTGCTGTACTTGTATATTTTGCCAGACTCTTAGACAGATGGTACAATAAACATTTAATATTTTGATCAGTTGAACAGAGTTTCCATGACAAGCTGACATAGTTGCAGTGTACTCTGAGAGTTGCCATTCTTTTTACAAATCATTTTGTTATTACTTGAGCCTTTCTTTTCCCATAGGGA
>NC_056726.1:1014547000-1014564500 GCF_019279795.1 Protopterus annectens | reverse complement strand
AATGTGCATCAGTGTTAGTGCACATTGAAATTAGCAGTCATACTTACTTACATATGTGTAAAGACTCCAATCAACAAAATAATGGAGGTCAGAACTGAACCCTGGATGTGTGAAGTAGAAACCATTACTACTGAAGTCACCCTGATGATGGCGATATAATAACTGTGATGGTGAGTTCATAACTTTATGTGAGGGAAACACATCATTATATTAAAAAATATGGTTGGCGGTATAGAATATAGACATTATAGTTGTGACAAGAAGGTTGTAATTCTACTATAAAGGATGTCGGTACTGTCTCGCTTATTATCTGAAACACAGCTTTACAGGCAGCATACTGTAATAATGTTCAGATAAGTCTGCTTATGAGCTGTATTTATCAGCTCACACTATTTATTTATTTATTTGACATTTGTTGACTGGGTTAATCTGGCTGGGTAGGGACCCGAGGAGAAAAGCTCCAAAAAAGGTACATAATATACAGCGAATTAAAAAGTAGTCAGAAATATAGTAAAACAGAAATCAAATATAAATTCAGCACACACAATGTTACAATAAGAATATGATAGTACGCACAATGTAGTTGCATCTTGTACAAAGATTAAAGTACATTTCTTTACTAATATAAGACATAATCTTACAGATGTAAGTCATCAATAAGAATGACAGTCATATTGGGGCCATTAACATTATTAATACATTTAACTTAGAGTGTGGATTACAGGTTGTTATAAACTTCCTTTTAATTGCATTTTAATCTATTTTCTTGCAGTTCTGTAATTAAACAGTAGCCATAGGTGATACCGAGAACAGTAATTTCAGTCACTGATCTTACCTAATGAGGCTACTAGTTTTACCATCTTCACCTCTTTGTGCAGGACAGCCTTTGTTTCAGCCGTTGCAGCCTGTGAATAGACATAAAGCATTGCAATGTCCTGAGATTTTAGTTAAAAAAAAAAATTCTTACATTTTCACTAATAGTTGCCTAAAAACAAGTTTTGTATCTGAAACACCATAATATTACATGAAATGACAGAATACACTCAAATTATACAAGAGTTAACATTTATTTTAGCCAAAAAGTGAAGTCTAATCATTAGTACTGACTAAGGGAACAGTTTGTTCTGCGAAATCTCAAATTTCTATAAAAATGTCCCATTTAGTGAATTTGAAAAGGCAGTAACTTTACAGGCTTCAGGAATTATTCCCTACTTGATATCCATCATAGACAATGTTGCAGTTATATTTTGCAAAGCATTCTGAGTGGTCAGTGCTGCAGGTTTTCCACATGGACTTTCAAGTGAACCAAGCCAAGGCTAGCTATACTCACAGTTAGGAGTATTTCTACATCCAAAGAACCTGCCCTCACTGGTACCTTTTGTCATATTAAGTTAATATGATAAACATCTGTGACACCCGTGCACTGACCCAGCAATCAAGGAGCCTCAGTCCTCACCACTAACATCAGTGAGAGGCGTCCATATAGAGAAAGGATAATAAATACACACACACACAGTAAAGTACAATTTAGAGATCACAGTCAGTCTGGAGCTGGTTTCTTCCTTTCTCTCCAGGTCCCCAATAACAGCTATAGGGTCCAGATCTCAGCCTAGTGGGCAAGCTAAAACCTCCAGCACCCTCTCTGTCCAACCAGTGCTTTGTGTCCCTGCCAAAGTAGCTGACACACACACACACACACACACACACACACACACACACACATTGAGATAAGAGTTCTATATAACCACACAGACACTTCTGGGGAAAGCTGGCACAGGTTGTCCAGCTGTGCCCCTTTTCTGCCCGGACTAAAAGCTAGTACCAGCTGCCACCATCCACTAATATCAGCTACTCAAAGGCCTTTCTGAAAGGGTGTCCAATTATTACTGTGCAATATTATTATCCAAATGGTAAGTGTGACTGAACAGTCAAGGCTTATTAGAGTGACTTTTTACAGTATCACTATATACATGCAATGTACTCTAGAGCTTAAATTAACTCTACATAAAACAGCCACAGTTGAAAGGTTTAAAAATATTTAATAATAAATAATAAAAACACAAGACAATACTTCTTATTACACAGTGCTAGTCAGGAGTTCAGAGATCACAGAGAAATACTTAAAATAAAGTAGCAAAATGTCTGACATCACAGAAAAACAAACTTTTCTTTTCTAATCTTCCTCTTTTCCTAGCTATATCTAAGAGAAAAGACAGTTCTAAAATAAACTTACATAAACAGCAAGACAGTGTTGGTGATGCTGGATGTTCTCAAGACAAAATGCTCAGAGCTCTGATTCTCTCTCTTTAAATTGATAACACAGAGCTGCTTCACATTACATCATTCTTCGCACTTCTCTGGTGTTCCCTGGCTAACAGAAACTACGTTTACATTCTTTACACCTGGCCAGAAACTAGAGCAATAAAGGACATTTATACATGCAAATTCTAGCCATTAACTCTGACCTTAAAACAATAGGCAGAATGTCTTTATCTAGACATCACGGCTCTGAGCTTTGACATCAAAGAATTGACTTTTTAGCTTTGTTACAGCAGAGTGTACTGTTGTTACATTTTTGCAGTTCAATATCCAATGCAGTCTTTTCACATTTAAGAGAACAAGCCTATGGCTTACATTAATATTTACAAATGAGAGAATTATCTACAAAATTCTATCTGGCTAGGCTGGCAGCCTTTACCTATCTTCTCATCTATGAAGGTAAAGCTGTTGTACAAGCCTCATTCTGCTTTTAGAAATACTACTAAATCTCTGGGATAAACAGACAGTGAGAGGTGATGGCTGAGCCTTCTTCACCAACAGCTTGATATCAACATTTGTTTAAAACTAAGGCTCAAACCCCGGTTAAGGAAATCCATGAATGACAGAGAATGCAGTGGCTAAAGAGCCCTAAAGATTCTGGCAGTGGATTGTATTCTTGAAAGTAGACTCACATTCACCCATATTTACCTTGCAACTTGATTGGACACAGGCACCCAGGAGGTAATATCTGAGCAATATTTACTTTAGTCATATGACTGCAAGCGCATAAGCAAAGCAGAAAAATTGACATCTAATATACATTGTAGCTGTATGGATCTTATATACTGCATCCCCTCCCCTCATGTAAATGCTTGCATTTTATAGAGAAAACTTTACTATCCAATTCCGTACTATACTATAATATACTATACCATATACTAGAGATACTATACTATACCATATACTGTACTATACCATACACTAGGACATCATATGGCATGCATACCTCATTTGAGATATATGCACACACACACATATATATATATATATATATATATATATATATATATATATATATATATATATAGCTATATATAGGTTCATAGGTGTGTACTAGGCTAATGGCCCTGGGATCTTTACAAGCCTAGCCATAGGATTACGTTGGCATCGTGCCACCAGACCTTAGTTCCTAGTGCCTCTGTCAAGTAGAGCCACTGGAGTTATCTCTGGGGTGAATTTTTTATTTCCCATCCACTCACAAATGTATATGTATATGTTTATATATCTAATGCATATAAAGACACACTATTAAAATTTGCAGTTATTACATAGTAGTATTGCTTCAATCTTTATTATCATAGTAGGTAACATAGTCATTCCAGTTGTACAGCCTTTTAATCAAACTACTAAATGTGGATATTTACAGTCACTATTAGATGATGTCATAAACAATTCCAGCACATCTAGTAGTTGATCAACATAAGGCCCATTTTCAAATTTGATACTTGCAAAACAAGTAAATATGTGTCACATCGTCATAGTCAGGAGAGGTACGATACATACACTCAGCAACGATCTCTGTGTTTTAGTGATATTTCATGGCTCAGACTATTCCTTATAAGTGCTTCCGTCATCCTGTTATTGTGAAATGAGAATAGTGCTGTCACGTATATCTAAAAATCGGACTTTGTCATGTCTTAGTAAGGTAGGATGTTGGTGCATTTGCATGAATAATTCCATGAGCTTCCACTCGTTCATTGTGTTTAGAACCTGGAAGTCGGATTCTTTCTAGGTCTTTGCACTGGTAGTGTGTTGTCCGATCTGTCACAGTTGTGCTCCGTTTGTGTTAAGCTTCTGCCTAGCAGAATGCACATTTGGCAATTTCTGTGGCTGAAGTAAAACAGGAGGGGTCATCCATTTGGTTCTTATTCTCATCCTCAACAGCAATTGGGAAGGTAATAATCCTATGGGTTATAGTGGGCTTGTTCTGCAGTCATGAAGGGCAAGGCAACAGTCTTGTTCAGAACTGCTGCAACTGCACCATATCTTTTCACGTTTTTTTATGTCGTTATAACTCTCTCTCTCCTTTACTTCTGAGAGTGGATTCCTTGCTGACAACATAATGTACTGGAATTCCAAGTTTTGTGAAAATGTGCAAAATTATTGACTAACAATTTGTGGCTTATTATCAGACCTGAATAGAGCAGAGATATCACTCCATTAAATAATGGACTTCATTAGTGGGATAACAGTTTGAGAACAAATACCTTTCAGCTTACTTACATCAGGATACTTAAGGGCATAAACACAAATGACATACAGACTGGAATTTGCTGGGGTAACATAAAGTGTTATGATTGCTTTTGCAGACTTGACAGTTTTTTTTCCATAAGCTGTATTTGGCAAGACATACTAGGCCGGAATGTTCTTTCTTCACACTTAACAATACCAAAAGGTGCTTTATATTAGCATCCGTTTATGTAGCTGGTTTGGCAAAATCATTTTTTTTATCTGAATGCCAGTCACATGTAACCTATGAATTTCATCCTGATAAGTCTAATAAACATAATTTAATAATGAAAATTTTCAATGTCATCTAGCCATCCTGTCACTACCAGGCTTCTAAGTAATTGCAGCTCTAAGTTAAAAAAGCTTAAATTTATCTAGTCCAGTAAATACATCAGCATATCATTCAAAATATCAAATTTTACAGTTCAACTCACATTCTTCCTTGCACTTTGTGTTCCTGCATCTTTGCATATTGTACTTTGCTTTGCAGCCTTTGCAGATTATTCTGGATTAATATGTTTTTGACTCGAACATTAAATTTCTCAAGCCCAGCTCTCTAAATTCACTTCTGTTGAGAACATTGCATTCAGTCCTGGTATCTAACTTAAATGTAATAAATGTACCATGTACGCATCCTTTCAGACCATCGAGTTTACACTGGCAACAGTAATGCTTTTGTGTGCGTAGTGAAGGAACTTCTGACAGAATCCCAATACACATTTCAAATGCAGTCAGAAAAAGATTACTGTCTGCCTTACCATGAATGAGGCAGTAATCTGTTCAAATCAGTGACTACAAAATTAACAATCTGATTTGCGTCAGTCAGTTGCAAAACATGTTTTAGCTATTTTTTTTTTCAAAATGGGCACTAGAGTAAAATAATTAGGTTGTCCAGACTTCCTCATTTAAGAGCTGAATGCATCTTTTTGTCATACTGATGACAACTTGAATAAAATGGTGCTTCCTGAGGTGAATGTTTAGAATTTGTAACTCTTGCCATCAGACTCTATTATATAGCAGTAAATGTCTTTGCTGCCATGCTGTTTGAAGCATTTTTCATACTATACTGCGCCTTGATGTCAGTATTATGTCTAATACCAAAACAGTTTATCTCAATTTTGCACACATCCAAATTTTCTGCAAGCTTTTTTTTTTTTATCTAAATACTAGTTAACTTAGCTGCTTTACATACATTTGCAGTTTTCTCCAGTGTCAGAACAGATACTAATAAAAGTTCACTTTTCACTTTATCATCTTTACTGCCGGAAACAATTCTGTCTTTCAAGATTAAATTGAGAAACACCGCAAAGTCACAGTCTTTCGGCTGTACACCTTAATTCTGGTACACTGCATCAGTAGGTTCCCATGAACCCTGATTTCTAGTGAAAAAAAAAGAGATTAAAAAAATATATATATATATATATATATATATATATATATATATATATATATATGTATGTATAGTAAGCTCTTTTCTGGCGCGTAATACTGTTGGAACTTGTCTTTAATGACCAGCACATCAGAATGCTGTTCTTCACTTAAGACTAAAGGTGTTACAAATGTACACATACAACATCTCCTGCCAGGTGAAGGAACACTGTAACTTGTACATCCTCACTCAAGTGATGCTCTGAAGACTGAACTTCTGCATCAACTACTTCAAATCTTCACCCAAGACTCCTTGAAGAAATAAAGGTACACCCAGTTACATGTCATAGAACCATGGGGCCCTTACTGTGACTCAGGTGTCCGAGGCTTGCTGGATGTTGGCAGCTGGAGGACTCAGGTGGCAAGAGATTAATGGGGCAGGGCTGTAGCCACACAGCAGATAGCCATTCAGTTTAGCATAACAGAAAGAGCAGGAACTAAGAGATGTTATGTGAGGTAATAATCATAGCATCAAGCAGAAGATATCAATCAGCAGTGTCTAGTTAGGGCCTATATTAGAAGTTCAAACGCACAGGTGTCCGAATGCCATAACATCAAACGGGGAGGTTTGAAATGTCAAAACAGCGAACCTGCGGAACACCAAATTTCTTCCGCAGAAAAAAATTGGTGGGCCGTTACCGCGGCTTTGCTGTTTCCTCCACTGTTGTGCGATCTTGGAGTTGGTATATTTAAGTAGGGGGGTGTGGGAGTGTGGGGGGCAAAGCCCCCCACATTAGGAACATTTTATAGTGTATGTGTGTTTTTTGTTTTGTACCGCAACAGTGATTTCTTTCTCCCTGGGAAAAAAAATCACTGTTCTGAGTGTTCAAAGTTATTGCACTTCGAACTTCCAGGTTCGACATATCCATATTCGAACTAATTGCAGTTTGACTATGTGATATAGACCCATCTAGTTATTGTTCTTCTTTCTGCTTTTCCAGGTTAGGGGTCACCACAGTGGAACTCCGATCCGCTAATGATTGGCAGTAGATTTTTTACGGGTGCTGAGGTGCCAGCTCGACACCCAACCTTCAGCGAAGGCACCCCCATGCTACTCATGTCTTTCAAACGCCACTCGACCACAGGGAGGATATGCAGGCTCCACACAGAAGGCACCCCAGTTGAGAATCAAATGGGAGAACCTCTTGCTGTGAGGCAACAACGCTACCGCTGCACCACCGCGGCTTGATATAGACCTGTCCAGTAAGGGTATAAAAAAATTCTGGTGTATTAAAATACAAATAAATGCAACCAAGTTTGTCTGTGTCACCCCTTTTCCTTTTCCAATGATTGGTGTGGTCCAAGTCTTGGGGTTTAGTACCGGGGACACTAAAATTAGGATTGATTAAAGAAATGCCAAGCAGCTTGTGGTCAACTTGAAAGGTATGTAAAGGACAAAAAATAATAAGGACACTGGTGGGGTGAGTGGCACAGTGATAACCATGATGACTAATTCAACAGTCACTGGTGAAAGGAACTTGAAATGACCAGGATTTTCATTATATGTCATTCAATAATGTCGGTTTTCTCTGAAATTGCTTTAGCATATGAGTTTTAGCTTTTGTGTTTTATTGTTATTCAATGTGCTTACAAAGTTTTCTCAATTTGGCATCTTAGGGTATTTTTCATTTTGCAGTGATGAATATTGACTTGCATTGGCAAATAATGGGAACATTGGGCATGTCTGTCAAATAAAAATTTTCACTTCAGCATTTTGTTTCTTCGTTGTCTTCAGATTACTATTACACAAAATGACAACTGATGGACTAGCGGAATTTTGCTTTGCATTTGTAAATTCATCATCTAAAGCTGAATTTAAAATAGGCAATGACGACCGGAAGAAATACCTTCACAATCTGTTGCACTATTGTCAATCTGAAAGCTCATCAAGATATAATACAGTATATAAATATGTAATTCCTGTTACTTGTCTGCTATTTTCTTTCATTTTATTGAATGCGTCTTTATTGATAATGGTAGTAATAACATCTCTGAGTTTTTAGCAAGAAACCTTGCTTTAGCTACTGTGTCATCATCATCATCATCATCCCCCCTTTTCCCATTTTCAGCATGTGGTTGGGGTGTCATGTTAACTGTCGCCAGCTCTCCTGATTCAGTGCCACTCTCCTGCCTTCTTCAACACTCATGCCTGACTGTCGCAGATCTTCTTTCACACAATCCATCCATTTCTTTGTTGGACGTCCTCGCTTCCTCTTACCTTCTTCCTGTCTGTCCCAAATCTTCTTCACCAGATTGTCTTCTGCTTTTCTGCATGTGTCCAAAACCACCATAATCTGCTTGCTTTGATCTTTTCTGCAATTGGAGCTACTTTGGCTGCTGCTCTTATGTCCTCATTTCTTCTTCTGTCCCACAGTGTGCATCCTACCACCTTTCTCAGGCACTTCATTTCCATCACCTCTAGCTTCTTCATCTGTTCTGCCTTTACTGCCCAGGTTTTTGTACCACACAATAGTACTGGTCACATGACTGTCTTGTACACTTTACTTTTCAGCTTCTTTGACATTCTTCTGTCATAGACAACACATGACACTCTATGCCAGTTGGCTGCAGCCCCTCTGATGCTAGCTTTGATTTCTTTATTCAGACTTCCCTTCTCCTCAACCACCCCTACCAAATAATTGAAGCTGTTTACCTGTTTCACTATCTTCCCTTCTATTTCAGTTCTCATCTTCTTTTGATTTCCCCAATTTGCTGTCATTCCCATTGCCTTGTCTATGCTTCGTTTTATCCCATGTGCCATCAGTTTTGCATTCCATTCCCCTTTACTTTGATGAAGTTCTTGCTCAGAGTCTGCCTGTAATGCCACATCATCTGCATACAGTAACTCTGTTGATCTGTCCCCTTCAACCTGTTTGCTAACATAATCCATCACCAGTATGAACAGCAGTGGGCTCAGAGCTGCACCCTGGTGTACACCCACTCCCACTGGGAACCCCTCTGTGAGTCCAAACACTGTTCATACTTGAGTCATTTGGTCCTTGTACATAGACTGCACTAATTCTACCAATGTTTCTAGGACTTTGAATTACCGCAGTACTGCCCAAATCAGCTTTCTTGGGACATTGTCATATACTTTCTCCAAGTCTAGGAATACCCAGTTGGACTCTTTCCTCATCTCTAGCTGCTACTCAACTATCTGTCTCACTGCAAATATTGGGTCAGTTATGCTGCACCCAGATTTGAATCCAAACTGCTCATCTTCCATCTTACATTCAACTACTCTGCACATCCATTTATCAGACATCCTCTCCAGAACTTTCATGTAATGTGATAGGAGTTTGATGCCTCTGTACTGCCCACAGTTGTGGATGTCCCCTTTGTTCTTGTACACTGGCATGAGTATACTTATTTTCCAGTCATCTGTGATACACCTTTCTCTCCACACTGCTATGAGTATCCTAGGGAGCCATTTCTCCCCTCTAGCACCCAGCATCTTTATTATATCTGTTGTGACCTCATCTGAGCCTGCTGCTTTCCCTGGCTTCATCTTCCTTAGTGCTGTTCTTACTTCTTCTAGTGTGGGCTCCTCTTCTTCTCTCATCGTAGGCTGTTTCTGGAGCAGTACAGCTTCTGTGGCTTTTCTTCATTCAGATGCTGCTGGAAATACCTTTGATGTTCTGTGGACTGGTGAGCAGGTTGTTGCTGGCATCATTTATGAAGGGTGTCTGACTATCTTCTTTATCTTTCTGTCTTTGCCTTGCAACTTGATATAGTTTCTTTTTGCCACTTATTGAGTCACTTTCCAGAAGTTGGTTGAGTGCCTTGGATGCCCTATTCTTTGCTGTTACAACTACTTTAGCTATTGTATTAATCAGAAACTTAAATGCTGAAGTGGCAATTAAAATTGTATATTTTTCTGCTATCATTTTTACTGGCATTTTAATATTTCATCAAGAACATTAATCCTGAGTCATGTACAAGTTAAAAATTTATGCATATGTATGAATGCAGCACAACTTAAAAAGGGACAAACTATTATATTCTGTTCCCCCTAAAGTATTTGACTTCCTGCATCACCCCTTCTCACCACACTTTCATCAACCGGTTTCTACAAAGAGCCTCATTATAATCTCCTGTTGCTCCCTGTTTCCATGTTTCTACAGACATCATTTTTATGCCTTGCATCATTATTTGAGATTCATCTGTCTCCTACTAGTAGCAACTCACTGGCCCAAATCTACATCAAATAAATTCAATGTCCATCTTCTCTCCACCTCCTTATCATAAACCCTCAGCCTAATTTCCTTTACTTGTCTCAAAATTCCCCTCAATATGATAAATATCCATCACATATGCGACTGACCCACATCATCCTCTCCATATCACCAACACCTTCCTTCAGACCACCGACTCATTGTTGAGGCAGGAATGTGTTAAGTGCATCAGCAACACCTCCCTTCAGACCACCGGCTCATTGTTGAGGCAGGAATGTGTTAAGTGTATCAACAACACCTCCCTTCAGACCACTGGCTCATTGTTCAAGCAGGAATGTGTTAAGTGTATCAGCAACACCTACCTTCAGACCACCAGCTCATTGTTCAGGCAGGAATGTGTTAAGTGTATCAGCAACACCTCCCTTCAGACCAACGGCTCATTGTTCAGGCAGGAATGTGCTCAATGTTCATGAGGTAATTACCTCCACGATGTATCCCTCACTAGAACAGGTCTTTCCATCTCCCTTGCTATTTCTCATGTCCTCTCCTACATTTCATTCTTTCCTCGTACATCATTCTCACATATCTACTACTCTCTGAAGTGTCTCATTGCATCTAATCACAAAACACATAACTCTCCTAAACAGTGTGCCACTCAACCAAAGCCCCTAAGGCAAAACAACATGCCCAACACACTAGTCATAGGTGACTCTATAGTGAGCCACACTGATGTCCCACTCACTAGGTTGAATAAGGAGAAAGTAACAGTCAGCTGCCTGTCAGGTGCCAAGATCCGGCACTCAGGTCCCTCAACAACAGGTACAAATATGACTCTGTCATTGTACATGTTGGTGAGAATGATCTGAGACATACTTCCCTGGACTACATGAAAAGAGACATGGAGGAGCTCTTGGTTTATGCAGTCCAGGCGGGTATGACCCTAGCCCTGAGTAGCATCCTATCATCACCCAGAATGATACCACAATACAAGCAGAAAATGATTGATTTCAAAAATTGGCTAAGTTTCTGGTGTCATTCTAAAAGGATCCAGTATCTGTCTGCCTGGGATGACATGATTGACAGATCTCGATGCTTTGTCAGAGATGACCTGCATCTGTCAACCCTGGGCTTCCAGATACTGGCCAAGGCTTTTCCCACCCCTATAGTGCCTTTTTAGCCGGTGTTCCAAAGACTGAATTACCACCGTAACAGCTACAAACAAATACAGTCTGAGGGTCATGCTACTCAATGCTAGAAGTCTAAATCTCAAAATGCACTTACTTGAAGCACTCCTTAAAATGGAGAACATCGGCATTTGTGCTGCAACAGAGACTTGGCTCAAGGCAGCAGAAAGTACCCCTGCACTACCAGGCTATAACTCCTTCCATACCTTTCGGTCCCAAAACTTAGACCGAAGTTCCAAAGGCGGTGGTATTTCTACATTCATAAAGGATGTGCACACCTCCAGACTGGTAGCTCAACATAACCCATCAGAGATACTTCAGGTGCAGCTAACATTGGGTAAGACAGCGATTCAGGTCGTAGCCTGCTACAGGTCCACAACCATGTCCCAAGACTCACACTCCATGTTCCTAAGCACCCTGGAGAATATTAGGGTCCAGCCTAACACTCTCTTACTAGACGACTTCAACTACCCATCCAGTAACTGGGAAAATTACTACCAATACACTTGCCCAATGTTTCCTGGAGTTCATTAATTCCAGTGCCCTGGACCAGCTCATTCTTACCCCCACTAGAGGTAGCAACATCCTTGACCTGATCATTACCAACATGGGCGACCGTTGCTCTACACTAATAGTCACCTCCTCCCTGGTTAGATCTGACCACAAACTAATCACCTTGGAAATCCATATCCCTCACACCCCCACCCCCCCCCCCTATAAAGGTAACCATCATGAAAATCTTCTCCAAAGCTAAGTTTGGGTGCCTAAAAACAGAGGTGGCTAACTTCACGGTACCCATGCAAATGGAGAATAGTTGTATGACCCCCCAAATCATACACCAATGCACTGTATGAACACGTACACAAATGCATGGATCTTGCCATACCACATAGAACAAAGACGCTCTCCTCCAAAGAAAGGAAGCCAATCTGGTGTCTCCTGCCATAAACAAACTCTACAACAGAAGGAGGAAACTGATGTGGAATAAGGTGAAGTCACAAGACTGGAAAAACTCCCTTATCAGCCTCAACAAAAATTGAGATCCCTCATCAAATCCTCTAAAGCTAACTATGAAAACAGAATTGCAGCAGATAGTAAAGACAACCACAAGGCCTTCTATAGTTATATAAAGAATCTCCATGGCAATACCCAAATTTGCTCTGAGCTACTGCACAATGGTACTCCTATACTGAGCCAACAGATATTGTCAGTATACTGGCCGACAGATTCAGCTCAAACTTTACCCCTCCACCCCCAAAGGATCAATCACAATAACAGTAAATTTCCAGGCACCCAGTATTACTGCTGCACAGGTTAAAACAGCACAGTCCAAGACCGAGAATACATCTTCTGTGGGACCTGACAATATCCTTGGCTGTGTTCTACATGAACTACAGAGTGAACTGGCACCTCACCTGTTTGCCCTGTTCAATCACAGCCTCACCTCAGGCTTTGTCCCTACCAAATAGTGCACTCCTACAGTCATCCCTCTCCACAAAGGAGGAGCGACTACAGACCCTCGGAACTATCGCCCCATTAGCCTGACGAGTCTGATATGCAAAGCTATGGAATGCATCATCATGGACCTAATAAACAAGGATACAGGGAATCTCCAAACTCTGGATCCCACTCAGTTTGGTTTTGTAAAGACTAGATCATGCCTGCTCAACTCAGTCAACTTCTATGAGTCAGTCACCAGAGCTGTGGATGAAGCCAAGGTGGTTCATAACAGCCTACCTTGATCTAGCCATGGCTTTTGATACCATTCCCCACTCAAGAATCATAGAAAAACTCACTAAGCTAGGCATCAGCCCCTATATCACTAGGTGGGTTGCAAACTGGCTCACAGATAGAACCCACAGTATAAAAGTAGCTGACTCCAAGTCAGACTGCTGACTAGTCATGAATGGAGTCCCACAGGGTTCGGTCCTGGATCATCTCCTGTTTGGTATCTACTTCTCTGAAGTCCAGGCTAACACGAAAGGACTCTGGCTGACAAAGTTTGCAGATGACTGCAAGTTGGGAGCTATTATTAACTCCCCAAGTGATGTTGACATCCTACAGAATGGCCTCACTGAGACCAACAACTGGTGTCAGAACCATGGCCTTAAGCTCAATGCCAAAAAATGTGTTGTCTTCCCCTTTGGGAAAAACCCATTTCCCGTGAATTACCACATTGATGGTAGTCCACTGAACACAGATAGCGTTATAAGAGATCTGGGAACACAGGTTGACAGCAGCCTCTCTTTTGATCACCACATTGCCACTGTGGTCAGAAAGTCCTTCTATGTGGCACATCTCATTACTAAGGGTTTTGCATCCAGAAAGAAAGAGGTCATTGTCTCCCTCTACTCTTCCCTCATTAGGCCAATCATCGAGTACACTGCCCCATTTGGCATGTACCTCACTAGACACCTGAAACAACTGGAGAGGCCATAAAAGTACCTTAAAAAGAGGATTCTAGGCCTTAAACACTTGTCCTGTATGGAATGACTCAAAAAACTTCAACTATTCTCTGTCTCATATCGCCTACTTAGAGGCGATCTCTGCTTGACTTACAAAGCCATGTCTGACCCAGCTCTGTTAGAAATGCTTCATCTAAAGAAATCCCAATACCTCCGCACCACATGTTCCAGACACCTCAACCTCATTACCACAATTAACAGAACATGCTGGAGGGACTCTGAAACTGCCCATGCTATGGAACAGACTTCCCATACATGTCAAACAGAGCACCTCACTGACCCTCTTCAAGAGAAATTTTGATGAGTGGATGTGAAACAGAAAATTCACCCCAGGGATAACTCCAGTGGCTCTCCTTAACAGAGGCACTGGGAGCTAAGGTTGGGTGGCACTATGCTAGGGTAATCCTATGGGTAGGCTTGTAAAGGCCCCAGGGCCATTAGCCTAGTACACGCCTATGAACCTATGACTTTAACCCCTGGCTGCTGGTGTACCAGACAAATCATACCTCTAAGGGGTTGGGATGATGGACTAACGGTTAAGGTGTTTGCCTTACAAACACAAGGTGCAGGGCTTGAGTCTCACAAGGGATAATTGGCTAGGCTCACAAGGGAAGTTAGCCTTGTACTAACCTATGGGGTTGAGAGGGTGGCCTAATGGTTAAGATGTTTGCCTTACAAACACAAGGTGCAGGGTTTGAGTCTTACAATGGATAATTGGCTAGGCTTAAAATGGCTCGCAAGGGCAGTTAGTTTAGTACTAACCTATGAGCCTCTGTCCACTCCTTTAATGTAGTGTCTTCTTCCCCAGCACCTTTCTTTTCCCCTCCCAACTCCCTTCTACCACAGCCGTCCTATGCACTAGCTACTCTGTTAACCCCAGATTAAAGCCATCTCTCAAAGCTGCAAAATCCAGGTAAAGCTGTCCCTTTTTTCACTCCTCATTCTTTTTATCTTTAAACCCTCCCATTTAGATAATGTTGCCTCTAACTCTGTGACATTATGGCCTATCATCTATTTGTCTGTAATCTGTCCCAGCATATACCAACCCACAAGCCTTTCCACAAGCCTTTTAATATGTCTAACTTTGTCTTCTTAAATAATCCCCTTTTCTGCCATCCTCTCATTTCACCATATCTACTTCACTGTTTTAAAGGTCTCTTAATGTCTGAACCAAATTTATAGCCACCAAGTATTTCCACAAATCTGGTACTCGCTGCCTTCCCTTCCATTTTTCAGCCTTCATCTTTCACTTTCCTACCCTTCTGCTTCCTCCATTGTACACAAAATGATCATATTTCCATAGCTTTCCCACTATTATCCTCTAAGTACTAATGATAATATGTTCCCCAAATATATCACCTGTGGCAAGATCAAACCTGTCACTAATTCGACTATCCATTTTAATGTAAACATCTTCCTGGATCATCAGTACAACAACTTATCATTTCCTTAAGTGCCATCCATTTTTCCTTAACTGTTTCCCCCACCCACTTTCAGACATTACAATCTAGCACTCTGTTTGGTTTCTACCTGAAGGTATTTGTCTTATGCAAAAAAGACCAGGTAAAGCTGGTGTCCAGAATATAGGTATACAAAGTTCTCATTATGTCAGCGGTAAACTCTTATGACATACTTCACTAAAATGTGTTTTACTAGTAAAATGACAAAATGGCAATGCCATGCTTTCATCCAAATAAAGTGGTTGTCTGAAATTCACCACTGAGATGCAGTGAAATTCTTGTGGGTATTGTGTGCATTTTGTAGTTGATCATACTGTTCTTACTACCTTAAAGTTTCACAATGAAATCTGAATGAGGGCTGAGACATAGCCTTCCGTAGATGGGCACAAGATCATTTTTCGGCATGATTATATTGCCACAGTGTGATATTTTGCATTATATTTGATTAACATTGTTGTTGCTGTGCTGACCTTATGCATAGTACACAGAGTGCAAAAATGGTTGTGGATACATTTTTGCTGAGTTGTCATATCAGAAGTAAAATATCTCTATATTTTCAATATTTTCATCCATTTCTGTTTCATTTGCAGCATGCCATAGCTATGCCACATGTTTGAGAAACTGATCTGCAGTGTCAGATATAGTATAGTGCTGAACTGAGACCCCCCCCCACCAAATGTAGAGTATGAGTCTTAGGTATTTGTCTGTCTCATTATCCTTTTGTAACTCTTAGAAAGTTTCACAAAGAATTCTCAAATGGGGACTGATATATGGTCTTTTAGAGATATCCACTATATCAACATATCCAAGAAAGTTCCCTGCTACACTCTGACATTTTGCCTTATACCTGGGTAACATTATGAGTGCTTTTATGAATGTTTGCCAAGTGTGCAGATCACATAATGGCCTACAATACTTCACTTCTGAGTTCTGATTTGATCAGAAGTGAAACGCTTATATATGATACAGGAAAATATATTTTTCACTTGTTATCATGCTGAGGCTGCAATGATATGCTTTCAACTGCCTAAAGCTATAGGATTACATTCTGAAGTATGCTGTACAGGAAGCTCTGAAGCTAAAATTGCAGTCTTAGATGTTTTGGAGAGGACTATAATGTTGTTATTACCTGAACATTTCATAATGAAATCTCAGAGAGAGATAGAGATAAATGGCCAAATTTAAAAAGGTTACCACAAGGTGTATATGAGGTGCTTACCCCACAGTTGCCATTTTTGACTCAGAGACAGCCATACCATGTACTGCAATACAAAGACATGCAGCATTATGGAAGAATGGCTCTGTGGCTGTGTTAAATGCTAGTGAGGCATTCTCTGAGAGAAGACTTTGCTAATTAAACATGTTCTTTCCCTCAGACGTGCCTACAAGAATGCATTTATATAAATGAATGACTCAGAGACTCACTCATTGGTGCAACTTAGCATAGCAGCTCAAGGTAATAATGCAACCAAAAAGCCATGTTTATTTATCATGGAAAATGTAAGTGTGTAGAGTTTAGTGGTCAGGTAATGTTAAGGTGTGTGAGCATATATATGTGTGGGGCTGCATATGTGAGTGTCTGTGTGAGTGTGTGTCTGCCTGCAAAGTCACACTAGAGTGTTAGGCATGGATAGGTGAGGTGTGTGAGTGTGTGTGTGTATGTGTGTGTGTGTGTGTGTGTGTGTGTGTGTGTGTGTGTGTGTGTGTGTATGTGGTAGAGTGAATGTTGGGGTGCCTGTGCTAACTTAAGTGGTTGCCACCACTGTTAACTACCGCAGGGTATTGCTGGTAACTACCACAGGGTATTACTGATAACTACCACAGGATATTGCTGAATTGCTGATAACTACCAGAGGGTATTGCTGTTAATTATCACAGGGTATTGCTGATAACTACCACAGGCTATTGCTGATAACTACCACAGGGTATTGCTGGTAACTACCACAGGATATTACTGGTAACTACCATAGGGTATTGCTGGTAACACTCACAGCATACAGCTGATCTGTACTCGCAGTAGTTAATGGCACTTCACAGATGCAAAAAATATGCCAGTAATAAGGTCTATCTTCAGTGCAGCTAATGTGTCTCTGAATTATAAAATACTGCATCATGGAAACATCACCTTTTTACTGCTGCCCTTAACACAAGCAGTGAAGTTATTTCTAAATCCCTGTGAATGTCTTTCAAAGCCTGAGGCTTTAGTTGATATACTTTTACTGCCACAGTCTAGCTTTCTG
>NC_056726.1:1014457000-1014542000 GCF_019279795.1 Protopterus annectens | reverse complement strand
TTGCATTTACCAAAAGTAAAACAAACTTTTAAGAGGGGGGTCTTCACTCCCATAATCCTGGATATTAACTCTACCAATTGCAGAATCACAGACACTTGAGGAAAGAACAAAAAACCTGGAATTATGGAATGATCACTCTAATGCTCTTTGGCCATTCCATAATTCAACAAACTATGCCACAGACAAATATCACCAACATTTCAGCATATCTATATATATCTATATATATATATATATATCTATATATATATATATATATATATCTATATATATATCTATATATATATATATATATATATATATGTACATGGGTCTACCTGAAAACGCCAACATTTCTAAATGCCGATGATGAAAACACCAACACCGGAAGATCAACAACGAACAGTTGAGAATCCTGACGCTGAGAACACCGACATGTTAAGGTAAGTGTGCGATAGGGAAGGACGTTAGGGTCAGGGTGTGGGTAAGGTAAGTGTGTGATAGTGACGGAAGTTAGAGTAGGGTGCGGGTCAGGTAAGTGTGTGATAGTGACAGACTTTAGGTTTAGGGGCGGGTTAAGTGAGTTAGGGTTAGAACACCAAATCCAGAGAAAGCAGCTTCCAACAGGCAAAAAAACGACTCCAACTCTTAGATATTTTTTAGCACTTTCATTCACTTTATTACCGTGAACTTCTTCAGAAAAAATACAAGTGAGAGCACCTGTTCCTTTTATAGTGTTCAAGTAATACAGGAAATGATGTAACAAACTTAATGACTTTCAATAATTATAAATGTTTTCTTAAAAACACAAATAAATCTTATTTTAACTAATCCAAAATCTGTATATCAATATAAAATAATATAATGTAAAAGTGATATATTATATATATATATATATATTGTACTATCTATCTGTACAATAAAAAACATTTTAGATTTATGACTTCATTTAACCCTGGTGCTTCATCTGCCCCAAACACCAACTGCCAAAAAGCCTCTCTACATTCTAAAATGTTGTTTAAATCTCCCAATAACAACCCTTTGTCCACACTATCCAAAACAAAAAACTCCTACTTTTTGAAGTCAGAACATGAAAGAGCATGTCTGGCCAAAGCATTATTTTTGTCTTTCTTTTTCTTTTTCTTTTTGTCTTTCTTTCTTATGACTAAAATGTGTTCATACATACGTATGTATGTATATATATATATATAAATATATATATATGGGAATCTTGAGGCAATGTTACAACTGCCTCATGTACACAGACAACCCTCTCCTCCTCCCAACAAATTCCAACACATGTGAGAGATGCAACCATATAGCCAAACTGGAGGCTAAGCTCTCTCAACTCAGTACTGGCGTAACCAGTCAGGAGGAGAAGGAAACCACACTCACTACAATTCCTGTCTCACATAGACCTACCACGACAACAAACCAAGCACATAAACACACAAAAACATACTCGGAGGCTCTAAATAAAAATCTACCTAAGCAGCAGAGACCTCCAAAGCAGACACCCAAGCAACCGCGACCCCAAAACAAAACACGTGCAACACATAACTCACAAAGCCAGTGTGCCGAACAGTCACAGCCCTTAAGGCTAAACAACACACCTGATACACTTGTAATAGGTGACTCTATCGTCAGGCACACTGACGTCCCGCTCACCAGGCTGAACAAGGAGAGGGTCACGGTGAGCTGCCTGTCGGGCGCTAGGATCCGCCACATAACACAAGCACTCAGGTCACTCCAAGGCAAGTACAAATATGACTCAGTCATTGTCCATGCTGGTGTGAATGACCTGAGACGTACCTCCCTGGACTACATGAAAAGAGACATAGAGGAGCTCTCTGAGCATGTAGCCCAGGCCGGTATGACCCTGACTTTGAGTAGCATCTTACCCTCACCAAGAATGATGCCACAATATGAAGACAAGATGATCAATTTCAACAATTGGCTTAAGTGTTGGTGTCATTCAAAGGGGATCCAATGCCTGTCAGCCTGGGATGACATGCTCAACAAGCCACGATGCTTCACTAGGGACGGCTTGCACCTGTCACCCCTGGACTTTCGGATATTGGCAAAGGCTCTTGCTACCCCCATAGTGCCTTTTTTAGGCAAGGCTCAAAAGACAAACCCACCCCCATAGGTATCACAAGGGATAAGAAACTAAGAGTAATGCTACTCAATGCCAGAAGTCTAAACCTCAAGATGCATGCACTCGAAACTCTCCTTAGCATAGAGAACATCGATATCTGTGCAGTAACAGAAACCTGGTTCAAGGCTCCCGAGAGCACCCCAGCACTACCAGGTTATACCTCATACCATACTTTTCGGCCCCAAAACTTGGACCGAAGCACAAAAGGAGGGGGAGTATCAATATTCGTCAAAGATACCCACACCTCCAGGTTGGTGGCACAGCACGAAGCATCAGAGACTATCCATGTGCAACTAACTGTGGGTAAAACTGCCTTCCAGTTTATAGCCTGCTATAGACCACCCTCCCAAACACAGGAACCCCACTTGGCCTTCCTGAGAATACTGGAAAATATGAAGGTCTCTCCAAACACCATTATATTGGGCGACTTCAACTACCCAAACATAGACTGGGAGCATTACTCTAGCTCCAACACCCTAGCCCAAAGGTTCCTAGAATTTATAAACTCAAATGCTATGGAACAACTTGTTACCACTCCCACAAGAGGGGAAAACATACTGGACCTGATCATCACCAACATGGGGACACTATGCTCCAGACCAGAAGTGTATCCCTCACTGGTAAGATCAGACCATAAACTAATCTCACTGGATATTCACATCCCGACCCCACCCCCTGCCCAGAAAACCACAGTGAAAAACTTCTCTAAAGCAAATTTCACGCCTCAAAACCGAGGCGAAATCCTTCAAAGCCCCCGGGCCTGTGGAAAATACGGCCCAGATCGCAGAATCCTTTATAAACGCATTCTATGAACACTTTCAGGAATGCATGGATCATGCAATCCCAAATAAAACCAAGACCCAATCCTCCAAAGGCAGACGTCCTGTCTGGTGGACCCCAGCCATAAACAAACTATACAATAGAAGGAGGAAGCTACTACATGATAGAGCAAAATCCCAAAAAGGGAAGGCATCTCTGATCAGTATTAGCAAAAAACTACGGGCACTCATAAAATCGTCTCAGGCCAGCTTCGAGAGAAAAATTGCACAGGACACTAAGGATAATCACAAGGCTTTCTTTAGTTATGTTAGGAACCTGGGTGGGAATTCCCAGATATGCTCAGAATTAGTCCAAAATGACAAAAAATACACCGAGCCCACAGACATTGCCAACATCCTAGCTGGCAGGTTCAGTGCAAACCTCTCCCCCCTCTCCCCACCAAAAGGGCAAATATCTATCCCAACAGAGTGCTGCCCCCTGACATCTCAGATGCTCAGGTAAGAGCCGCCCTCTCCAAAGCAAAAAACACAGCATCAATGGGACCAGATGGTGTCCCGGGCTGCGTCCTACATGAACTCCAAGAAGAGCTAAACCCAAACATAAAACTACTATTCAATCTTAGCCTTACTACAGGATATGTACCCAAAGAGTGGCGTACAGCAACAGTGGTCCCTCTCCACAAAGGTGGTGCCTCAACAGATCCTGGAAACTATCGCCCCATAAGCCTGACTAGCTTGGTCTGCAAAGCTATGGAAAGGATCATCATGGACCTCATAAATAAAGATATTGGGGACCTACAGACACTGGATCCTACCCAGTTTGGCTTTGTTAAGGGCAGATCCTGCCTCTTAAACCTGGTTGATTTCTTTGAAACAGTCACCAAGGCCATTGACGAGGGGAAGGTGGTCCACACAGCCTACCTGGACCTCGCAAAAGCCTTCGATACAATACCCCACTCGGGCATTATAGATAAGCTCACCAGCTTAAATATAAACCCCTATGTCACTAGATGGGTTGCAAACTGGCTCAAGGACAGAACCCACATGGTTAGAATTGCTGGAGCCATGTCAGACTCCAAACCAGTTACAAGTGGCATCCCACAAGGCTCAGTCCTGGGACCTCTCTTGTTCGGTATATATTTCTCGGCGGTACAGGCCAACACAGAAGGATTGTGGCTGACCAAGTTCGCAGATGACTGCAAACTGGGTGCCATAATCAACTCTCCAGCCGACACAAGCATCCTCCAAAAGGGCCTCATAGAAACAGACAACTGGTGCCAGAGCCATGGCCTCAAGCTAAATGCCAAAAAGTGTATAGTCATCTCCTTTGGCAAAAACAAAGTGCCCACAAATTACCACGTAGGTGGTAATCCATTAAGTATAGAAGACGTCATTAGGGACCTGGGGACCCAAGTTGATAGCAATCTCTCATTTGACAACCACGTGGCCAAAGTGGTTAGAAAAACATTTTATATAGCCCACCTAATCATGAAGGGATTCACATCTAGATCAGGGGAGGTCATCGTACCTCTTTACTCATCCCTCATCAGGCCAATAATTGAGTACAATGCCCCTTTTGGGATGTACCTTACCAGACACCTGCAGCAACTGGAAATACCCCAAAAGTACCTCACCAAGAGGATCAAAGGGCTCAAACAGATGCCATATGCTGCCCGGTTAAAGAAACTCCAGCTCTACTCAGTGGCATACCGCCTGCTCAGAGGCGATCTGTGCCTGACGTATAAAGCCATGTCCAACCCAGAATTAATGGACATGCTGCACCTCAGAAAATCCAAATCCCATCGAGCTATGCCGTCGAGAGACTTGAACCTCAGCACTGAAATAAATAGGACATGCTGGAGGGACAGATTCATAACCCAGAGGCTCCCTTCACTCTGGAATAAAATCCCAGTCCAGGTTAGGCAGAGTCCCACATTGACTCTCTTCAAGAGGAATCTTGATGAGTGGATGGGAGATCGTAGGTTTACCCCGGCTATCACTTCTGTGTCACTGTTAGACAGAGGCACAGTATACTAACCTCAAAAAATGCATAGCAAAATTAATTTAAAATGGGTGGCGAAAGCCAAACACACTCTGGCTAGGCTTATAAATGCCCTAGGGCAGATAGCCTAGTATGAACCTATGAACCTATATATATATATATATATATATATATATATATATATAGACACACACACACTTACACACACACACATATGAAGATATTTGGTATATTTCCATAAATTTAATTAGACTGTAAAATGTGTTATATTTGTATTATGTTATGATTACTCCTGTTCGACATGACATTGTAATGATTGTATATGTATACCTTTGGAGGATTTCTCCCCAAGCCTCCGCTAAAAATGGATACGTATCCAGTCAGACTATCCCGGTCAGCAAATGTAAAGTAAATAAAATAAATCTATATTTGTATGTGTGGTTGTAGAAGGCTGAATAGGGCCTGTTTGTAGTCCAGGAATTCAGTAGAGTTTGCTATAAGGAGCTCTGATAAAAGCAGAATATGTCAAGAATCTGTGGAACCTATATATAGCAATAAAGCAACATATGACAAGAACCTGTGGAACATATACATATATATATATATATATATAGAGAGAGAGAGAGAGAGAGAGAGAGATAGCAATTAATGGGTTCCATAGGTTTTTATTAAATGTCACTTTTATCAAAGATTAATTTTGTGGTAAAAATAGAAGTCATTGGGGTTGCCGTTATTTGAATTATGTTGTAGTCATGTTGCCAAATTCGACTATAATATAATTATATGTTATTTCTCATTGGGTGGTGTGGGTAAAGCAATTATTTGAACATTTTTGTACGATTAGAAAGAAACACGTGATTTCATATGCGATCATTCTGTTTAAATTATTTTTTTTATTTGAACTATTGTAAATAAAATTCCTTAATATTTTGTGTTTCATTAAAGTTCATCTATGATAATTAGCAAATACATACACATGCACATATAGATAGATAGATAGATAGATAGATAGATAGATAGATAGATAGATAGATATCTTTAAACTACCAAAAGCTCCATAAAGCAAACCCTACTAATTTTAGGGACTGCAAACATGCCAACCTCAACCTACCCTGTGATGAAATATCAAAATGTATTTATGGCTGCACTGTCTCTAATCTAGAAACAACAGCAAGCTTCATTAAGAAATTCTACACCCTTTAGAAAAATATATAGTGCTCGCATTCCTTACCAGAACCAAGTGTCACAGGAAATTCAAAACCAATCCACTTTAGTGTTCCACTGACATAAATGAACTATACAACAAAATAAAGAAAGAATCTCCTTAAATTATGCATTAGATCCAAAACATATTTTCTCAAAGATATTACCAAAAGCATTGCAAACAAAAAATAAAGGGCATTATCAGGTCCTTTAAAGGAGTGGGTCTACAAAGGCATATTTAACACTATTAATGAAACAATCAGGTATCTTGTCAGGTCCCGTGGAGGAAGTATTTTTGATCTTTGTTGCCACATTCATTAAAAGACCATTAAACATAAGTTTGGGAGTAAAGGATTCAGATATATTGGGGCTTTGGATAGAGGTCTCAGTGGAGAAGCTGGCATAAATGTGTTTGCAAAGATATTGGCAATATCATTTGGATCATAACAGGAGACTCCATTATGAACAAGTCTTGAATAATATAGCTTACTTCATTTTAGTTTTCTGACATAGCTAAAGAAGTATTTATAATTATCAGCTTCTTGATAAAGTCCATTATTTTGGAACAGTTTCTTCCATTAAACCTGAAGTATCTCCCATCTAGTTATAATATATATGAAACTTAACAGGATGACCTTTTTGGCCTACCATAATACAGTTAGTCATAGGTTCATAGGTTCATAGGATGATACTAGACTATTGGCCCAGAGGCCCTTATAAGCCTAGCCAAGAATTTCACCTATGTTGCCTCAAAGTCAGCAAATGTTTTCCCCTGTCCAGCAGAGACACAGGTGGGATCCCAGGGGTATATTTTCTGTTATCCAGTCATCCAGGTTCCTCTTAAAGAGGGCTAGAGAGGTACTCTGCTTGACATGGAGAGGGAGTCTATTCCATGGACGGGGGAGTCTTTGGGACACAAATCTATCCTGCCAACAAGTTCTATTAATATCACAGACCAGGTTAAGGCCTTGCGTGTGGGTTGCACTAGTGGAGTTTGTCTAACAGATATGCAGCAACTCCATCAAGGCTGGTCTGAAATGGTCTTGTATGCCAGACACAGGTTACCTGTGAGCAGTCTGCAGATGGACAGGGGTTTTAGCCTATCTGTATAGGATAGGTGTTTGAGACTGTGGTCTCTCCAACTGTTGCATATACTTGGCAAGGTACATGCTGAAGGGGGCATTGTACTCGATAATGGGTCTGATAAGGGAGGAGTACAGGGATGTTATGACCACCTTGTTCCTGGATGAAATACCCTTATTTATAAAGTGGGCCATGTAGAAAACCTTCAGTACAATGGATGCAACGTGGTGGTCAAAAGTCAGGTTATCAACCCGGGTGCCCAAGTTCCTCACGACTGATTGCATGCTTAGTGCATTGTTATTAATGTGATAATTAATGGGGATGACATTTTCCCCAAAGGGGATAATGATGAATTTCTTGGCATTCAGTTTGAGGCCATGCTTCTGGCACCAGTCATTAGTTTGAGTATGGCCCTCTTGAAGGATGTTCACATCACTAGGGGAATTTAAGACAGCTCCCAGCTGGCAGTAATCTGAAAACTTGGTCAGCCACAGACCACTGATTTTGGCTTGCACCTCAGAAAAGTATATCCCAAACAGTAGAGGCCCCAAGACTGATCCTTGGGGTACACCACTTATTACGGGTCTACTACTAGAGGTGGCTTCCCCTACTGAGTGGGTTCTATCAGTGAGCCAGTTAGCTACCCATCTGGTAACATATGGATTGATGCCTAGCTGGGAGAGTTTATCTATTATGCCTGAGTGGGGAATCATGTCAAAGGCTTTGGCTAGGTCAAGGTAGGTGGTGTGCACCATCTTCCCCTCGTCCATGGCTTTGGTGACTGTTTCAAAGAACTTGACCAAGTTTAACAGGCATGCTCTCCCTTTGACAAAACCAAACTGTGTAGGGACAAGTGTTTGGAGGTTGCCAATGTCCTTGTTTATAAGGTCCATGATAATGTATTCCATGGCCTTGCAGATCAGGTTAGTCTGATGGGCCTGTAATTACCTGGGTCAGTGGACACCCCACCTTTGTGTAGAGGGATGACAGTGGCTGTTCTCCATTTAGCCGGGATGAAACCAATGCTCTGTTTTTTTTTTTGAATAAGGTGTCTAATGGAGCTGAGAGCTCATGCCTGAGTTCATGTAGGATACAGCCAGGGATTTTATTGGGTCCCATGGAGGCTGTTTTTTTTTTGCCTTTGAGAGGACATTAAGGACCTGCTACCTTGTAATGAGGGGGGCAGGTGCTGGGGATGCACTGGTTTACTGATGGGAAGGACAGGGGGGTGAGGTTTTCACTGCACCTGTTTGCCAGCAGATTTGCTATGTCTATTGTGTATGTGGTGTTATTGCCCACCAGTTCAGAGTAGATTTGGGTGTTGCCTTTGAGACTGCAGACATATGTGAAGGAGGCCTTGTGATTGTCCTTGGTGGATGTGGCCAATTTGGATTCAAAGTTAGCCTTAGAGGATTTTACCAGTGACCTTATTTGCTTGTTCAGACTAAGGAGAGATTGCTTCTAACTTGGCACCTGCTCCTTCTTGGCTCTGGAAAGCAATTTTTTTCTGTCTATTATAGAGTTTGTTTATTGCTGCTGTCCACCAGACAGGTTTACTCTTCCTTGAGGAAGATGATTTGGTCCTGTCGGCTATTGCTGAGTCCATACAGCTATGTAGGTGCTCATATAATTTTTTGGTGTAGGCTTGGACTAATTAGTGCTAGTTTCAACTGAAGGGATGGTGGCTGTGAAGCTGCTTATACCTGCTGTGAGGAGATTGTAGTCAGCTTTGGAAAAATATTTGCATTTTACCCTGACGGGGGGGGGGGGGGGCAGGGGAGATGGTGACTTCAAAAGTGATTACTTTATGGTAAGATCTTACCAAGGAGGATGACACTGTAGGAGTGCTACAGTGGCTACTCATGTTGGTTAGGAGCAGATCCTGGAAATTTTCACCTCTTGTAGGGGTGTCGACTAGCTGATCCAATGCATTGGCACTGAAGAAGTCGAGGAATCTCTGTGCATTTATGTTTGAGCTATTCCTGTGAGAACAGAGGCATAAAATAAAATCAAATGTACTCTACACAGTCTTATTTGCTGTCTTAATGGTGGTGTAATTCAACTGTGGTGTTCTTTTGTGTGTGGTATCAGTTCCTGGTTGGTGAACAGTGTCTATTTGATTTTGCAATTGTTAGAAATAGTTTTGTTTAGTTATTTGCTGTCTTATTTTGATGACACTTTTCATCTTCATAAGTATGCTGCCTCACCTGTCAAGAAATGCAAGTAGTTACTAGGAATCCTGTAAAGGGTTAAAAACCACAGATCGTGTTACTCAACGGCAGAGATCGAACCACTGCACCGCCATGCTGCTTAATTAACTGTGCTGTCCCAAATTGTCTCCATTACCATTAACATTTCAAGTTGGATCTTATCTGTTCCCAAGACTTGTTGTCACAGAGCTTCTAAATCTCAAACATATTTCCTTGTGGTGACTAAGATATTTGTGACCTCAGGCTTTCTGGTCACTAGATTTGCAGACCACCTGTTCAGAGCAAACCAAGGTCAAGTTCCTTTTTTTCTGGGGTGATAATAAGGTCCTTTGAGGGCATGGCTTCTATTTCAGAGGCATCACTTTCACTGGATCATCTAAGTTAGGGTCACAGAGATGACAGAGGTCTCCAGGAAGCCCTTCAATCATGAGACATATTAAAGTGAACTACATTCTCTGGCTTGACACAGAGTTATCCTGAACTGTCATAATCAGTTGATATAGATGTAGTCTCCACTTAGATGTCTTTATGATTTTATGTCAATTATTGCACTGTTGAGGTTCATGCCTCTGATACCTCTGTACATCATGACCATGTGGATGCCTGGACATTGGCCAAATTCTGGCTGTTTAAACATTTCCTTATATGGGGTACATTACTGTGGTGTTTTGAAGGCCTGCATCTCCTCCTGAGGACTTGAACATTACAGCTGATAGGTTTGTTAGTCCTCTGCTTGAACTGGTCAGGACTTTTCAAGAAAGATGGTGTTCTTGGTGGCTAGCACTTCTGATTTTAAAGATTTCTGAGCCTCAACCTCTAATTTATAAGGAACACCACTGAATCTTTCAAAAGATTAAGTCAACCTGAGGATGAACCTACATTTCCTCCCAAAACTGAAATCTTAATTGCCTTTAAACCACTCCATTTATTTTCTCATACTGTTTTGAGGGGCTCTCATATACTGGGTATGCATAACTGTGGATCACTTGCTTAAGTTCTCTCTAAAGATGGTACATAAGTTTAGGAGGATGGAAGAGCTGCGTGTCCTATTTGCTTTGAGAAAGGAAGGCTTTGCAATAAGTAAGCAAATCCTTTTCATGTGGATCACTAACTACATTATGATTTGCCCTCAAATGAAGAACTAACTACTAGAAAATGTACCATCAAAGATCACAGGGTGTTAATGCTAACAGTGCTTGCTTTAAAAATACCACTATTGTTGAAATATGTACAACATCTGTTAAACCGTTGTTCCATACCTTCTCCAAGCATTATTGATTAGATGATAATTGTAGGAGAAATGCTTCCATTGGCATTGCAGTACTCTGGGAACTGGCTTTCTGAGCTTTTATCTTTGGACTTTCTTCCAAGATCATTCTTTAATAAGCACAACAGAGGAGCAAATGCAGACTGATTCCCTTGATCATTTTCTATTATGACCTGGGAACATAAGAAATAACAAACTTGATCTGTAGTTATAACTGAGTAAATAGTATAATTTATTCAAATAACATATATGTATGTACAATTTACATTGTGCTCAGACCTCAAGTTTACTTAAATTATGTAACTCACTAATGCAGCAATGCTTTGTAATATTGATTCTTTGATCTGAAGAGTAAAGTATAGGTATAACTATTCTGTAACGATTACTTCAGCGTTCAAAAGCTTTGCATCATAATTGCTGTCAGTCATGTGTAACCATAGAGTAGTTTCAAACAAATTTTGCCTAAAGCCTCATCATATTCCAGTTTAACAGTGACACCTGTTTTTTTTTCTTTTTCCCTACATTCTAGTGACTTAGCTCTGAGAAACTGTCTTCTGACCTCTGACTTAACAGTGAGGATAGGAGATTATGGCCTATCGCACAATAACTATAAGGTAACACATTGTTGTCCCATATGGCAGAGAGAAGTGTTTGTCTGTTAATGTTTATTTTGGTAGAGTGTTTTTGTCATCTAGCATCTCTTTTAATTGGTATAAATCAAAGTACTGTTATTCATAGTACCTTTTCATTTAAACACAGTAGGCTGTTTGTAAAAACAGAAATGAAGGGATAGCACAATTTACATCAGAAATTCTGTTTTTTTCATATCCCAGGTGGTTAAAATGTGGTCTTAGCAATGTTTCTCTCCCAGGTTGTTGTCTTAGCCAGCACATTATTAAAAAAAGGATGGCATACTTATGAATGTAATTTTCACAGCATCCACATGTTCAGACTTTGATTTGTTTTATTCATTTTATTTGTTTGTTAACTTTATAAGTGATCTGTTCTTTAGGGATAGGGACACATTCCAAACATGATCCTGGACACACAGGCAACAGGGTGTGTATATATATATATATATATATATATATATATATATATATATATATATATGCCAAGATATGGATGAGATGATAAACCAGGGTCCCATCTGCTTGAGTTGGTGGCAGCTCAGGTGGATGTGAATGGTCCCGCAACACCTATCAAAAAGAGTAGGGATCCTTTATTTAACACAATAAAAAAATATTATTTACATATTTACAAAATGTACATACTTACAGGCACATATACATACATTTCTATTTTTTTTTTACTATTTATAATTTTTTAGAACATCCTCATTATTATTGGACCTTCAAAATGGCTGCTCACTGAATAAGAGCTTAATTCCTGCTTTCCCTGAAACTCAGAAAGGAGACCCAGTGAATTTGTCTTTTTAAGTAAATTGCAGTTACTGGCTAGTAAGTGCACTGCCTGGATGACAGCAATAAATAAATAAATAAATAAATTAGAAAACCTGAAAGAAAATCAACCACAAAAGCTCAGGAGAAAAAAAAAAAGACTGGGTGGGAAGAAATCTGCAGCTGTTCAGCAAAAGGTAGTTCAGACTCCAGCTTCATTACAAGGCATGACGTCTAATAATCCAGAGGAAAAATACGTCAAGTGTGGTCAGAGCTGAAACACTGAAAGAGTATATAAATTCAAATAATAAAAGGCTGCAAACAATGGACAAATTTTTAAATAGATATTCAAATGTATTAATAAACCTGCAAAAATGAGAGGTGGAAATGAAAAAAAGTCTGGCTTAGTATGAGAGTGCTCGAGAAGAGATATTTCAAAAATTGGTAGAATTAGAGGACACAGTAAATAGAGAACACCTGAGATTTTCTGCTCTACCAGAGAAACTGAACGGAACAAACTGAATTAATTTTATGAAAGCATAAATAAGGTCATAGGTGTATAGTAGGCTAACAACCACTGAGGCCTTTATAAGAATAGCCATGAATCCCTCAAAGGTTTGAGTCAAACCCTGCACCTTATGCATGTGAGGTTATCACTTTAACCATTAAACCAACCAGTCTAGGACAATTGTTCTTATTGGGAGGGTTAAACTTCATTATTTGTACATGTACATAGTTTGTGTCTTCGTATTACATTAATGGGTTATGGGATGGAGGGTTCCACTGGGTTATTTGTTTTTTGTTTGTTTTTTTTTATTTGAGTATTTTCATTAAAACAAAAAATGCTTGTAAGATATGAGATGCATTCAAATGGATATGACAAGAAACAACTGCATAAAAGATCAACCTGCCAAACATTAATATATGTATTTAACACACAAGCTGAAACTTGAAATAAAAAAAAACTGTTATACATAACGGGTGGAATAATAACTTCGTATTATAATGGCAACACTTTCCATATTATATTTGAACGTGAATGGATTTACAGGTATACACAAAAAAGAAAGAGTAGTGAACTATATTAGAAATGCAAAGTATAAATAGTTATGCTAAAGGAGACACGTTTGGAAAGAAATGAGCATCTGAATTTGATAAAGAAAGGATTTCAAGATGATTATTCAGCAGAATACCTGGGACAAACGAAAAGGGGAGTATTTATATTAATTCCTGGAGAAGCTCCAATACTGACAGAAGATGGAAAGATAATAATGGTAGATTTGTAGTGCTAAGGAACTATTGGCAAGGGAGAAGAATTACAAAGCCATTTATTTATATTCCACCTAAAATTCTACAGTGGAGATTAAAAAATTCTGGGTGAAATAATCAGCTTTCAGCAGGGAATATTACTTGTATGTGGGAGTGGAACCTGATATGCAAGGAAGGGCAAATATAACAAAAGAGGGCAGATTTGTGAAGAAATGTATGAAAACATTTGTTATGGAAGATATGAATTCAGTAGTAGGAACTTGGCAAGATTTTACCAATTATTCCCCAAGGTATAAAAACTGGGCTATGTTAGGCAGAAATTATATTCTATAAGAACATTTGCATTTAATTGAAAGGTTTGATATGCATCCAATAATTATTTCAAATTATGTGCCAATAATAATTAAAATAAAAATGAGACACTGGTACTTCCCCACATATATGTTAAACAAGGAGAAATTTAATGAATGGGTAGCATAAATTATTCAGGACTTATTACAGAAGATAGAAATTTCTTCAGAAAATGTAGCTAAGGAGTGGGATAAAATAAAATAAAATCAGAGTTTAAAAATTGGGTAAAAATAAAAAAAAAGATATATGGTTAAAAGTAACAAGAATTATTTAGAGTGACTGACAAAGGTTAAATATTGCAGAATAGGGGGAATCTCACATAACAAGATGTGCAACTGCAGAGTGCTAAAGAGAAAATAAGGGACTACATGGATAATATGCATGAGTTTAGAAGGACTGCTGTTAAGCAAATGCCATTTGATAATAATTCCAAAGCATAAAAGCTTTTAACAAAACAGCTTAGGCAACAGAAAGTAGAAAGAGTTGTTGCCAAGCTTAGGGAGCCTATAACAAATAAAATAACCAGAGATCCTGTGGCGGTATTAGACATACAGTGGATACAAAAGGTTTACACACCGCTGTTAAAATGCCAGGTTTTTGTGATATAAAAAAAGAGACCACAATAAATTATTTCAAAACTTTTCCCACCTTTAATGTGACCTAGAATCTGTACAATTCAATTTTAAAACAAACAAATCTGTTAGGGGAAATATATAAAAAATGAAAAAAGTACAATACGCTGGTTGCATGTATCACACCCTTAAACTAATACTTTGTTGTGTGTGCACACCCTTAAACTAATACTTTGTTGTGTGTGCACACCCTTAAACTAATACTTTGTTGAAGCACCTTTTGATTTAATTACAACATTCAGTCTTCTTGGATAGGAGTCTATCAGCATGGCACATCTTGACTTTGCGATATTTGTCTACTCTTCCTTGCAAATGTGCTCCAAATCTGTCATATTGTAAGGGCGTCTCTTGTGCACAGCCCTCTTCAGGTTACCCCACAGATTTTCTATTGGATTTAGGTCTGGACTCTGGCTGGGCCATTCCAAAACTTTCATTTTCTTCTGGTGAAGCCATTCTTTTGTTGAATTGGATGTATGTTTGGAGTCATTGTCGTGTTGAAAGATGAAATTCCTCTTCATTTTCAGCTGCTAGCAGATGCCTGAAGGTTTTGGTCTTAAAGTGACTGGTATTTGAAACTGTTCATAATTCCCTCCACCTTGACTAAAGCCCCAGTTCTAGCTAAAGAAAAGCAACCACAAAGCATGATACTGCCACCACCATGCTTCACCGTGGGAATGGTGTTCTTCTGGTGATGAAAAGTGTTGTTTTTGCGCCAAATGTACCTTTTGGAATTGTGGCCAGAAAGTTCATCCTTGGTCTCATCAGACCATAACACATTTTCCCACATGCTTTTGGGAGACTTGATTTATTGTTTTGCAAATTTTAGCTAGGCCTGAATGTTTTTCGTTGTAAGAAAAGGCTTCCGTATTACAACCCTATCCCATAGTCCAGACATATGGAGATTACAGGAGATAGTTATCACATGTAGTACACAACCAGTATTTGCCAGAAATTCCTGCAGCTCGTTCAGTGTTGCTATAGGCCTCTTGGTAGCCTCCCTGATCAGTTTTCATCTTGTCTTTCAATTAATTTTGGAGGGGCGTCCAGTTCTTTGCAACATCACTGTTGTCCCATATTTTCTCAACTTTTTGATGACTGTCTTCACTGTGCTCCATGGTATATCCAATGCTGTAGACATTTTTTGTACCCTTCTCCTGACTGATACCTTTCAACAATGAGATCCCTTTGATGCTTTATAAGATCTTTGTGAACCATGGCTTTTGCTGTATCAGGCAAAATCCTTCTAGGACATCCGAACTGTATTTGGGGTTAATCAGAGTCTCTTTAATTGATGGCAGGTGTGTTCCCAAGAAGAGGGAATGCTGTAATTAAATCAAAAGGTGCTTCAACAAGGTATTAGTTTAAGGGTGTGCACATACAACAAAGTATTAGTTTAAGGCTGTGCACACTTATGCAACCAGCATATTGTACGTTTTTTTATGTTTTATAATTTTCCCCTAACAGATTTGTTTTTCAGTTGAATTGTACAGGTTATAGGTTGCATTAAAGGTGGGAAAAGTTTTGAAATCATTTATTGTGGTCTCATTTTTTATATCACAAAAACCTGGCATTTTAGCTGGGGTGTGTACAATTTTTATATCCACTGTATTTTGAAAATATTATGAAAATCTGTATAAATCAGAGAAATATGGAAATCAAGAAAAAGTACAAATGTAAATGCTTATGGAAGAATTAAATATAAGAGATGCGATAAAAAAGTCTCTAAAAATAGATTGTATTCCTGTGGAAGTTTGTATGTCTGAAGGGAAGAAAGTTATAAGGATCTGGACGGTTTTATATAACAGTATTTGAAAAGGAGGAGAAGCACCAACATCCTAGAAAAAAGCTGTGGTAGTTACAATACATAAAAACAGTAAACACCCATCAGACCCAGCTTTATACAAGTCCATTTCAATTTTAAACAGTGATTATAAAGTGCTATGTCTATAATGCCTGAAAGAATGTCAAAGGTGATGCCCAAATTGATAGCTATGGAACAATTTGGTTTTGTGAAGAGGAGGCAACTTTCATAGAAAAATGATGATCTAGAGGAAAGCAGAATATAAGAAAATACCACTGTTGGAGGGCCTTGGTGCAGAGAAAGCATTCAACAGAAAAAGGTGGAATCGTATGAGTAGGGCAATTGAAGCATTTGCATTCCCTGACACAGTAACAAACTTAATTAGGTGGATATATGATTGATCAGAGTTGAAAATTAAAGTGGGTGGGTCCTCTCTGTTATGTTCTGTTTGAACAGAGGAACCAAACAGGGGTGTCCTGTTCCCCTTTTGTTATTTGTGTTATTTACAGAACTATTGACTAAGAAAAAAAGGACTCAGAAATTCAAGGATATAATTGGCATGCTAATTAGGAAAAGTTGTCTTTATTTGCAGATGATATTATTTTATAACTGATAAAACCAGAAAAGGGCATTTCAATGTTGTGGTACATTTTGAGACAGTTCCAAGTCTTTTCTGGACAGATATAAAAATAATGATGATAAAACAAAGGCAAAAGCTGTAAAAAATGTAGCTCACACACAAATTTGTTCAGAAATATCCATATTTAAGGGGACATGATAAAATAAAGTACTTAGGAGTATGGGTTAAAAAGGATTGTATTGTGGCAGCTAAAGATATGTGAGAACAGACTAAACAAAAGATAGAAAAACTGAGAAACTGGAAACTCTGTTTTATGGATATGGATAACATGACACAACCAATGAATATGTTTTTAGTCCCTTTAGTTTTATACACAGGCCAGGCATATTTTTTCAACCAGAGGATAAGTTGCGGATAGCAATTAATAAAGAGTTGAAGAACTTTATCTGAGAGGGGAAGAAGGCAAGAGTAAAGTGGGACAAGTTGATCCTTCCAATAGAGCAAGGTGGTTTGGGATTACTTGATTTGAATGGGGTATTTCAGAGTTACACAGTTAAGGCTCCTTATACATAGCATAAGGAGAAAGCTATAATTTAAAGTGAAAGGGATGATGAAGAAAGAGTGGAGAAGCTCAATAAATAATGAGAGGCTGAGATTTTGGATGCAAGTCATTAAGAACAATAGCAATAACCATACAAAATCTTATCTTCATAAAGTAGCAGAAAGTATTCTAAGAACTAATCCAACATGGGAATGGAGAAAGGAGATTCTGCCAATAGGGATGACTGCAATTAGGGGTACAGATAATAGCCAAAAGTGAGCTGGAATTTATTGGAATAAACTGGCAAAGGAACCAAAATATTGGAAGGAAATAATGAGAGAGGGAATGTTGATAGACTGGGAAGAGACAAATAATACATTTGGACTGCAGGCTACAGATTCTTTCCAATCAAGGATTGATATCAAAGTATAGGCAAACAGAAAGGAACAGGGGATCCTAAGTGAAAGACCAGCACTGGTAGAGTTTTTAGTAGACTTTAGAACAAAACCTCCTGTTTAAAAAAAGGATAATTAGTAGGGCATATAAAATATATAATTCAATCAGAGGAGGTTAGAAAGGATTGTGAAGAGAGAGAGAGTGAACAAGCATTTCACAAAGAAACAATGCCAGGATATATGTATGGCTACCAAATATGAAGTGTTTGCATAGGAATATGTATACCCAAGTGGACATCAAATAATTTTTCCTCTGTTGTTGTGTCTTTCGGCGTCGCCACAGCGGTACTCCGGTCCGCTAATGATTGGCAGTAGATTTTTATGTGCCGAGTTGCCAGCCCTGATGCACAACCTTTAACGAAGGTATGCCCTTTCATGCATGTCTCCACATAGAAGAAGCTCTAGCTGGGAATCGAACAGGACAACGTCTTACTGTGAGGCGACAATGCTACTGCAGCACCACCACCGCAGTCAGATTGCAAAAGTTAGAGGTTTGATGGGGAAGAAATAGTTAATTCATAACATATTTTTGGGAGTGCAATGAGTTGGTAGACTTTTAAAATTCCCTGCAGACTACTCTGTCACAGATACTGGGTGAACAAATTGGTGTAACTAAATTGTTTTTTGAACTGTAATACAGAATTCAAATTGGCTAGACATAGTAAGGCTTGCTGAGTTTAATTATGGTGGCTGCCAACAAAGCAATTACTGGAAAATGGAAACCAAAGTCTAAACCAACCATACTAGAAGTAGTATAGCAACGGAGATAGAAGGTCTCAACGTGGGGTCTTTAGAAAAGAGTAGGATCACATTACGCAGAAAAAATGGGAATTGTGGGAACAATACATGCAGAAAAATGTTTGGGAGGAGAAATGAGGTTTAAGGGGAGGTCGAACATGAATGAGCATTTAACGTTTGATTCACAATGGCTGTATAGAAGATTATATGTGACGTATCATGTTTGAAACTGAAAATATGTCAGTGTAGTGTATTTTCATTTATATAAATATATGATTGTGTTATCGTAAGTGGTAATTCATTAAGGATGCTTCTTATTTTAAAAAACGTCCTCATTGTTATTCTTTCACAATTGACCTTAGCACCTTTTTCTACAACCATAATCTATCCAATATATTTGCCAAAATCCATTTCCCGTTAAACAAAATTTCATTCAGTCTTTCATTCCATATAAGCTATATTATATAATGTGCATTCTTATCCAGCCTTCTCACTATTTCTTTTGTTCTTTTAATATCATACAAATTATATTCATATCTACATTGTTTATGTCAATATTCTCAAAAATGTTTTCACACGTTTTCCATAGTTTCACAATCCATTTACTTTTCAAATAATATGCTCTGTTTGTCTCTTACTCCCCACAAAATATATAAACAGACACACGCTTTCAACTTTCTTTTTACATGGTGTACTCCCCTTTACTGGTAACTTATTTGTTACCAGTCTCCATAGGAAATCCTTATCTGCTACTATCTTGGTATATCATCTTTCCTTACCTGAATGGCTTTAACCACTTCTTCTGGTAAATTTCCCATGGATTTATGCAATAATTTTGTTCCATCATCGTATTACACCACATCATTTTATCTTTCCCTATATCATTAGTTTTTATTTTCCATATTAGTATTTTTTCTTGATAATTTTAATTTCTTTAGTTAAATATTCTTTTTCTCTTTTTCTTATTGTCATCACCTCCCAGAACTGTTTGTACTTGCATTAAACAATGCTCACTATTAATTTCTTATTCTCTTCCTTTCCCCACTTTAATACTCTATTCAAGTTTCAAGAAGCAAAATAAACAACTGTATTTTAAAAACTCACTCCCCTTTCATCTTCATCATACACAACAAAGCTCTTTTCACTGGGTTTAGCTCTGTTAATCTATAAACCCTAAGCAGAAGGCATACTTCTTTCATTTATTTCTTTTATCATACCCTCCCATTGCATCATAACTACATCAATCCCATTTTCCCTGGCAAAGACATTCCATTCATTGAAAAATACACATCCTCAATTTCACCACTTCTCTAAAACACTTATATTTATTCAAGGTCATTGACATTTCCTTTAAAAACCCATTCAAACAAACCAACACTTCTCTCAGCAATATTTTGCTCTTAGCAACTGTAGCTATATAGTCTGTATCTGTTAAAATGACTGGAATTGCCACATCATTTTGCATCACATCTCTATCATCTTTTATTTTATAAGCTACTTCACACAGTATCGCATACATTACCAATGCAAGCAATAGCCCACTCATGGGACATCCTTGTCTTATACCACATTTCATGCATATTTCTTTACTCAGCCACCCATTTAAACAGTCTCAATCTATTATTTTGGTATGTTGACAGTCACAGTATCCTAATTATGTTATATATTCCTTACATTTTCATAACATCCCACAATAAATCACGTCCTACTCTATCAAATGTGTTGCTAATATCACCTACATTGTGTTTTATATCCCCCCTTTTTACTTATATTATCATCTACAATGTCTCTCACAACCAGTAATTCTTGACCTCTCTTCCCTTTTATACAGTATATTTATTTATTTTTATTTATTTATTTACATTTGTTGTCTGGGAGTGTCCGACTGGACGTAGGTCCATTTTCAGTGGAGGCCCGGGGAGAAAAGCTCCACAGTTAAAATAAACAGACAGTAGTTACATTGGATTACATAGCAATTAACAATTTAACATAGCAATTACTTACAACATATTTACAGATGAAGAACATAGTACATCAGTAGACAACTAGAATCTTTATCTGTGAAGTACATAACAGACATTAACAAATGTTACAATGAGAAGTTCCTGCTGTATAATAAGTACTAGGCTTATGAGCATCTGAGCTTGCTATAATCAAGGTAGTTAGTGGAGTGGAAAGAAAGGTAGTGGTTGGATGGGGTGGGTGATATTAGAGTGGGAGTTGCAAAGGCATAGCCAGCATGTTTTTAGGTGCGCTTTTAGTAAAGTTTTGAAGTGGGTTCATGATGGTACGGAGGTAATTGTGGGTGGAAGGGAGTTCCATAATTTGGCTATGGTGCAAGAGAACAGTGCTTCACCAGCAGAGTTATTGGCTTTAGTGATCTGCAAGTTATTTTTGTTGCTGGATCTTAGTGGTCTGGTGGTGCGATAGGGTTGGAGTAGATTCTGGAGGGATGGGACATTTAGTGGATGGTTTACTAGTTTGTGGGCTAGTGAGAGTTGATACCACTGAAGGAGGTGAGGGAGTTCAAGCCAGCCCAGTTCAGCAAGTGAGAGACAGTGGTGACTACAGTAGGATGCCCCTGTGGCGAATTTAGAGATTTTGTTGTAGCAGGTCTCTAGCTTGTTTAGATCACATTGCCTTAGGTTGGTATATATTTGAGAGGCATAAAGTAGGGTGGAGATAAAGTGGGAATTTGCTATTGAAATCTTTGCTGCTTTGGTGAGAAATTGCTTATTTCTGTATAATGCTCCTAGTTTTTTGTGGACTTTTCTTGTGGTCATGGATATGTGAATGTCAAATTTTAGTTTATTGTCTATTTCCACTCCTAGCAATTTGGTGTGTTCAGTTGGGTATATAGTGGTGTTGTCTTTTGCTGTGATGTTAAAGTGAGAGTTGTTTTGAGTATGTTTGGTGGGTTGGAAGATGAGTAGTTTAGTTTTGTTTGGGTTGAGTATTAATTGAGCATCAGACAACCAAGTTTCAATAGAGGAAAAGGCTTCCTGTGTGACTTTTTGCAGTTTTGGTAGGGACTGGGCTGAGCAGATGATGGTTGAGTCATCTGCGTATTGTATGAGTGTGCCATGTTTGGTGGCAGATGCTAGATTATTGGTGTAAACAGAGAAGAGTAGGGGTCCAAGGATGGATCCTTGGGGAACCCCTATGGAGACAGGTAGTTGGGGAGATATGTCATTCTGCCATACAATGGATTGTTGGCAGTCAGACAGGTAACGCTGAAACTAGTTGGTGACTGATTGTGAGAAGGATAGGTTATTGAGGACAGAGATAAGTTGTTTGTGTGGGACCATGTCAAATGCTTTAGATAGGTTTAGGAAAGCAGCAGAGGAGAGATAGCCATTGTTTTTATGCTGAAGGATAGCATTAGCAAAGGAGAGTAAGACAGTGGTGGTGCTGGAAAGGAGGTTGTTAGTAAGGAGGTAGTCTGAGACCTGAGAGTGTATGCATCTCTCTAGTATTTTGGAGAGTGGAGAGAGAATAGCTATGGGGTGGTAATTGGTTAGTTCTGTGGAGGGTTCGCCTTTGTGGGGGGGAACTATATGTGATAATTTCCACAGTGTGGGAACGTAACTTTCTGACAGAGATCGGTTAATCAAGATGGATACTGGGTAGGCCAGAGCATCAGCTGCGATTTGTAGGTATTCACTTGGGAGGTTTTCTGCTGCTAATTTGGTGGATTTAAGTTTAGTTAAGAGTTTTTTTTTATGTTGGAGGTAGGTACAGGAGAAAAAGAGAAGGCAGTGGGAGATTACTAGTTGAAGGTGTGGGTTGGAGGGGAGGGGGGTTGGGTTGTTTAGCTAGTGATAGTATGGTTTGGGTGAAGTGTGTGTTGAATGAGGTAGTAATATTTTCTGAGGAGTAAGGGATGTTAGGAGGAGGGGTACAGACTTTACCTGGGTGGAGGATGGAGTTTATGGAGGACCAGAATTGTTTGGGGCTGTGTTGTGAGGAGTCTAGGGCAGACTGGTAGTATTGGAATTTGACCTGTTTTATTAGCTTTTTGACTCTATTGTGTAGTTCTAGGAATTTCTGTCTAGTTGAGGAGGGTTTGCACCAGTGCTCCCAGGCTTTATCCCTGTTTTTCATTTCTGACTTAGTTGTTTTCTGTAGCCATGGGGAGGGTTGTGCTTTGGTTCTGGAAAATCTTATGGGGGCATGGTAATTAAGGATGTTCAGGAAGGTAGTATTAAAAAATTCAACTGCATCATCTAGACTGAGGTACTTTAGAGGATGCCAGTTATATTCTTTGAGGGATGAGATGAATGTGAGTGGGTTAAAGTTTAGTTTTTTACGTATTTGATGGTAGATGACAGGTTTAGCTTGGTATAGGTATTTTTTGAGTAGGAATGTTGGGGAGTGATCACTGAGGCTATCTGATAAGTAGCCTGTTATATATGACTGGGGGCTCTTACTGACTAGTATCCAATCCAGGGTAGTGTGCTTGCTGGAGTTTTTATTTATCCTGGTTGGCGACTGGACTAGTTGGATGAAGCCATGAAGGTTTACATGATGGGTTGAATGGTTGCCAGAACAGGATTGCCAGTCAGTATTGAAATCACCTAAAATTATAGTTTCTTTTGGGAGATGGTAGGTAGACCAGCTGAGGAGGTTTTCTAGTGGAGGTATGTTTTGGTCAGGTGTATACTTTCTTCAGTAATATCCCTCATCCTGTCTTCCATTCTCTTCTGTATTATTCTCATAAAACATATAAGCTGTGTTATTTAGTGTGATGGGCTTTCATTTTTATTCTTTTGGTCTTTCTTCCATACAAATTTTAATATCACATTACATAACTTTTCATAAACAAACCTGTCTTTCAACCATTCATTTAGTACTTTTACAGAATACTATCGTTGCTAATCCATTAATTTATTGTACATTCAATATCCTTTACCATCTAAGCCTGATACTGAATCAACAGTAACTTTCCGAAGTACTTCATCAACATCACTAACTGTAATTTCTTTTTCAAATTCTTCCTTAACTCATTCTGGATTTTTTTTCACTTTCCATTCTCTCTTACTTTCTTCCTTGTTACTCTTATACATATTTTCCACATGATATACTACATTACTCATAGTTTGCTCTTGTATTCTTTATACCTCTCCTTTTACATTTGCATTTTCCTCATTATACTATTACCATCCTGTACTGCTTTACCCAAATATGTATACATCTCCTCCCTTCTTCCTTATAAATAATATCACTACCTAAACAGTAACACCTTATTTTTCTCAGTTTTCCATATCATAACAATATCTTGGATTTTTCTCTAAATTCTTTAATACATTTCTATACATTTTCTATTAATTTCTTATATCATCCTGCCATTGAAAAAGCACTTGTTATTCTTCTTAAATTTAGTACACCTTTCATACCAGTTATTATAGTCATGGCTATATGATCCTTTCATAACTGCATTACTTCCCACTCTCCAATTTCATCCCATAATTCCTTATTTATTTATTTATTTATTATTTTTTATTCTCTTTCTTACTTTAATATACTCCCTTTCTTACATCACCTCTATCGATATTATTAAATGGTCTGAAAATCCTGTCAAAAATGTGTCACTATCTGCTACCCCAAGCCTTCTGAGTACACACAATAGTCAATTTCAGGTCCATGTGCACCTTCTATAAATCCACTGACTTTTGTTCCACACATCTAATTTACTACATTTTATTACTTCCCGTATTTTTTATATCTTTCCCTTTGTTTTTACATTTTATAGTTCATAGGTAAATACTAGGCTAACTGCCCAGAAGGGTCATTTTATGCTAAGCTAATAACTTGAGGTCAGTGTGACATCCAACAAATACATCACTCGGCTGCCAACAAATAATGTAACGTCTCCCACTATCCTGGGTCAGTAACTAAGGAGATTCAATCCTCACTACTGACTCCAATGTGAGACTGTCACTTAAACAGAAGTAATATTTCACACTTTTCCCCTAACAGCAGAACAGGAACACACTCTATAGCCTGGGACTGGACTGTATACTTCTGCCCACCCCTAATGTAACTTCTTATTACACACTTCAGACCATTTTGTTCCATTTTAAAACCTCTGATGTACTCACACTTTAATAAATTAAATCTCAGACATCCAAACATTTCTGGGAAAGCCTGACACAGATTTTCAGCTGTGCATCTTCCCCAAAATAACATGGTAATGTTTCCACCAATCAGAGTATCTTCATGCCCTCATGCCCTTCTAAAGGGATGTCCAATTACAAAAATTAAAAATTAAAACAAATAGTAGCAAATTACCTAAGCAGCCAAGCTTTAGGAGTAGCCCAGGATGTTATCAAGGCAAGTATAAGTACTCTCAAATCACTAAAGAAAAACACTGATTGTCCAGCTACAATGTAAATTAAAAATATTTAAAATATTGAGCAAAATTATTAAAAATATAAAACAGTAATTCCCAATAAACAAACAAATCTCAATCACTAGTAAAATGAAATCAATACTGTAGAATAGAGATCCAGCATTCAGAAAAACTCTAACTGATCTAGCTGATTAGTTATAATTCCCTAACTAACTAAAGAACACTGTCCCTGATCTAAACTAAATTACTACAACAGACCAAAGGCAGGCTTACAGTTCTTAGATAGCCCCTTTTTGGGTATCCATGGCACAGTTCAAATGACTACTGTCAACTGACAACTGACTACAGCAGGCTCTTTTATAGACTAGCCTAGCTGTCAACTGTTCCAGTTCTAATTTTCATTTCATATTTTTAAATTCAACCAACAGTTGTTTTCTGAAAGTTCCTTCCTGTCTTTCAGCTTGACAGTAACACATAGCAACTGTCAACATTCTGATGACATCATCTGCTGATCAGCTGAATCGGAGACAATTTGCCTTTAGAATCTCTCTTCACAAACATGCACAGTTAGAAATGTAAAATGACACTGTTCAAGTCTTTAAAACAGTCTGTTCAAACAGATCATAAATCAACATGTAAGAACTTATTTACAATGTCATAGCTAGTCAGGCATAATAATACACAGGTTAATCTGAAATTATATACAAAACTTCAGCCAGACATGCTAGCACAGGTATCAGTGTCTAATTTTGCAATCAGAATCAAGCACTGTACCTTGTATCTATGATGAGAAGACCTTAACCATTATTCCAGACCTACCCCCATTCCATTAAATCACAGTCAAAGTCTCTTGATGTTATCATTTTCATGTTAACCCCCATGGTTTAATATTTGATGATTCTCTCCTTTCTTGCCAGTTATATATGCATGTAATTTTATAGTTCCATAAACATGTTCTGTCCACCCCACATCTACAACAGGCAACCTTTCCATCCTTTCCAATGTATCCTTTAATATTTTCCCATGTATACATAACCCAGCCAGTCCCAAATGTTAATTTCCTGTTCATATTATATTTCCACCCCCACATTTATTCTATTTGCATTCTTTTCTTCACCTGTCAGGAATTTTATATCCTCTAACAGAATAATCCACATCACATTTTTACACCATTCCAGTATCTCTATCTTCCTTGCAGTCCTAATTATACTGTTCACATTTACTGAAACTACCCTAAAATTGTTGTTATTCCTTCTTTTTTAAGTTTAGGTGAAATATTTTTAAATTTTCATTTTCTTGTTTTTACTCTCCCCTAACTTAATATTTTCCTGGGTTTAAGTACAATTAATCCTTGTACTTAGAATCAGATTTTTCACTAGCTAGAACTTCAAAAAATATTATTATCAATCCTATCTCCAGACCACTCTTCCTGCATTTTCTCCCCCCCCTCTCTCTAGCTCTCTCATCATTTTCCCTTTCTATATATTTCTTCTTCTACATTTTCTTCTTCACCGAGTTCACTGCCTTGTTCTCCTTCTTTGTGTATGTTTTCTTCCCTTCCCCTTCTTTTCCATTATTTACTGTTTGCTCTTGGAAATACATCTAAAATGTCCCTTTTTTACACAACTCATATTTAGACACACACCATTTTTCTACATGTCCTTTCTCCCCATGCTGGTTATGTTACCTTGTCACAATCTTTAATTAAATGAGAAATGCTCCAACAAAAGAAACATGCTTTAGACTGGCTAGCATATCTTAATGTCCCTCTATAACCAGCCACAGAAATAACACTTGGAAAGTTTTTCATTGTGTTTTTCTTTTTTCAGATTTCAAAACAGCTTTCAAATGACACCCTGTATTTCATAAATTTCTCTCATCTATAACTTTCAGAGTATTATCAGTTTCACACAGCAGGTATTTTTTTAACATTGTCTTCTTGCTATTCATCACTTTTAAACTGCACAGTAACTGTTTTTAACATTTAAGTTACTAGCATAAAAGGAAAAAAAACTGCTTCAGGGATATATGTCCTTTTTGTTACACATTTCCAGAAATGTCATCAGTCCTTCAGTTTCAAATGTTAAGTCACAAAATGTCTCCTTCCCAGTATATATATATAAAAGACCATATTTTTGAGCTTTAAAAAGCCATAACAGTTACCAAATTGTCTCATACATATTTTCTGTGTATTACAGTGTCATTTATTTGTTCTAATTCTCACAGTTGGTTTCCTCTTCATTTTAAAAATAGTTTTACTTGCAGTTTGTTGTTGCTCTCTTTTTTGCATGGTTTCACTGCTGCATATCTTTTAATTACTGCATTATTTGCTGCCAAAAACAATCATCTTCTCAATTTGTACAGTTTTTTTTTTTTACTTTCTGCCACTGCTGTATAAATTGTAACTGTTGCATTCTCTGCTGCCACATAATCTGGTTCCTTTTCCACAGTACCATCCTCAGTACTTCTGAAAATGTTATCTGCCATCTCACTCCATGAAATAGCAAAACTGTCACCTAGATCATTCTACTTGCTTATTTTTAACAAAACATCATCTGCAAGCCACCCTAACACCAGTTCTGATATCTGCACCACTTCAACAGACTTGCTTCTTCCTTCTCCAAGGAGCCAGATAAATGCTGCTCATTTGTAACATCCACGAAACAGGAATATTTATTTACATTCGGAAGCTCCGTATTGAGCAAATGTTTCTCCAAACTCTTGTTTTCTACCTGCAAACTCTCCATAGCTTTTCTGTCCTTCTCCATACTGCTGCTTCTCTTAGGCCTCTACTTTGCTGGGTTAGAAGCCCTCCAGCGCCATCTATCAGCTCCAAAGATTAGGGAAACTTTATTAGAAATATATACACATACAAGTTATAAAAAATCAGTTAAGTATAATTGCAAAAGTAAAAGTTCCACAATTTTTTTTGCCATAACCAATGTCTCAATTTTCCTAAAATTAAATCCATATTTCAAATATTATTATACAATATAACATCACATTTAACCAACCAGGAAAAAACAAAAAGTACTAGATACTATTTTATCATATCTAAATCATGCTCGCTATACAATGAATCCCAAAACACTTTAGCTCTAGGACATAAAATAAAAGCATACTCCATTGATTCTTTTATTTTACAAATTTATCATCATCATTGTGCAACAACCTGTTAATTCATAAACCCTCAGGCTGGAAGTCTTCCTAAACTAGCTCTCCATAAAAAAATGCATAAATACAACCCTAGTAGACCTTCTGAAACTTTGACCTGTAGCACTTTTAATCCATATATCCAAATTATGCAAAGGCCTAACAACATAAATAAATAAATAAATAAAAAGTCCATAATTGACATATACCATGACTGCTACAGGATGCATGACAGTTAAATGTAATTTCCACAATTTAACTCCTGTAAAATATAATCCATATTAATCTTACTTTTTATAAGGCATATTAGACCACCAGCTATCATGTTTCAAAACAAAATATTGTGTAGTAAATCACTTGTTGTAGCCACCATTCTACATAAGACAGAATTAATATATAATGAAGCTAAACAAACAGTAGGGTTCAATAAACCTAAAATTCAACATTCCCTTTTACAATAAATAATATTAAACTTAATAAGATTTAATTCTGATCCCCAAAACATTTCAAAATTAATTTCAAGCAGTCTTCTTTATTTTGCTGTTGGAAAGGGATATAGGCAACCACAATAATTTAACTGCCTCAAAGCATATGTATGCAGAATATATACCTTCTTTTGAAATAAAATTGTATACAATTTCCCTGTATGCAACACTTGAATACTGTCAAGCTATCCCAGTGTTGCAAAATTATCTTTTCACTTACAAAAGACAAAAGTACACCTAAAATCATTACTTTTTCAAAATGTATAGGACACTTTACCTGCACTATATTGTTATCATATCCTAAACTAAAGGATAATGCTACACATAGAAATATAATTTCTAATTGTCCAAAACAGGAACTAGCCATTTTGCAGAATTAACTATCAGGGAAATCGTATCTACATAAGCAAAACAGACAATAAAATAGAAGTTCCAAGTTGTAATCTAGATGGATAAAAATCAGGGCTACTAGTTTCTAAGACAAGAAAAGTCAAAATCATAAATAAAACTCTACTTTTATACCTCTATGTATTTTTATACATTTACCAAGCCATCCATTAACCAAAGAGTAAATCCAAAAATTATTGTAAAGAGAGTTTTAGACTGCAATAAATTTAGGATTAATCTTGTAGCTACTCAATACTCCCATAAGACTTCATGAGACTCAGTGTTAAATGTTTTCATTATATTAAAAACTAATACAATAATTAATTATTTTCCTAAATATTCTCTAGCTATTCCATAGCTCTGTTAAACTTTTGATTCTTTTATTTTTTTCATATATTACTTTTTTCTTTTTCGTAGAATTTTATTGTACTATATTCTAAATTTTGAAAAACTCTTATTATATATCCTATTCCTCTTTCTCTTTCATTCTTTTATCTCCCAACTTTATACTTTTTCTTATGTACTATCAACAACTCAGTCCAATTTTTGTAAAATGGTACCATTGTTAAATGTTCTTTCCATAATCGTGTAATTACATCTTCTCTATTACCTTCTATATTCCATTCTTTTTCATGTATACTTTTTAGTCATTTTCCTATCTTAATATAGTCTTGATTTTCTTAAGTTTCTATCCATATTACTAGATGATCTTAAAAATCCTGTCCTTACCACTACTACTTCTATTATTTTTATCCTTTCTGATGTTATAAAATAATGAGTCTCTTTTACATATGCCCATCATTTTTCTTCCCGTAAAGTTAACTTTACACATTTCATTACTTCCTTCATTATTTGTATATTCTCTTTTTCTGTCTTCATTCTCTTATGTCACAGTTAAAATCTCCTTTTATTATATTAAGGTTCATTATAACATAATGTAATGTTTGCTACAATAAACCTTGTCTTTGTCTTTCAAATGTCTTTTTAAAGTCTTTCTTTCAGTCTCAGTTTAAAATGGTATATGTATCTGTTTCTTCATCTCTCTAAATGCAGTTTTTATAATATGCACATTCCATGGATTTTCATTGTTCTATTTTTTTAAATTCACTAATAAAATTTTCCATACCTTGCACAGTCTCAAATATAATCAAAAAAGACTATTTATAGGAATACATGCCCTTACCTCTTTAATTGTAACACCTAGAGGTAAAACACCATTGTCCCATACTCATGCTTATTCAGTGGAACTTCACACTTATTTTGCAGCTTTACAGTCAGTATTATTTAAAGTCAGTGATTCATTTATCTTTTGTCTCAATGTACAAGTCACTGTCTCAGCAAAAGTTTTCTTGTTTTTCTATTTCTTTATCTCCTTATGCAACTTTTGCTGCCTCTTCTTCCCTTATTCTCTCCATAAACGTTCCCCTTGATACTTCACCACCATTATCAGGTTCACTTTGGTTAATCATTTAACATAATATATCACCCTGAAACCCTCCAGACCGAAGGGCTGTAACAACACACTCCTTGACTTCTTTTCTCAACTCTGCAAATAGGTTTTGCTGGAACATACTTCTGATTTCCATGATGTCCAACTTCCTCCTAATTGTGGCACTGCACTAGAACAGAGACATGTACTCATAATTGCTGCTGATACTTGTCATGACTACTCATCATGATTACCATAGTGAGCAGGGTATTTTTATTTGTATACATATATACAATTGTTATTTTTTACATATTTATATATTTACAATATTTACATATTTTAACATCAATCAATACATTAGTATTCCCATTTTAAGTACTCCCTCCACTGTTTAACCCACAACAAAAAACATATTCTTTCCAGTATTTTTGTCAAAGTCCATTTTCCATCATATTTGATTTCATTAAGTCTTTCACTCCATATAACCCATGTTACATAGAATACTATTCTATCCATGTTCTTTGTTTCACATACTCTATCATGTCCATGTTTAATGTTTCAAAATTTAAATAAGTTTTAATCTAATCATGTTTACATACTTCTTTCCACAGTTTTTGAATTCTCTCATATTTAAAAAAATGTTCTGTAGTTTCCAGTTCTATACATTTATTACATATTCTATCTTGTTTTCTCTTATATGGCATATTTGCCCCTACCGGTAAGTTTTATATGGACAACCTCAAAAAAAAAATCATTGCATTCTTTATTTTTTTAATAATTTCTTATCTTGACATTATTGCTTTCTTCTTATCTATTTCTGATTCTTTCCATGGCTCCACCAAATAAAAGGATCTCATAATGCTAACATACCATTATTTTCTATTCTTTTCAATCACATTTTTTATTTCTACAATGCAATTTTGCTACAAAATTCTTTCATTTCTTCATTAAAAACACATACATTTCTTTTTTATTTCCATTTCTTCCCAAATTTCTCTATAGTTACAATACATTATTGTTTCTATCAAGTCTTGTATTTACTGTATTTGCTGCACTAAGCTTTGTGAGCTTTTCTCCCTGGGTCTCCTCTGAAAATGAAATCCATGCCCAGTCAGACTTTCCTAATAAACAAATGTAAAATAAAAAAAATAATATTTATTATCCTTCTTTACTTCTTTTAGTACTTTATACATACTTAAAGAGGCTGCATGCATAATTGGATTAATCCCCTCTTGCTCATCCTTCGTATATGAAATTCCCCTCATAACCAGGTTAAATCTTGACCCCAAAATAAACGAAAAAATTATTTGCATAATTTCTTTTTTATGTTTCATTGGCATCATGTAAACATTTGCTATATAAGCTATTTTACCTATTATTATGGTGCTTATTAGATGTGTTTTTTTCTTGCATGAAAACCCATATGTCTTCCAGAATGTAATCATGTCTTTGATTTTTTTAATAATTTTATCCCATCATTCATGTCTGTATTCTGTACTTCCAAGTACTATTCCTACAAATCTATACTCTTTTCATTATATTCCACACCTCCAATAATACATTCAGACCCAAATCCTTTGTTTTTCTCTTTATTTATGCTTAAACCAATTTCCTTCAACTGTGTACTTAATTTTCCATTATTTTTTTACATCCAGGCTTTATTTTTTTGCTATTACTACAGTATCATCAGCATAAGTATAGATTACTGGCAACTGTATTCCCTCCATCATTCTATATCCTCTCTCACCTGACATTTTAGTAATTTCCATTACTACTGTGTTCATGATCATAGCAATGATCAAACTCCTTGCAGGACATCCTTATTTTATACCACATTCTATTTTCAAATTATCCTCAATCCAACCATTTATGAACAATCTTACATAATTCTTTTCATATATTGATTTAATTACGTGTAATATTTTTTCATTTATGTTATATGCTTGTAAAATGCCCCATAATGCTTCATACTGAATAATATCATATGCCTTAATAACATCCCCCTGTCATGATTTTTGTTTCCACTTTTTTATTAATAATATGATCAATTGCTTCCCTTATTATCCACAATAGGTCTTGACTCCCTTTTCTGTTTCTCCCAAACAAGTTCTGATCAAGTAGCCTTTCTATTTAAAATTGTAATATTTTAGTTACTATTCTCATGAAAATGGTATAGCCTGTGTTATTCAGTGTAATTGGTCTTTATTTTTTTATTTCATATTTATCTCCTTTCTTTCATATATAAATTTTATCACACCTGTGCAAATTTCTTTATACTTACTTCCCTTGTCTAGCTACTCATTCATTACCTCTATAAACACCATTTTTGCCAATCATACATTTCTTTATACATACTATATTCAGTTTCATCCACACCTGTCACTGAATTAACATTAATATATTTTAAGATCTCATTCCCCCATTAATGCTTTTTTTTCTAAATATTCATTATCCTCTTTATTTAATTTTTTCACATTGTAAATTTGATCTATGTTAACTTCCTTTTACTTTATAAATCTAATATATATTCTTTAATTACTTCATATACTTCTTTTTTGTTTCTCTCTTTATTTTTTAATTCTCTCATTATTTTTCTTTCTTTTTCAATCTTACATAAGTATGGCGCTATTTCTTTTTTCCTTGTAAACAATATTTTTGCTTATATAATAATTTATTAACATTATCCTGATTTCTTCTATATGATTCTTTTTTTTATAAAACTATTTTCTTCTCTATTAAATCTTTAAATATTTTTGACTTAATATTTTGTATTCTTTTTTTCTTTTTTCCTTTTCTTTTCTATGCATTCTAAAAATGTTTTCTATTTTTCTTTTTAAATTGAATCCACCAAATTGTCCAATTTTCATAAAAATCTCTCATACCAATTTGTTGTTGCTATAATTCTATATTTTTTTCTCCTGTATCTAATGCTTTTTCCTTCATTTTTATATATTTCCTATTTTAATATATTCTTTTTTTCATGAATTCTTATGCAAATCACCACATGATCAGAAGGGTCTATATCACATTGTCGAACTCTTTAAAGTTCAAACTTCATATGGTCGACACCATATGATCGAACTATTAAAAGATCGAATGTTTCAACAGAGATCTCTGTACAGTGTGGAATGGGAAGATTTCCCTTTTCTGCACTGTAGTGCGATCTTGGAGTTGGTATATTTAAAGAGCAGGAGGCGTGGGGGGCATGACACCTCATGTGGGGGGTGCAGTGGGGCTTGGCCCCTACTTAAATTGTTCAGGTATGCTTTTTCTTTGGTTTTTTTTTTGTTACATTTTCAAACTTTTAAAAGTTCGATCATATGGTGTCGACCATATGATGTTTGAACTTTTGAAAGTTTAATTATGTACTATAGATGTGATCAAAAAACCCAGTATACTTGATTCCTCTGTGAGTAATGATTAGGCCTTCTGATGTCAAAAAATAATCAATTCCTGTCTTAATTTCATTTCTTTTATAAGTCCAGTGTTTATTTTCCTATATTTTTAATTATCCACTTTTTATAATTTCAGTAATCATTTTAACATCAAAACTATTTTTTTTTTATTTTTCAAATCACAGTTATAGTCACCTGTCATTATTATATCCATTTTAACACAGGAGTAATTAAGTATACTTTTAAACATTGTTTCTCTTTCTTTTTTGTTACATAAGCATATAAAGCCATAATCTATATACATATGCTTTCCATTTTAAATTCACTACTATTGTAATATTTAATAAATGTATATTTTCTTGACATCATCTACATATACCAGAGCATGTTTATTTGCCTATATTGCAGATAACAGTACCATGCAAAGTATTTTCTGTTTGTACCCTTTCTTTTTCTGTTAATATTCTAATGTCTTCTAAAACTATTACTTGAATATCTACTGTAGCACACCATTGTAAAATACTCATTTTCATATTCATGTTTGTTTTCATTTTCTTGTATTTCTAACTCACATTCTAACCATGAATGTCCTGTATTACCACATTTCTTACAGTTTATTTCACATTTCTTTGTATTATGGCCTGTTTGACCACATACATAGCATCTTTGTCATCACATTAATTAAATGATCACTTTTTCCACAAAAATAACAAGTCTTTGGTTGTTCTCTGTACTTTACAAAACCTCTAGTGCCATGCACATTAATACTAGGTATATGTATTACATTGTCATTTTCCACTTTCAAAATTATTCCACATTATCAACCCCCCAGACTATAGTCCTCTTTCATCATAGAATTTGGTGTCAAACACTTATTTTCATATTGTTAACAGGTATCCATTCAGTTCTTTTCTTACACTTCAGTGCTAAACTGAATCATAATTCTTTTTTGTTCGCCTAAAAAAAGGCCTGCACTACATATTCTGAACTTCTGACCATGGAAAGTATGCTTTCTTCCTGTCATAGGCCCCCAAAAAGTTTTCCATAGCCTGACTAGTTTAAAAAAAACAAGTCACAAAAAGTTTCTTTGTTAATTAAAATGAAAGCTCTTACCTCTTCAGCTTTTACTCCCAGAGATGCAATAACATTGTCCCATACCTCATATCTGTCCATGCCTTTTTTTTTTACTGCTCATCTAAACAACATACTTTTTCTTTATTTCTTTCATCTCTGTTTTCTCCTTAGTTCCTTCTTCCACTGTTAAAGCATAGGACTTTTTTCCTAGAACTTTCTCTGGCATCTTTTCTTTCTCTTTTTCTCCCTCTTCTATTTTTTTCCATAATATCACTCCAAGATACAGCAGCTCCACTTTCAGGCTCAGTCTGGTTAATTAGCTCTTCCAGATACTCATCCTGAAACCCCCACCCCAACTGGAGGGTTAAAATAACACATTTTTCTGCCATTCCTGGCACTTCAAACAGGTTTTTCTGAAAATGTTCTTCTGAATCCACCTCCACCAGTGCATTTATCTCCATCTCCTTCCTGATCTCCTCGCCATCAGCAAACAACATTTTCTCTGCTCCTACATCACATGAAAACAATTTTATGAATGATTTTACCATTTTTCTTCATTTTCAACTCACTCAACTTCCAAATTGCTTTGGTTCTCAGCATCCAATTTTTCTCCCTGTTCCTCCAGGCTGCCTCCATGACTGGAATGGAAACAGGAAGTCAGGATGTATAACACTCAAACTCTTACCCGACTACCAAGAGTTGTTTTTTTTTATTGATATACACATTATGTATTATTTACATATTTACATATTTACATTATTTACATCTATTTACAAATCTCCATACATTATAAACTTCAAGTTAAGCATTTCCTACCCACTCTTTTATCCACGACCAAAATATTATTTTTTTCCAAACTCTTTGTCAAAGTCCATTTTCCATTGTATTTAATTTCATTTAGTCTCTTGCTCCATATAGTCCATTAAGCATAAAGTATTATTCTGTCCATTTTCTTTACTTCTTTTTATTTACATGCACCATGACCAAATTCTATTATATCCTTATTTATTTGTTCAAATTTTAACAAACTTTTCACCCTATTATCTTTATATATTTCTTTCCATAAATTATTAACTCTTTCATATTTCAAAAACACATGCTCAGTAGTCTCAAACTCTCCACATTTATTACATATTCTATCTTGCTTTTTTTTTTTTTTTTTTTTTTTATGGCATATTTGCCTTAGCTGGCAATTTTCTAATAGACAATCTCCATAAAAAATCATTACATTCTTTAATTTTTTTATAGTTATATCTCATCATTATGGCTTTTTCTTATCTATTTCTAAATCTTTCCATGGAGCAGTACAGTACAATGCTTTCATAATACTTAAGTACCATTCATTTCTATTTTCTCACATATATTCTTTTTTATTATCTGTAATACAATTTTGTTTTGGTACTCTTTCATTTCTTCATTCACAATGCTTTTACTTTGTTTTTTTATCTTCCATTCCTTCCCACAGTTCTTTGTATTTATAATATAGTATCATTTCTATCAAGTTTTTATTTTTGTTCACAATTCCTTTTAATACCTTATACAAAATTAAAGATGTTGCATGCACTATTAGGCTTATTAAACCCAAACCTCCTTGCTCTTCTTTCATATACAGAATCCCTCTTCTGACTGGATTCAGTCTAGAGCCCCATATAAAAGAGAATATAACCATCAATTCCTTTTCATACTTAATAGGAATCATAGAGATGTTAGCAACATAAGCAACTTTCCCTGTTACCATGGTGTTCAACAAGTGTGCTTTTTTTCTATAGGAAAATCTATATGATTGTCAAAAATTAATCATATCCTTTACTTCTTTGAGTACATTATCCCATTGCTGTTGTCTGTATTCATTTCTTCCAAATGTTATTCCTAAAATATCTATATATTTTCATTGAACTCAACACCTCCTATCATACCTTCAAAACAAATCCTTTACTTTTCTCCTTATTTATACTTAAACCAATTTGTTTTTAATTTATACTTAATTTTTCATTTACTTTTTCCATCCATACTTTATTTTTAACAATTAATACAATGCCATCTGCATAATTATACATTATTGGCAATTGTACTTCCTTCATCATTTTGTATCCACCACTACATGATAATTTATTAATTTCCTTCACTATTACATTCATAATTAATGAGAACATTACACTACTAGCTGGGCAGCCCTGCTTTATTCCACATTCTATTTTATTTCTTCCCCAATCCAGCCATTTACATTTAGTTTCACATAGTTCCTTTCATAAACAGATTTTATTACTTGTGATATTTTTTGCTTACATTATATGTCTGCAAAATTCCCCATAACAATTTATATTTAATATTATCATAAGCTTCTCTTATATCCTCTATCATAACTTTTGCTTCTACATTTTTATTTATGATATCATCAATGACTTTCTTATTATCCATAATAACTCTTGACTTCCTTTTCCTTTTCTTCCAAATACATTTGGTCATATATTCTATCCATTTTTTCTGTAATCTTTTTGTTATTATTCTCATAAAAATGTTATAATCTGTATTATTCAATGTTATATGTCTCTAATTTTTTTGTCCTTTTTTAAATATAAATTTTATAACTCCTGTACATATCTCTTTGTCTTTAATTCCATTTTCTAACCATTCATTCATAACTTTTTGCCACTCTTCCATTTCTTTATACATACCATATTCAATTCCATCCAATCCTTTTGTAGAATTCATGTTAATATCTTTTAGAATTTCATTCAATTCTTTCATGGTTATTTTTTGTTCTAAATACTCATTATCTTCCTTATTTAATTTTTCCACCTTTATAAACTTGTTCTATGTTTTCTTCTCTCTTAACAAATAATTCCAATACATACTCTTTAATTATTTTGTATATTCCTTCTTGCTGTCTTATTTGATTACCTTCCTTATTTTTAATTCTCTTATTATTTTCCTTTTTGTTATTTTACTCAGATATGGTGCTACCACTTCTTTCTTTCCTTGTAAACAATAGTTTTGCTGATATAACAAGTTGTTAATTTTAATTTGATTCATTTTATGTATTTCTCTTTTTCATAAAATAATGTTTTCTTCTCTAATAAGTCTTTAAATGTTTCTTGACTTAATATCTTATATCTGTCATTTTCTTTTCTTCTTTTCTTCCTTATACATTCTAAAAATAATTTGTATATTTCTATTTAAAATTAAGCCACCACACAGTCCAGTTCTCATAAAACTCGCTCATACTTGTATGATGTTTCTATAATTCCACAAGATCTTTTTTCTTTTCTAAATCTAAGTCATTTTTATTAATTTTCTTTATTCCTTTTCCTGTTCTTAGATATTCTTCATTTTCCTGTACTTTAACCCATATTGCCACATGATCTGAAAATCCAGCAAACTTAATTCCTTTTTTATAACTTTTAAACTATCAGATATTAAAAAGTAATCAATTTCGATCCTAATTCCATTCCTTTTATAGATCCAGTAGTTATTTTCCCATACACTTAGCTTTTCACTTCTTATAATTTCTTTAGCCATGTTAACATCACAATTGTTGTTATTTTTCCTTAAATTACAATTAAAATCACCCACCACTATACTGTCCATATTTACACAAGCACATTCAAGAATATTTTTAAACATTATTTCCCTCTCTCTCTCTCTTTGGTACATATGCATATAAATTTATAATTCTATACACATATTTTTCCATCTCATGTCTATTACTGTAGTTCGTCCTAGTTCCACAATGGTTACATCTAATATTTTAATGCTTTCTTGACATAATATACATATGCCCAAGCATATTTCTTTCTCCATGTTCCAAACTACCACACCATTCCAAAGTTTTTTAGTTTGTGCTCTTTTTTCCTCTGTTAATAATCTGATATCTTCTAAAACAATAATATCTGCATCTATTGCAGCACACTATTGTAATATACCTATTATCCTTTTAAGATTTTTCATAATGGTCAAATTTAAAGCTATTTTCAGCTTTTAAGAACAGTTAGTATAATAAAATGTTTATCCCTTTCCTTTCTTATTTTCTCTAAGCATTATGTTTTTGAATCTTTTCTTTTCTTTAACTCTTTTCCCTATCAAATTCATTTTATTTCTTACTGCGCACCTATCTTCTTCCTCACTTGTCTCCTGCGTTTCTTTTTCCTTCTTACTTTCTTTAACTTCACGTATAACCTCTTTATCAGTTACATCTTTTTGTACATTTTCTTGTATAACATATTTTTCTATCTCTTTATCTTGTATCACTTCATTTTCATTTCATTTTCTTGCACATTCATTTCATATTCTAGCCACGAATGACCAATATTGCCACATTTTTTGCACTTTAAAACACGTTTTGCATTATGCCCTGTTTTACCACATAAATAACATCTTTTTATCACATTCATTGATTAAATGATCATTTTTCCACAAAAATAACACATTTTCAGTTGACCCCTGTATTTCACAAAACCCCTGTTACCATGAACATCAATAATACTAGGTACGTGCATAACATTATCATTTTCCATTTTATATTACTCCACATTCCCATCCCCAAGTCCATAGTCCTCTTTCATCATATATTTTAGTAGTGTCCATTACTTCCTTACATATAGTTAACAAATGTTCTTTTTCTTCAACTTCATTTATAAACTGGATCATTATTCTTTTTTTGTCTATAAAAAGCTTGCACAACATATTCTGACCATGGATAAATATTTTTATTTTGTTCATATGCACCCTAAAACCTTTCCATGGCCTGCCCAGTCTCAAATATCAAGTCACAAAAAGTCTCTTTATTAATTAAAATGAATGCTCTTACCACTTTTGCTTTGAAACCCAGAGGTGCTATGACAAAGTCCCAGACCTTATACCTGTCCAAACTTTCTTCTTCTTTACAGCTCACACATACTGTATACTTTTTTTCTTTTATTTCTTCTTTTTTAATTGCTCTTTCTCCCACAGTTTGTACATTAGTTTTTGTCTCTTGAACTTTTTCTGGCACAGTCTCTTCTTCTTCTCCTTTTTCTTCTTCTATTTTCTCCATGAAATTGCTGCTCCACTTTCTGGTTCACTTTGGTTTACCATTTCTTCCAAAGAATCATTCCACAATGCTCCCGACTGGAGGGTTGTAATTATGCATTTCTCAGAGGTAACTGTCTCTCCTTCAAACAATCTCCTCTGAAAGTTTTCTTCTGAATCCATCTCTGTTCCAGCTACAATCTCCTGTTCTTCCAATATCACTGTTTTTCTGCAATCACATCATCAGAAAAAAATTCTGGTAGAGATTCTACCATTTCAAGTACCTTTTCATCAACCTTCACTTCATTTTCAGCCAAAGCTAAGTCAGCCATATTTTCTCCATGTCTCCTGGCTGCCTCCATGCCTAGACAGGAAACAGGAAGTCAGGATGTGTAACACACAAATCCTTCCCATGACTACCAAGAGTAGGGGAAGGTCTCCAATACCCTGGCAAATTTCCCCAGTAGTATGAATACCACCTCATTTCTACCCTGAAAAGAGGCAACTAGCCTAATCAGACTAATTTGGTCAAAAAAGAGAGCTAGACAGACAGCTAGGTATATAGACAGACATTTTACTATAGCTCCTTTAGTCAGTATGCTTTTGGGAGATCAAAGGAAACTAGATCACCTATAGCTACATAAAATTGTGCTGATAGGGGCAGAATATATGAACTCCACTCAATGATCAGAGGTTACAATAGAAAACTGTTATCGAGCTGTGAAAAAAAAATCACCTACTAAACTACTATTTAATCCATTACTACCTTTTCAGTATTAATTACAAGATGTTCCCCAACAACACCCATACACAGACAGGCAGAAAACATCCTGAGCCACATGCAAACATTTATTATTTTCTTATTATCAAATGCACAGTACATAGGTTTATAGGTTCATAGGAGGTTACTAGGCTATAGGCCCTAGGGCCTTTATCAGCCTAGCCATGTTATACCATTGTTCCCTTATTGACCAAGTTGTATGGTTTATATTTGCAGTGCGAGCCTATGATTAGCACTGTTTGCCCTTATCCAAGAGGGGCATAGGTGACACCCAGGGTAAATTTATAATCGTCCATCCAGTTGTCTAAGTTACACTTAAATAGGATCTGTTTTATGTGACTTGGGAGTTTGTTTCAGAGGAGTGGCTTTCTCTGGGAGACATATCTGTCTCTTCAGTATGTCCTGTTAATGTCATAGTCTAGGTTAAGATCCCCAGAGTGAGTGAAGCTTGTCCCATTTGACTTGTAGATGTGCAGCATTTCCAGTATGGTAGGGTCTGAGACTTCTATGTAGGCCAGGCACAAATTGCCTCTCAGCAGCCCATAAGATACAGAGTACAATGACAGGGCCTTAGTCTGTGCATATAGTTCATGTGTTGAAGGCCCTGAATTTTCTTGGTGAGAAACCTCTGAGGACTCTCCAGCTGCTGCAGGTATCTGGTGAGGTACATACAGAAGGTAGCATTGTACTCGATTAGTGGTCTGATAAGGAATGAGTACAGGGGAGTTATAACATCCTTAGCTCTGGATTCAATGCCCTTACTTATGAGATGTGCAATATAAAAGGCCTTACTTACCAATATGGACGCATGGTGATCAAAATTAAGGTTGTTATCAACCTGTGTTCCCAAATCTTTCACCACAGGGTTTGAGCTAAGGGGGTTATGGTTAATATTGTAATTTGCATGGACTTCCCTTTTGCCAAAAGGGATAATGCATTTTTTTTTTTTGCATGTAGTTTAGGTCTATGGTTTTGACACCAGTTGTTTGTCTATGTAAGCCCTTTTTGTAGTATGTCAACTTCGTTGGGGGACTCGATGACTGCACCCACTTTGCAGTCATCGGCAAACTTAGTAAGCCACAAGGTCATCTATTTTCACCTGAACTTCTGAGAAATATATTTAAAGCAGTTAGGGGCCCAGCACAGATCCTTGTGGTACACCACTGGTAACTGGTTTGCTGATAGAGGTGGACCATTTAGGAGTATACTGGATTCAGCAATTTCCATGTCCCCATACACATTCACAAACATATACACGTGTATACACACACACACACACACACACACACACACACACACACACACACACACACACACACACACACAGATGCACACATCGTACGTATCACAATGGCCATTTAGAAGGATTGCCACTTTGCCAGTTTCCCTGTCTTTGGAATATGGGAGAAAGCTGGTAATGTCAGTAAAACACAGACACAAGGAGAGCATGTAAATTCAGTACTGAAGTAAAATGAAATTAAAAAAAACACCATCATAATGGCAAAGTAGGAGAGAGAACAAACAGCACTTTATAAATATTCCAGGGTACAGTGATAAACTATCTTTTCTTGAATTATAAATTAAATCATTCAGCAGCATGGAACAAATAATAGTTACTAGAGAAGCAGAAATAAATTCTAAGGAAAGTTCCATATTCATCTGCCCTCAGAAATGAACAGCAAATATTGCACAAATCCTTATTTAAATGTATGGGGATACTATGATCAGGCAGCAATGCTTAACTCAGTAGTTAATAATTAATTAGAGTGTTATATCAAATCTTTATTTGCTGCATTAAATGAGTTTCTAACCAGCTGTCATAGCTCAGCAAGACTTTATTTACTTTTTAACAGAGTTAATCAAGATGGTCCGAAGACTATTTTCATACATGTTCCAGCCCTTAGGCAAAGCAAAACAGTATCAATCTAATTAAATTACACACTTCAGCCATCACATTTAAGGGCGATACATGCATAGTTCACAGTCAGTCAACTCCTTAGCAAGACCTGATCGAAAAGCATATTCTCACATACTCCTGATTGAATACTAAGATAACATCCATTTAATTGTATTAGCAGTGGTTTACTAGTAAACAGCCCTAGTAAACATAACCTAGTTTATACCATGTGGAAAAACAAATCTCTCTACTTAATTCAAGACAGAAGTAATTAGAAATTGGAATAAACTACCACTTCCATGTGCCGTACTTAAATTAGAATCTATTAATTGACAAGTTCTCAAACATATTATGCCTTTAGATTTTGTCATCAGTAAGTTTAAGTACATGCTATTAACTATCCTCAACAAATATGCACCAGCTAGAAGAGGTTAGACTAAAAAGTAAATCTCTACCGTGGCTTTGTAAACTGGATTTAAACTGGAGATCCCGTTTGTCAACAAAAAACAAACACCTGTTAGCCAAATACAGGAAACTCAGAAACAGCCAGCAACCAATATCACAGGCTAAACAAAACTCCTACATAGGTTTGCAAAACAGAAACAAAAATAATCCTTCAGCTTTTTGGAACACCATCAGCTAAACACATCTGTAGATAACCTCTTAGACTTTCTTTATGACCTAGCTACAGCTGTTTTCCCAACTACTTTCAATCAATCTTTGTACTTAAATACTCTAATTCATAAGCCATAACTTAGCACTAATGAACCTAATTCATCCTCTCTACCTTTCTCTTTTAAGCCAGTCAGTAAAAGACATAAAAAAGACTACTACATAAGATGAATCCCTTACTAGAATACTGCTTATAAATCTTGCTTTTTGCATAATCTTCTTCCCAGGATTCCCGCTATTTTCTCACATCAAGAAACTATGTTGTGTGACTGCATGCAATTGCACAGTGCCTGCTAAAATACTTCTGCTCAATGATCAAAGGGCTGGCTGCTGCTTGCGTGTGTCATGGTATGCAACTCAGCCAAATGGAAAGCCACCATGATACCACCTGACTTTTGCCTTTCTGTGCCAGGTCAAAAAAAACTGGGGCATCAGCTACTCATTTATTAACAAGTGCTGCTGGGGGTGGACCACCCATCTCAACCCTCCCCCAGCTATGCCACTGTCTTTGTGACTGCACAGACATTGGCATCTTCTAAGGTAAGGAGTGCGTCCAGTGAGTGCCGTTTCGGATTTAGACTCCTAGCAGTATAACTTTGAGTTTGTCTCTGGTGTATTTTTTTACATTGTGAATTTTGTTGTTATGACATTGCCTAAAAAAGGCTCTATGGGGTTGGCTAGTACCTTTGCCAGTAACTGAAAGCCAAGAGGCAACAGGTGAAAGGTCATCTCTGGCAAAGCTGTGTGGTCTGTCAACTACATGTTCCCAGGCTGTCAGATACTGTATCCCCCTGGATTTACAAATGTTGAAGTAAATATTTTTTTTGCTTATAGTAAGGCATCATCCTGTGTGAAAGTAGAATGCTGCTTAGGGCTAGGAATATACTTGCCTAGGACACATAATATGAGAGCTTAGTCACATCTCTCTTCGTGTAGTCCAGTGAGGTATGTCTCAAGTCATTCACTCCAAAATGGACTATGACTATGTAGATAGAAATCACCTCCATTACATCACTTCTGCTATTGTACAGTCAAGTATATTCATGGATCATATTATTAATGAAACCATTGCTAGCCTGAAAGCAGTTAATGATGACATCTCCACATGTCATGCTGGGAACACTGTTTCTTTGCATGTGACACGGCATATATAACAATAAGCACTATGTTAAAGAGGTGTTATGCATTACCAAATGAAGGTTTTTAGCCATCTTCATGGCACAGAAGGTTAATGTTCTGACTATGGTAGAGGCGACCTGAGTTTGATTAGAGTACTGTAAACTGGAAGGACTGCTCATAGGGGAGGGAGACAGGAATGGTGAGGGTAGTGGCTTTCTGTCTTTGTATTGGTGCAGGATAAGTGCATATGCCTGGGGTAGGCACTCTCTGAGCTAGAATTCCAGATTGAGATTACAGATCACATGACTGAGGCAGTGCTTATTGCAAGAACTAGACAATGAATTCAGAATTATGTCACTTACAGAAGTGAGTAATACCCCTTCCATCAGCCCATAACTTAATGCCATAGGACAAAAGCCCCAGACCCCTGCACAAATGATGCCACCACTTCTGGCAGTTAACCCTCTCCCAGATAGGAGCAAATGGCCTGTAAGTCTCTTACTGCTGGTTGAATGAATGCATCGGAGGATACCTTGTGGGGATGTGCTATGGTCAGTGAGAATAAAGAAGAAAGAGATACACTCAAGAAAATAATAACTCAATACTTCCCCTGTTGTCACCAGAAATAACATTTGTGAATACATTAATTCACGCATTTTCTTGTGATTACTCACAGATAACATCAATCATAATTTAGAAAGGGCAGAATAAGTAAAGCCACAGACCTATGGTGGGGAACATTTCTCTTTTTGTATTTCCTATTGCAGTCAAAACTATGAAGCAGGTAAAAGGGTCAGTCTTAGGTGAACTGGAGCCTTAGGCAGTACCTCCTCCACTGACCATTACCCACCCACACACAATCACCTTGTGCCTTTCGGTCCCAGGCTTGTCCTGGTCTATCCTCACCATCTAGATGATTTTTTTCTTCCTTTTCTCATAGTTATTCTTACTCTTTAGTCTTTTCCGGCATTTATTTATTCACTGATTAATTCATTTAACACATCTTAACTAGGCAAGACTGCCCTCTGACAAGTGTACAGGAAATAACATCGAACCATGGTAGTCCTACATGATTTATCCAATGATAGCCTGAAAAAATCCTAATTAAGAAAAGAAATTCAGTCCTATTGGTCAGCTTTGCTTTTTCCTGTATTTTTTCAACACATTTTAATTGACTAGGCCTACACTGTCCTGTAATAGCTATGGAGGATATAAGTGAATTAATCCATGGGTCTGGGGACTGCTAGACCCCCCAAAAGCAATGGGGGGGTCTTGATGCACCGGTTGCATATTGAGTTTTTTTAACCATTTTCATTCAAAAATGACCTGAAAAATCATCCTGATTATATTTTTATTTCTATTTTGTAACAATATAGATGGGCTGGTACAACACCCCTTTTCAAGAAACAAATTCAATATTATTCTTCAACTTTCCTGCACTCTTTCAACACATACGAAATGACCAGGACTGTACTGTACTAATTGGAGATAAAATAATTGAATTAAGCTGGGGGCTGACAGGCCACCAGAAGCTGTTGAGTTTCTAAATACTGGAAGTGCATTTCAGACCTTTATTCCTACATGTTGATCAAACTGAGGCTTGAACAGAAATCATGATTAAGGAAAGAACTTGGTTTTCTTGAACTGTGCTTTATTCTTGCACCTTTTATCAGGTTCAAAGTGACCGAGACTACATTTGTAAGAAATAAATGCATTAATCCAAAAGGATTCTAGATTTGCTGGTATACATTTTAGGGTTTTTTTAACATTTTGATTCAATGAACTTTCACACAGACAATAGCCATACAATATATATATATATATATATATATATATATATATATATAGAGAGAGAGAGAGAGATTGATATATATATATATATATATATATATATATATATATATATATATATAAAATAGATTTATTTTCCAAATTGCTTCACACAAATCGCAACAATCCTGCAAATATATACTAGTCCTGGAAGACCAGATAGTGACTGCTTAAATGGAGAAGAACAAAAAGTTCAGTTACTTTTTACCGACAGTTCCTACCCTCACCTACCAGTTATAACTAAAAGTGCGGGCTGCGTATTGTATTCCAGTTTTATTCCATGGAATCAGTGCCACATATTTAACTATTCTGAGTTGCTTCATATAATCACAGTGACCCTGCTAATGGACACTAGCCCTGCAAACCCAGGTATTAAGTATTTAAACTGAGGAAATGTAAATTATTTTCTACAGACAGCTCCCCCAGTGGTTATAAATAAAATGACAGCTAGATAAAATAAATATATATATATATATATATATATATATATATATATATATATATATATGTATATATTAAACCATTCTTTAATTACTCTATAGGGTTTGCAGTAACAAACCCTGTGCCATGCCCACTAGTTAGTCATGACCCTCCCCCCATTGTTTTGTGTAAAAAGAGGAGGTATAATGCACATCAGGTAGCTGCAGCCCCTTTGCACCAACTTACATAGGAAGGCAATGCAAGGCTCCTAAAAGTGTGTCAGAAAAAAAATCAAATTTGTATATATGACCATGGAGTTGGGGGGGTGACAGCCCCCTTATTTCATACAGACATTCCTCTCACTATATCAACTATTCAAAACCATGGGTAAACCTGCTCAAAAATGGTGTGGGATGGTTAAGGTAAGCTACACCCTGTACTTTTATTTATTTTTTTACATCTTGTATTTCAGCTTTGTTCCATAGAAACAATAGCAGTGCATTAAATTATTCCAAGTTGTTTCACATATATCACAGAAATCTTCAAGTGCACACTAGTCCTTCAAAGCCAGATAATTACTCTTTAAACTGATAAAACAGGAGGATAAGTTACTTTCTACAGAAAGGTCACACCCCTACCCATCAGTTATTGCTAAAACTGACAGCCGTGAATTGTATTTCAGCTTTGTTCCGTGGAAACAGTAATCACAGATTAAAGTATTCCAACTTTCTTCAAACAAGTCACAGTAGTCCTGCAAAGTCAGAATAAAGGAGCAAAACAACAGCCATTCATCATATTACCTCAAATACAGGCCAGTAGTTTTTTTATGTTATTCAAATTAATTTAGTTAGTAGAGCAACACATTTTTCATCAACAAATATAAGGAAAAAGAAGCACAGAACTTCAGTGTCTATCATTTTTGACTATCTGTAATTAGCATTGGTTTACCAAGAAAAACATATGAGGGCAAAAATGCATTGACATACCTCTTAACCTCTGAGCAGAAGAAATATGGACAAAGTCAAAAATAATGGGGAATAAAGGCTCGAAGTCAAGGACTGATTTTAAATATTGTCCTGCTAAGCTTAGAAAGTTGTAGAACAACAGATTTTGTGTTGGCATGCATTTTTCTAAGGGATATAAAGACTGAAACTTAAATGTGTGTCATTATTTACTGACATCATTCCTCACTGATTTGTCATTTTTGAGACCGATTAAAAGTGTGAACCAAAAATCCAGACACTTGAGAGATGCACAGGGACAGGGACACAAATTTGACAAATTCAGTCCCATTCTGCAAAATAAGGGACAGCTGTGGACTAGTCAGCCCCCAGCCATCCAAAAGATCTGGTTGTCTGCCAGTAACAAAAATATATAGGCTCATAGATTAATACTAGGCTAACTGCCCTTGTGGGCCATTGTAAGCTCAGTCAATTACCCCTGTGAGAATCAAATGCTGTACCTTGTGTCTGTAAGGCAAGCACCCTAACCATTATGCCAACCTCCTACCCATCCACATGCCATTGCTGAGCTTTCTCTTCAAGCTTTGTCAACTTCTTGTTCTGTCCTACCTATGATCTACCTGATTCATTGTCTAAGTTGATCATCGGTGGAACAACAATCTGAATTGTCTAATCTGTAGGACTTCCTCCCTAGGGTGTTGCTCTCTCTTCTCTTGAAGGACTACTTCTCAGCATGTATGTATGTATATATGTTTGTATTTATTTATTTACTTGCTGTACAGTAAAGAAGCAGTTCTTTACTATAAAATAAGTAGCTGAAAAGTGACTCTATAACAAAAGAAAGAGCATCCCCTTAGCAGCCACCTAGTTGGCCTGTGCTTAAGTACAGCTATAGGTAAAACTTGCTAAGACCTCTGTATAAGATTCTGTTTAGTAGGCCACTGACACTGTCAGCTGGCAGAAAAAGAACTTGCAAGACTAAATGCTGGTATCTCACCCTGTTAGTTCAGGGTGGGTACTAGTCGCCTCTTTTGCAAATGAAGGTGAAAGCAAACTACCTCCTACCCACAGGTATGCAAGGAGAAACATGAAAATGCTATTCTAGGACACCACTACCCACATATCCTAAACATCACGTGGCTTCCTCTATATCAGCTTCTTTCTATAAATGCTTCAGCGAACTGTTTTGTTACCATCCTCAGTTGTATATTGGACAGTATGGCACCAATTAAGGCCTTCATAGTGAAACACGCATTCCAGCCCCAGATGTCAGAAAAACTAAAGCTACTCCTGATTGAGATGGAATGGACAAAGCATAGGCGACATATTAGTTACATTAATCCTGAATTTACTTTTGCTGTTATGGGCAGGCTAAGAATTCTTGGAAAAAATAGATGAAAAAGCAAAGAAGAGTTAAGAGGCAGGGGCAAAACTCAAGGTCTCCTAGATTGTTTTGTTGAAATATAAATCCGCTATTTCACTCTGACAGAACTATTACTCTGTTTCCTTCTCAACAACAACAATTTTAGCTGAGAAAACCTGCAAATTTAAAAGATATGTATTAGGTTGGGCAAACAGCTCAGCACAAACTTCCTAAAATGGTTTTATATCCACCATTCTCTAAATACCCTAACAAAAAGGAGTGTATGTGAAGGTCCTATGCTTTTCATGTGGAAGTATGCCCCGCTCCTGCCTTAATTTTGCTTGTAATGTTGAAATGTCAAGGTCACCAATGCGTCAGAGTAGATAAATGTTTTAATAGATACTTAAAAAAAAAAAAAACAAAGAAACAGGTATTGTAGCAATATGCACAGATCCTACAGACTTAAAAACATTGCAAGACCAATTTAGCCTTTACTTAACTTCACTTTGATGTTGCATGGCAGATATTCAGTTTATTAATATATTTGAAGCATCTTAAGACTTTTGGGGTCATAAAACTGTGTGAATCACTCAGTCACTGTAGAAAGTAGTACATCTGACAGATATGTTTTCTTTCATTTGCTGTTTGGTCTGAGCACACAGTGAGCTTTAGGGAAAGTAAGTAAAATAAGTAAAAGTAATTAACAACTTGATGATGTTACAGACATTGTAAGCAACGCTTTTTGCTCAGCCTAAAGATGAAGGTGATGGAAATCTTTATGCAGTACTAGAAAGAATCCAACAAAATTGTATGTTTATGTATATCGAGAGAGAGAAATATTACTCTGATTGATTAATTTACTTATCTTAATTTCAGTTATGATGTATTTTCTTTCATTGAAGGTCTTGTAATGCATATAATCATAATTATATAATAACGACTCATTGACTGGATGGCCTGACCAGCGTACACATAATAAATCAAGCATATAGCAACAGAAAAAAAGGTCTAGCCACTGAAATACCACTCTATTGACATATGCTTTGAGGAGAGAACAAAATACAAGAACAGTCAGGTACATTCCGCAAAACTAAAGAATCAGAAATGTACCTGAGCTTCTATTTCTGCGCTGTCCCTCCTAAAAAACTAATCAGTCATACCTCTCAACTGTCCAGATTGTCACAGAATGTCCAGATTTTTGTTTCATAGTTTTGTCCTGTTCCTCATAAAAATTTTATTTTTTGTGGGAAGCCACTGTGAAGTTATTAAATAATGACTGACATTTCATGTTCAACTTATTCCAGCAACTTTCCAAGTTTATAAGAGCAGTATTTATGCACACAATTCTTGCGTTAAGAGTTTGTTGGCCAGAAACAAAAACAAACAACAAAGGGTAGTAATGGTGGTTCTCTTTTCCCTGTTGCTTCTCTGACACGGCACTCGATATGGACTGCCATACGAATGTGTAGTAGATCGGCAAGGAAGGAAGAACGCAGAAGAACACCACAGTGACTTTATAAAAAGACATTATTTAAGAAAGGCAAACAATTTCTTTCTTAAATAATATAATTGTATAATGACAATGATTCACTCCTGTTTGAGGGCATATCAGGATTTGCCCACAGTTGTCATTGTTTAATCAATCAAGCTTCAACAGTGGGATCAAACCATGCCAAGCGTGAGTAAATCCAGAGATACCCAGGCATAGTCATGGATTATTGCTAAATAATATGTCAGCTTTAATTTAATTTTCTCTTTTTCTTATCCTGTTCTATATTTATTTCAGCAAAATGTTTGCAATGGACTTAGGATAATGGAATTATGAGTGACTGAAAAATAAGCAATGTGAAAACATCCCATATTCTAAAACATTATGCAGTAGTTCTTGTCTGAGAATTTTGTTGTGAATCAAAAGAATTTTTCACAGTAATTTTAATTTTGTTGGTGTTGGTAACAGATCTGATAGTAATGATAGGAAACACTTAATCAAACTAGCAATAAGCATACTTTGCCAAGTACAAGTCTGACTTCTTAATAAATAATAATACCCGTTTGTTAAATAGGTAGGCCGACTGGACACACAATCCCTTTTCAAGGGTGACCCAGGAACAATGTCAAGTTAAGTGACTTGCACATGATCACACATTAGGCAAACGAGGGCTGAGAGACTCAAACCCTGCACCACAGGAACTACAGCTCACAGCCTTAACAATCTGTAGCAACTGCCATAAAGATCGACACATGGTAGCATGTAGAGTAGTAATTGCTCGTACAAGCATATTTTTTCACACTTGCTGCAAGGTAAATGATTGTTCATAGGTTCATAGGTTGGTACTAGGCTATCAGCCCTAGGGCCTATACAAGCCTAGCCATAACAATTCCCTGGATATTTCTTCCCACCATATTTACTTCTTTGGGCCCCTGTCTAGCAGGGCAACTGACATGATCCCGGGGTGAATTTCCTATCTCCCATCCAATCATCAAGGTTCCTTTTCAAGAGGGCCAATGAGGCACTCTGCTTGACATGTATGGGCAGTCTATTCCAGAGTATGGGGAGTCTCTGGGTCAGGAACCTATCCCTCCAGCATGTTTTGTTCATTGTGATGGCAAGTTTTAGATCCCTGGAGCATGTGGCTCTGAGGGATTGGGATTTCTTTAAGTGGAGCGTGTCCAGCAGCTCAGGGTTTGACATGGCCTTGTATGTTAAGCAGAGATTGCCTCTGAGTAGACGATATGCCACAGAGTATAGCTGGAGTTTTTTAGATGGTCAGCATATGGCATCTGCTTTAGGCCTGTGATTCTTTTAGTGAGGTATTTCTGTGGCCTTTCCAGCTGTTGCAGATGTCTTGTGAGGTACATACCAAACGGGGCATTATACTCTATAATGGGTCTAATGAGGGATGAGTACAGTGGGACAATGACCTCCTTTTTTCTGGATGAAAAGCCCTTAGTGATGAGGTGTGCCACATAGAAGGATTTCCTGACTGTTGTGGCGATGTGGTTATCGAAAGTGAGACCACTGTCCACCTGTGTCCCTAAATCTCTCATCAAACTTCTGATGTTTAGCATCCTGCCACCTATGTGGTAATTCATGGGTACATGTTTTTTTCCAAAGGGGATAACTATACATTTCTTGGCATTAAGCTTGGGCCCATGGCTCTGGCACAAGGCATCTGTTTCTGTAAGGCCTTTTTGTAGAATATCCACATGATTTAGGGATTCAATAATGGCTTCCAGTTCGCAGACATCTGCAAACTTTGTTAGCCAGAGTCCCTTAGTGTTGGCCTGTACTTCAGAGAAGTATATGCCAAACAAGAGTGGTCCCAGGACTGAACCCTGAGGTACTCCACTTGTCACTTGTCTGGAGCTGGATTTGGAGTCGGCTACTTTTACAGTCTGGGTTTTGTCAGTAAGCCAGTTGGCAACCGATCGAATGACGTAGGGATTTATGCCCAGCTTAGTAAGTTTATCTATGATTCTAGAGTGGGGGATGGTGTTGAAGGTCTTGGTGAGGTCCAGATAGGCTGTGTGGACAACCTTATCCTCATCCACAGCTTTGGAGACTGATTTGAAGAAGTCAATCAGATTCAGGAGACAAGATTGGCCCTTCACAAACCCAAACTGGGTTGAGTCCAGTGTTTGAAGGTTGCCAATGTCTTTGTTTATAAGTTCCATGATAATGCGTTCCATGCCCTTGCAGATCAGGCTTGTCAGACTGATGGGATGGTAGTTCTCAGGATCCAAGGCAGATCCTCCCTTGTGGAGCAGGATAACTGTAGCTGTGCGCCACTCAGTGGGCATAAAGCCTGAGGTGAGGCTATGATTAAACATGACACTGAGGTGAGGTGCCAGTTCATTTTGTAGTTCATGTAGTACACAGCCTGGGATGTCATCTTGTCCCATGGATGCTGTAATCTTAGCTTTGGAGAGTGCGGTTTCTACCTGTGTGGCCGTGATTATCAGAATTTGGCAATCTTTTGGTATTGAGATGGGCCTTTTAGGGGGTGAGAGGGGGGTGTAGTTGGCACTAAATCAATCTGCCAGGATATTGGCAATATCCTTGGGATCAGTATATTTAATGCCATTCTGTTGTAGCTCAGAGCAGATCTGAGCATTGCCATTTAGATTCTTGACATAACTATAGAATGCCTTGTGGTTGTCTTTGGAATCTTTGGCAATTTTATTTTCGTAACTAGCTTTTGAGGATTTTATGAGAGATCTCAGCTTCTTACTGAGGCTGGTGAGGGAGTTTTTTGCATCCTGGGATTTTCCTCTTTTCTGCAACAGTTTCTTCCTTCTGTTGTATAGTTTGTTTCTAGCAGAGGACCACCAGATTGGCTTCCTTGTTTTGGAGAAGAGCATCTTGGTTCTATTTTGGATGGCACGATTCATGCACAAGTGGATGTGCTCGTACAGTGCCTTAGTGTATGCTTCTGCAGTCGAACTTCCAGATCCTGTCTGCATGGGTGTTGTGAAGTTTGTCACTTTTGACTTCAGTAGCATGAAGTTAGCTTTGGAGAAGTTTTTATGGAGGTTTCCTTACTGGGGGGTGGGGGTGGGATGTGGATTTGCTTATCGTCAGACCTGACCAATGAGGGGGTGACCACTGGTGTGGAGCATCTATCTCCCATGTTGGTAATGACCAGGTCTAGGATATTGGCTCCCCTGGTGGGACAATGGATTAGTTGATCCAGGGTGTTGGAATTTACGAATTCCAAGAACCGTTCGGAAAAGGAGTTGGTACCCAAGTAGTTTTCCGCATTAATGGCAGGGTAGTTAAAATCACCCAGTATTAGGGTGTTTGGTTGTATCTTAATATTTTCCAGTATGTTTAGAAAGGTGTAGTGAGAATCTTGGAGCATGGTGGGGGATCTGTAGCAAGCTATAGTTTGGATTGCAGTCTTACCTAGTGTTAGCTGCACCTGAAGAATTTCAGATGCATTGTGTTGGGCAACTAGCCTGGAGGTGTGAATATCCTTGGTGAATATGGACACTCCTCCACCTTTAGTGTTTCGGTCTTTGTTTTGTGGCCAAAAAGTGTGGTAAGAATTGTAGCCTGGTATTGCAGGGGTGCTCTCTGGAGCCTTGAACCAGGTCTCAGTTACTGCACAGATGTCGATGTTCTCCATTTTTAGGAGTGCCTCAAGAGAGTGCATTTTGAGGTTTAGACATCTAGCATTGAGTAGCATTACCTTCAGATTTTGCATGCTTGTATCTGTTATGGTGGTGGTTTTATCCTTTGAACTTTACCTAAAAAAGGCACTATAGGGGTGGCAAGAGCTTTAGCCAGTAACCTGAATCCCAGGGGTGACAGGTGCAGACCATCTCTGGCAAAGCATTGCGGTTTGTCGATGTCTTCCCAGGCAGACAAATACTGGATCCCCTTTGAATGACACCAAAAACTTAGCCAATTGTTGAAGTCTATCATTTTGTCCTTATACTGTGGTATCATTCTGTGCAAAGGCAGGATGCTACTCAGAGCTAGGGTCATACCTGCCTGGGTCACATGCTCCAAGAGCTCTTCCATATCTCTTTTCATGTAGTCCAGGGAGGTACATCTCAAGTCATTCACTCCAGCATGGACAATGACAGAGTCATATTTGTACTTGTTGTGAAGTGACGTGAGTGCATGCATTATGTGGTGGATCCTGGCACCTGACAGGCAGCTGACTGTAATTTTCTCCTTGTTCAGCCTGGTGAGTGGGACATCAGTGTGCCTGACAATAGAGTCACCTATGACTAAAGTGTTGGGTACATTGTCTTGCCTTACGGGCTGTTGTTGGGTGGCACACTGGTGTTGTGAGCTATGTGTCACTTTGGTTGTGACTGGTGTTTAATTGCGTTTCGGCTTCGGAGGTCCTTGTTGCTTGGGCAGGTTAATGTTAAGGGCCTCCGCATATGTAGGTTTAGTGTTGCTATGTGTGGGCGTTGATGGTGTGGGTTTTGAAGGGCTATGAGTTGCTTGAGGTGTAATGCAGGTGTTAACCTTCTCCTCTTGACTGTCTAGCACAATCTTGGCCGGAGAGAGCTTAGCTTCCAGTTTGGCTATGTAAGTGCATCTCTCGCTGGTTGTAGTGTTGGGTGGTAGGAGGAGAGGATTGTCTGTGTACATGAGGCAGTTGCCACACTGCCCCAGTATGCCCAGCTTCACCAGGTGGACAGGAGAAATCACCGGAAGCTGACCCTTGGACATGCCTGTTTAGGTGTTTTTTTGTAAAGTTCCTATTTATCCATTTTAACTGGTTTTATCCCAGACAGCTGAGGTGGTAGAAGTATCAAGCAAAAGGGGCTTTTCAGGAGAGCCCCACTTGAAGTTAATCCAAGGTATCAAGCAAATGGAGCTACTACAGGGGAGCCCCACTTGCAGGAAATCCAAGGTATTAAGCACGTACTCCCACTAGGGGCTCTGATGCTCTGGATATAGTATTCACCAGCATGGGGGGGGGGTCATTGTACTTTTCCAAGTGTGATGTCCTCCCTGGTTAGGTCAGACCACAAATCAGTCTCATTTGAAGTAACTACTGGAACTGACACCCTCACAGGAACAAATATTATAAAAAACTTACCAAAGCTAACTAGAGTTTACTAAGTGATGGTATAAAAAGCTTCATACCACCATTAATCACAGACATCAATGATCACTATGGAGAAGTGTACACACATGTCCTGTACAAATACTTAGGTGACTGCATAAGCTCTGCTGTAACTGATAGGATCAAAACCAGGTCTTCCCCATAAAAACAAGCCACCATGGTGGACTTCAAGTATAAACAGATTATATATCAAGAGGAAGAGACTGTTCCCAAAAGCAAGGGGAATATAACTCTGCAGAAGAAGAGTTGCCTTCTAAACCTATACAAAAAAATCAGAAATCTTGTAAAGTCTTCTAAAACACATTACTTAACTATAATTGCATCCCTAGCCAAGGATAATCATAAGGCATTTTTTAACTATGTCCAAAGTCTGAAAGGGGATGCCCAGCTATGTGCCAAACTGCTTGTAGATGGGATCACTCATACTAAACTGGAAGATATCGCCAACCTGGTAGCTGACAGATTCAGCACAAACTTCACCCCACTATCGCCACCTACCATATCACAAAGCATTTTTGTCACCAGCGCTCTGTCTAGTATCTCTAGAGAACAGGTCATCCCTGCATTCGTCAAGGCCAAAAATATGACCTCAATGGGACCAAATCAAATCCCAGGTTGTTTACTAAACAATCTAAAACAAGACCTAGTGGATCCACTTGGCATTATCTTTAATCACAGCCTGAGAACTACCTACATTCCTGCAGAATGGAGAACAGCAACGGTAATCCCTCTGCACAAAGGGGGGGTATCAACTGACCCTGGTAACTACAGACCCATACGTCTAACCAGCCTCATCTGCAAGGCCATGCAAAAAATTATCATGGACCTTATCAACAAGGATATAGGCAACCTCCAAACACTAGATCCAACCCAGACTGGCTTCATTAAGGGTAGATCATGCTTATTAAACCTGGTGGACATTTTTGAGACTGTCACCAAAGCCATGGACGAAGGTAAGACAGTGCACACTGCCAAGGCTTTTGACACAATTTCCTACTCTGGCATCACTGAGAAACTCTCCCAGATAGTGGTTAACCCTTACGTTAATAGATAGGTAGCCAGTTGGCTCACCTACAGAACACACATTATCAAAATTGGTGACTCCACTTCCACCAGTAGACCTGTCACCAGTGGAGTACCACAGGGGTCTGTGCTGGGTCCCTTAGTGTTTGGCATCTATTTCTCAGAAGTCCAGGCTAAAGTAGATGGCCTTTGGCTCACCAGGTTCACTGATGATTCCAAACTGGGAGCAATCATTGAGTCCCCCAACGATGTCAACATATTACAAGAAGGGCTAACACAAACAAATGACTGGTGCCAAAGCCATGGTCTAAAACTAAATGCAAAAAAATGCATTATTATTCCCTTTGGCAAAATAGAATTCCCTAAAAAATACAATATTGACAGCAGCCCCCTGAGTTCCAACCCAGTGAAGTGAGACTTGGGAACACAGGTTAACAGCAATCTAAACTTTGGCCACCAAGGTTCCATAGTGGCAAAGAATGCCTTCTATATAGTGCACCTCATAAGCAAGGGCATAATATCCAGGTCAAGGGATGTTATAACTCCACTGTAAGTGACCCTCATCAGACCACTCATAGAGTATAATGCACCCTTTTTCATGAACCTCACCAGACACATGCAGCAGCTGGAGAGACCTCAGAGGTTTTTTACTAAGAAAATATAGGGACTCCAAACCATGACCTACATGGACAGGCTGAAAGCCCTGTCACTTTACACAGCATCATATAGGCTGCTGAAAGTTGACTTGTGCCTGGCCGATAGGGCAATCTCCATCCCTGGCCTAATGGAAATGCTGCACATCCGGAAGTCAAATAGCACAAGACTCACTCACTCTAGAGATCTCATCCTAGCTTGTAACATTAACAAAACATGCTGGATAGACAGATATGTCTCCCAGAGACTACCCTCCTCTCTGGAATAAACTTCCTATTTATATAAACAGAGCTTCTCACTGACGATATTCAAAAGCAACCTAGACAACTGGATAGAAGGCCGCAAATTCGCCCTTGGGGAGGTACCCATTTCCCTCATGGAGAGGGTAGCCGGTGTTCCTCACAGAACCACTCTGTTCATAAATGTGTTCGGCAGATGCTTTATATTATAATGTTGACAAGTTAAAATGTCGACTCTGATTTGTTCAACATGAAAATGTCGAACTACAAGGTTACCAAACAGCCAAATGACCGATTTCTTTCCAAAGGAAAGAAATTGGTGGCCAAACACCAAAAACATACAAAAACAAATATATTTAAGTGGGGAGGCTTTGCCCCCACACCACCCAGGGTTCCTATTATGTTATCGAAAGATAATGTAATCTAACCATCAAAACTTCGAAATGGCTGCATTTCAAAGAGCGCATTGTGGGATCGCAGTACAGTGAGGATTGGAATATTTGCCCTTTCCTCACTGTAGTGTGATCTCGGAGTTGGAATATATATTTAGTGGGGGGTGTGGGGGGTGCAGCCCCCCACAATACAAGCTTCAAAATGCTGCCATTTCGAAGTTTTGATGGTTCGATTACGTTATTTTTCGATAACGTAATATGAACCCCACCACCCAACATGGGGGACTGTGCCCCCACACCCCCCCAACTAACTATTCTAAATCCAAGACCGCACTACAGTCAGGGAAAGGGCAGGTGTAAGAGAACAGTCAACTTATTTTTTTCCATTGGAAAGAAATCGGTGATTTAGCCGTTCGGTAACCTTGTAATTTGACATTTTCATGTCGAACAAGTCAGAGTTGGCATTTTAACTTGTCGACATTATAATATAGACCCTTCTGCAGACTACCCGAAATGAACAAATGGGGATACTTCAGATTAACATGTCTAGGCTTGTAAGGGCTCTAGAGCTGCTAACCTAGTAACCACCTATGAACCTATGAAAATGGGCTGCTACAGGGGAGCACCACTTGGAGTTAATCCAGGCATAGCTGAATTTGACGAAGCACTGAGGCAACCAAGAACATTCTTGAGGAAATAACAGTATTGGATGCCTAAGACTAGGTGAAATCTTTGGTCATTAAAAGTGAGTCTGGTCAGCTCTCTTTAAACTGCTTCTTCCACAACCCTTTACAATAAAAAACAGAAGGAAAGTGAAAGTGGAAAAGATACATTTAGAAAACTTCTTTAGCAAACTACACTAAGACATAAAGATCAACCTTTATATTTGCATGGAGTAAAGCAATTACATAATTGTTAGATGTGAATAAATTGTGTGTAAATATTTCAGAAGTAACAAAATGTTCAATTAATATTATTTTATAAACATAAAACCTTAATAATATATAATAATTTTAAAATCAATTACTTTTTTCCTGGATTACACATAATTACAATTTACAGTTTATATCAGCAAACTTTATTTTGATATCCAAATTAAGGAAAGCCTAATGATTTACTATTTATTATTATATTTCTCATTCCATGTTCATTTCTCAGGGGCATTTGAAAAAGAAGGACAGAAGAATAAAGAGAAAATAGTTCTAGTGTCTTCATGAAAGAAATTAAGGGAATTTAGAAAGTACAGAGCTGTTCCACATTAAGTACTTTGGAGTTTAGACTGTAAAGAAACAACTTCTTCTTCTTCTTTCTGCTTTTCCCAATTAGGGGTTGCCACAGTGGATCACCTGTCTGCTCATGATTGGCAGTAGAGTTTTTACGGTGTTAAGTTGCCAGCCTGGCGCCCAACCTTCCATGGAAGGCACACACACGCACGCACTCATGCCTAGGGCCAATTTAGAGTGTCCAATCCACTTTTTGGTGTCTTTGGGATGTGGGAAGAAACCGGAGCACCCAGAGGAACCCCACACGACCACAGGAAGGACATGCAGACTCCACACAGAAGGCACCCCAGCCGAGGATCGAACCGGAGAACTGTAAAGAAACATAACTAAAACTACAAAAGCAAAATGCAAATGCACAAAAGACAGGATTATAGCCTGCAGAAAAGCATGAAAGTTGGCAAACTGATGCCCTAATAAGGGTTGTGTTTTTCATCCATTTATGATAATAAACTTAAAGGCTGAATGCTTTCTGATGATGGTGTTTTTCATTTGCAGGAGGATTACTGCATCACCCCCGACCACCTGTGGATCCCTCTGCGCTGGATTGCACCCGAACTCTTAGATGAAGTTCATGGAAACCTGGTGGTGGTGGATCAGAGCAAAGAGAGCAACGTCTGGTGGGTCTGTAGAGTGAAGTAGTAATGTAATGCCAGTGTGTTTCAATAAAATAACAGATAGAGAAGTACACCTGCTTTTTTGTTTAACATTTAAGTATGGACCCATCCTAAAAAATTCTGAACTTCTACATTCAGCAGTGGACAGATCATTTGTTTCATGTGCTCATATTCAGAGTAGAAAGGCATAGTTCAACATATTATAAGTACTATGTCAAAGCATAACTATGACCATACTTTGACACAAACAATGAGTATGGCTTCACTAGCTCCTTGTGCCAGGCCTCACCTATTGTTCCAATGAACATTAGCATTAGGATCGAAGGACAGAATACGGCCATCTTCTTGGCTCGAGTCATTGGTATGAAGCAAAGCATAAGAAGAAACAAAAAGCAGTATTTAGTTTAGTCTGCACCCCAACCTGGGTCACACAGCTTTAGGTGATTGTTGTATAATAAGCCAGTCTTGAAATTTAATGCCAAAACTGAGAAAGGCTGAAAAAACTTTTATTTCCTGTGCTGGAAGACAGCACATTCTATTTTCACTATTGGATCTAAGCTGCCAGCTGTACTATGGGAGATATTTTGTTAGAAAAGAGAGTCTTGGGGGATTAAAATGAAGGGCACGGCCTTGCTAATGATGACAGTCAGTCAACTGACTCCATAGCAGAGCCATTTTGGACCACAGGGAATAAACCCATGACCTCCACTCGAGAGTGTTTCATCAGTATTTTTTATGTTTTTCTTCCCTGCATATTAACATTGTTGTATTGCTGAGGAGCTGATATATTTCTGTGTACTTAGGCACTCATAGCCTGGATCCCTACCTTAATGTTAATAATTATGTGTTGTGTCGGAAAAAGTGAAGGTGTTCTATTAGGTGAGAGGAAAATCATTCAAACACAGGCTAACAAAATTTGTTATTTTAAAATAATTATTCCTGTATCATGTTTCTAGTTTTTTTTTAATTGAATCTGTATCTGTTTTTTTTCTGTTTATAAAAATTAAACATTTACTTAACAGGAAAGCATGACTGCAAGATACTGCTAACATGCAATTTTTTTATATGGAAAGCGAGCAGATCACCTATCATCCTTACTAAAGACTGGTATCTGTAATATATTTGTTTTCAAGAAATGTTTAAGCACCCAGAGTCATAGTAGTAATTTATCATGAGGAAATACTGAAAAGGTGAATATGAATAAAACATGGAGTGTGCCCCTTTCTAGCAATACTGAACCCATTATGCATCGGTCATCACAGTGTGCCATCGCTAAGTCCAAAATGTATTACAGTAGTGCAAATGTTTTCAAAGTATCATAAACACCGTAAAGGGCACACACACTGAATCTGACATATAGTGTGATAACATGCATGCGATTATGAAATGTATCACTCGTGTTAGTATGTATAAACAACCCAAAACCAGCAGGAAACTAGATGAAACAACAAAAGAATCCACAACTTCGATAACAAATTTATTTCTCTCTCTCTGACGTCTCGGCCGTAGCCTTCAAGGAGTATAAACCTTACAAATACCAGCACTAAATTTATACTTATTCATAAGACAATTATACAATAAATCAATTAAATATAAATTAATTCAATTCATTACATCAAATCAGTGCTCCCCAATTAAGGTCTTCATTAAGACCATGGGGATATAAAGTATTAAATTTCAAAATATATACAGCTTCTTTATATAGTAAAGTTTGTTTAATATTAACACTGACATGATGTGAATGATGTATTTGCTCCAAAACAGTACCTTGTAACCCCTCATTTTTACTCTGATGGAAATTTCTAAAATGCATAGCCACAGAACTTTCTTCCTTATTATTAATAATGTCCCTAGCATGCTCCAAAAGCCTAACCTTAAAAGCCCTTTTGGTCTCTCCAATATAAAATGTATCGTTTGTTGGGAGGGTGGCCTAATGGTTAAGGTGTTTGCCTTATGAGCACAAGGTGCAGGGTTTGAGTCTCACGAGGGATAATTAGCTAGGCTTAAAAATGGCCCACAAGGACAGTTAGCCTAGTACTAATCTATGAACCTATTTTAATCCCATCGAGCTACGCGCTCAAGGGACTTAAACTTCAGCACTGAAATAAATAGGACATGCTGGAGGGACAGATTCATAACCCAGAGGATCCCTTCACTCTGGAATAAAATCCCAGTCCAGGTTAGGCAGAGTCCCTCATTGACTCTCTTCAAGAGGAATCTTGATGAGTGGATGGGAGATCGTAGGTTTACCCCGGGTATCACTTCTGTGTCACTGTTAGACAGAGGCACAGTATACTAACCTCGAAAAAGGGCATAGCAAAATTAATTTAAAATGGGTGGCGAAAGCCATACACACTCTGGCTAGGCTTATAAATGCCCTAGGGCAGATAGCCTAGTATGAACCTATGAACCTATGAACCTAATCACAAGGGCATTTAAGTGCACATATCACCCCTTCAGAATTACAATTAAAAACATTACATGTTTTAAAACTAACATTATTAATACAAGAAAAATAAGAAACTATAAAATTACAGGCTTTACATTTGCCACATCTAGAAGTACCCTTCATAGATAGACTGTATTGTACACTGGCTACAGGCATAATAAATCTACTTTTTACTAAAAAATCTTTAATATTTTTCCCTCTTCTATAAGAAAATTTGTGCATTCAACGATAATGACACACTACTTAAAGAACTAAAATATTTCCAAAAATGGTTAATCATTTTAACCAATTCAACACTGAAACAACCAAAAGTTGTGACAAAATATAACACATCCTTCTGTTTATTATTCATATCATTGTACTTTACTAGATTTCTATTAAACAAATTATTAGTAACTTTTTTACATCTATATCCAAAAAAACGCCTATAGCTATTTGTTATTATTTCCTCACTATAGCCCCTCTGATAAAACATTTCTATTAATAAACTAAGTTCCTTTTTAAATACAACCTCATTATTACATAATCTAGAAATTCTTACCATTTCTCCATACGGTAGAGCTTCTATTGTATGGGGAGGGTGACAGCTAGTGTCATGAACATATTGTATACCTCCATCAAACTTTCTATTAACTGATGTCACTAGATCTTTACCATTAACAATGTTCAACATGATGTCAAGAAAAGAAATAGAAACACCCTTTTTAAACCCACCAAATTTCAAGGAAAATCTATTATTATGTAGATCTAAAATGAATTGATCTACTAAAGCTTCACCACTTTCCAACAAAAAAATCAAATCATCCACAAACCTATAATATTTAATAACATATTTACGAAAAAAATAATTCCTATATAAAAATTCAGACTCAAAAAGGCCCATAGCAAGATTTACATACATAGGGGCAAAAGCTGCCCCCATAGCTGTGCCTTGTTTTTGTCGATACAAACAATCATTAAATTCAAAAAAGTTTTTGGTTAAAGAAAAATAAATGAGTTCAACAATATATTCTGTAACCGGATGATCACCTAAGAAAAACCTTACAGCTTCCATACCAAAAGAATGACTAATATTGGTATATAAACTCTTGACATCAACCGTGACCCAATACATACATTTATTCCATTTAACATCTCTTATATAAACACCGTAAAGGGCACACACACTGAATCTGACATATAGTGTGATAACATGCATGCGATTATGAAATCTATCACTCGTGTTAGTATACTCTGTTATCTGTAAGCATGAGTCAGTTCAACAGCACATATCCACACATATACAGAGAAACAGACAGGCGCGCACACACACACACACACACACACACACACACACACACACACACACACACACACACACACACACACACACACAGACACAGACACACACAGACACACACACACACACACACACACACACACACACACAGACACACACACACACAAACTCACACACACACACACACACACACACACACACACACACACACACACACACACACACACACACACACACACACAAACTCACACACACACACACACACATTCACACATGCAGATAAACATTCACACATACACATACACATTCACACATACACAAACACATACACATTCACACATACACAAACACATACACATAGTGACACACTGACACATACATTATGTCAACATTCTGACAGCATCTAAAGATGCATAGTGATAAGAATGAGTCTTCCTTGCATGACATCATAGGTTCATAGGTAGGTACTAGACTATTGGCCCTAGGGCCTATATAAGCCTAGCCAAAAGGTACCCTGGCTTTCGACACCCAATAAAATTATTTTCCTGTGCCACTGTTGAGCAGAGCCACAGAAGTGATCCCTGGGGTGAATTTCCTATCCCCATCCAATCATCAAGATTTTTCTTGAAGGGTGCTAATGAGGAGCTTTGTTTGATATAAATAGGTAGTTTGTTCCAGAGTATGGGAAGTCTCTGGGACAGGAATCTATCCCTCCAGCATGTTCTGTTTATTGTGGTGACAAGGTTTAGGTCCCTAGAGCATGTAGCTCCTAGGGATTTGGATTTCTTTAAGTGGAGCAATATGCAATGGAGTAAAGTTGCAGTTTTTTTAGACGGTCTGCGTAGGGCATCTGTTTGGTGCCGGTAATCCTCTTTGTGAGGTATTTCTGCAGCCTTTCCAGTTGTTGTAGATGTCTTTTGAGGTACATACCAAAAGGGGCATTGTACTATATAATGGGTCTAATGAGTGATGAGTAGAGGGGAACAATGACCTCTTTTTTTCCTGGATGAGAAACCTTTTGTGATGAGGTGTGCCACGTAGAAGGATTTCCTGACTACTGTGGCGATGTGATTATCAAAGGAGAGACTACTGTCCACCTGTGTCCCAAGGTCTCTTATCACGCTTTCAGTGTTAAGTAGACTACCGCCTATGTGGTAGTTCATGGGTACAGAGTTTTTACCAAAAGGGATGACAATGCACTTTTTGGCATTGAGCTTGAGGCCATGGCTTTGACACCAGGCATCTGTTTCAGTGAGGCCCTTGTGTAGGATGTCCACATCTTTTGGAGTTTTGATTATGGCTCCTAGTTTGCAGTCATCTGCGAACTTCGTTAGCCAAAGACCTTATGTGTTAGCCTGTACTTCAGAGAAGTAGGTACCAAACAGGAGAGGACCCAGGACTGAACCCTGTGGTACTCCACTTGTCACTGGTCTGAAGTTGGATTTGGAGTCTGCTACTTTCACAGCATGGGTTCTGTCAGTCAGCCAGTTGGCAACCCATCTTGTGACATAGGGATTTATACCTAGTTTAGTGAGTTTATCTATAATTCCAGAGTGGGGGATGGTGTTGAAAGCCTTGGCAAGATCTAGATAGGCTGTGTGAACCACCTTACCCTCATCTACAGCGTTGGTGACTGCTTCAAAGAAGTCTATCAAGTTTAGGAGACATTATCTGCCTTTTACAAACCCGAACTAGGTGGGGTCCTGAGTTTGGAGATTACCAATGTCATTGTTTATAATTTCCATGATGATACGTTCCATAGCCTTGCAGACCAGGATCATCAGGCTAATGGGGCGGTAATTTCCGGGGTCCGTGGTGGCTCCCCCTTTGTGGAGTGGGATAACCGTTGCTGTGTGTCATTCAGTGGGCACATAGCCTGAGGTGAGGCTATGATTGAACATGTACTTAGGTGGGGTGCCAGTTAATTCTGTAGTTCATGTAGAACACAGCTTCGGATGTTGTCAGGTCCCATGGATGCTGTGTTCTTGGCTTTGGAGAGTGTGTTTTTTACCTATGCAGCCGTGATTACAGGAACTTTGCATTCTTCTGGTATAGAGATGGGCCCTTTAGAGGATGAGAGGGGGGTAAAGTTAGCACTGAACCTATCTGCCAGGATGTTGGCAATATCAGTTGGTTCTGTATATTTAGTGCTATTGTGCTGTAACTCAGAGCAGATCTGAGTGTTGCCATTGAGATTCTTGACATAGCTATAGAATGCTTTGTGGTTGTCTTTAGAGTCAGTGGTGATTTTGTTTTTGTAACTAGCTTTGGAGGATTTTATGAGGGATCTCAGCTTCTTACTGAGGCTGACCAGGGAGTTTCTCCAGTCATGGGATTTTACTCTTTTTTGCAACAGTTTCTTTCTTCTGTTGTAGAGTTTGTTTATGGCAGGGGACCACCAGATTGGCTTCTTTTGGAGGATAGCATCTTGGTTCTGTTAGGGATTGCATGATCCATGCACTCGTGTAAGTGCTTATAAAGTGCATTTGTGTAGGATTCAGCAGTCATACCTCTATTGTTCGTCAGCATGGGTGTCGTGAAGTTTGCCACTTCTGTCTTAAGAAGTGTGAAGTTGGCTTTGGAGAATTTTTTTACTGTGGTTTCCCTAATGGGGGGTGGGAGAGGGATGTGGATGTCTAGGGTGATTAGCTTGTGGTCGGATCTGACCAACGAGGAATTGACCTCTGGTGTGGAGCACCGGTTGCCATGTTGGTAATAACCAGGTCTAGGATATTGCTGCCCCTGGTGGGGGTGTGGATAAGTTGATGCAAGGCATTGGAATTTATGAATTCCAGAAAACGTTGAACACAAGATTTGGTACATGAGTAGTTTTCCCAGTTAATGGTGGGGTAGTTGAAATCGCCCATTATTAGGGTGTTAGGTTGTACCCTAATATTTTCCAGTGTATCAAGAAATGAGGAGTGGGAATTCTGGGGCATGGTGGGGGATCTGTAGCAAGCTACAATTTGGATTTGCGGTCTTGCCCAGAGTTAGTTGCACTTGGATAATCTCGGATGGATTATGCCTAGCAACTAGCCTGGAGGTGTGAATATCCTTAAGGAATATGGACACGCCTCCGCCTTTAGTGTTTCGGTCCAGGTTAGGTGGCTGAAAGGTGTGGTATGAATTATAGCCTGGTAATGCAGGGGTACTCTCTGGAGTCTTGAACCAGGTCTCGGTCACTGTACAGATGTCGATGTTCTCCATTTTAAGGAGTGCCTCGAGTGAGTGCATTTTGAGGTTTAAACTTCTAGCATTGAGTAGGAATACCCTCAGATTCTTCTTGCATGTACCTGTTACGGTGGTGAATTTGTCATTTGAACCTTTCCTAAAAAAGGCACTATAGGGGTGGCTAGAGCTTTAGCCAGTATCTGGAATCCCAGGGGTGACAGGTGCAGGCCATCTCTGTCAAAGCATTGTGGTTTGTCAATCATGTCATCCCAGGCAGACAGATACTGGATCCCCTTAGAATGAAACCAGAATCTTAGCCAATTGTTGAAGTCAATCATTTTGTCCTTGTACTGTGGTATCATTCTGGGTGATGGCAGGATGCTACTCAGGGCTAGGGTCATACCTGCCTTGGCTACAAGATCGGACAGCTCCTCCATGTCCCTTTTTATGTAGTCCAGGGAGGTACGTCTCAGGCCATTCACACCAATATGGACAATGACAGAGTCATATTTGTACTTGTTGTGGAGTGACCTGAGTGCATGCGTTATGTGGTGGATCCTGGCACCCAACAGGCAGCTGACAGTAACTTTCTCCTTGTTTAGCCTGGTGAGTGGAACATCAGTGTGCCTGAATATAGAGTCACCTATGACTAGAGTGTTGGGTACGTTGTTATGCCTTATGGACTGTGGTTGAGTGGCACACTGAGTTTGTGGGCTGTGTGTCATTTGGGTTGTGTTGGGGGGGGGGGGTGGAGGTTTCTTGTGTTTTTGCTTTGGAGGTCCCTGTTGCTTGGGCAGGTTTTTACTGAGAGCCTCCGCGAATGTAGGTGTGTGTTTTGTGTTTCTATGTGTGTGTTTTGGTGGTGTAGGTTTTGAGGGACTATGTGCTGAGTGTGGTGTGGTGCAAGTGTTTACCTTCTCCTCTTGACTGTCTAGTCCAGTCTTGGGTGAAGAGAGCTTTGCTTCCAGTTTGGCTATATAAGTGCATCACTCATAGGTTGTAGTGTTGGGTGGTAGGAGGAGAGGGTTGTCTGTGTACATGAGGCAATTACTGCATTGCCCCAAGATGCCCAGATTCATCAGGTAGACAGGAGAAAACATCGGGAGCTGACCTTTAGACATGCCTGGATAGGTGCTTATTTGTTAAGTACTAGAAACTGTTCTCCTCTGGACAGTGAGGAAAGTGAGTGCTGTAGTAATTTGTAGCTTATTTAGTGCTTACAATAAGTTCTGAACAAGTGCTGAGCTCAAAGAGACAGACTTGAATGCTGAAACTAAAAAAACTGGCTAGTTCTAAGAAACAAAATTAAGCTAGAATCAACACAGAATATACTGACAATGAGGCTGTGATAGTTTGTTCAGGCCACCATTTACCTTATGCACAGACTTCAGTCATACAGAATATATCACGTGTGCCAAAATACAGATTTCCCCTACAATATATTTGTCTCAGATTGTGCCAAAACAGAGCCCATATCAAACTGAGCTAAGGTACAGTCTGTGCGAACACGCAGTTGTCAAAGATTGTAGCAACACTGAGCCTAGCTCACTCTGTGCCAGTGATTTACAAAAACTGAGAAGCTTTACTGTCCATTGTCAGTTGTTGGTCATTATTCATCAGGGGTTAACTCCAGTACACAATGTGCTGTATAGCAACTGCTCTATACTGCACAATGCCTTAATGCTGTTAACGCCCTTACTTGTAATCAGTGCTGAATAGAAAACACTTCAACAAAGTCTGGAGTGTACCAGATTTCACTCTGTAGATAAAATGCCAAACTAAAAAAATCCCATCAGGAAAGAATAAACATTTATTTTTTCAAAATAATATTAAGTATATATTATACATGGGATCACTTTCTATAATCAAAACTCCCATGTGTTGGCATATGCTTTGTCAACACACTGTGGTTAACAGGTATGTCAGACTTGACAATCCTCAGGGTAGAGGAATATGCCAGTACTCAAAGGACTGTGCAGTCTCAGAATTAGCATATATAATTAGTCTCAGAGTTAACATATATAATTAGTAATGGGTGTGCAGTAATTTTGTTTTGCACATGCCTTACAGCATGTGAATTATGGTGTCAATGTGAGTGTGCGCGTGTGTGTGCCTTCCATGGCGCCGGGCTGGCAACTTGACACCGTAAAACTCTACTGCCAATCATGAGTGGACAGGTGATCCGCTGTGGCGACCGCTAACTGGGAAAAGCTGAAAGAAGAAGAAGTTCTATACATATAAAATGATGAAAAAAGTCAAAAACCAGTATTTTAAGCATCATGTATAACACATCATTGTATACCCAGTATCAGAATCAAAGTCAATTACTTTAATAAGTGCTCAGTGATGGGGAGATTCTGCCCACACACACACACATGCACACACACGCATACACACACACACACACACACACACACACACACACACACACACACACACACACACACACACACACACACACACACACACACACAATATTTACTACACTTAATTCAAAATCAAATAACTTTTAAACTGAAAATGTGACTACTGGGGAGGGAGTTGTTTACCCAAGAATGATTCCCCTTGATAATGTCAGACAACAATTTTGTGAAATCTTTTTTCACATGGACACAAAGTATGCATTGTTATTGAAAAGCTGTGTTCTTGTTGTGTGGAAGAACCTTTTAAACTAATCAGAAAGCTTCACTTCTAGATATCAGTATAATCAGCAATAACTGTTGGTGCATCTCAGGTAAAGGGCAAGCGCCCCCTACTGACTTCCACTGAATAAAGAGTGTTTTCAGTGTCCAAGTTATTCAAAAAAAGTACTCATTCCAAAAACTGATTAATAGCTCCCTCAAATACCTTGGCTTCTTTTTTCAGTTTATGTTTTTAATGCAATTCTGGGAGGTCATGCACAATTTTCCTTATTTGGATTATAGATATATAGATACGTAGATATAGATGTATACAGATAGATAGATAGATAGATAGATAGATAGATAGATAGATATGTAACAATTTGCCAGGGTGTTTGCCAGGATGGTGAATTCAAAATACACCAACACTGAAGATGTGTGACAAACCTCCATGGGGTCTTCAAATGAGAATGAACAGTGTAAAACAATGTGTATGGTACAGATTAGCACCAGGCCCGTGTGGGCCATTTTAAGTCTAGCTAATTAGCCTCATGTGAGAATCAAACCCTGTACTTTATGCCTTTAAGGCAAGCAGCTTAACCATTATGCCAATCTTCCATACCACTTTCTGTACCTAGCTCATTTACATTTAAAACTATATACTCCATATGTGACAGTTCCTGTTTCTTGTGATGTCAGTCCTTTCTTCACAATTGTGGAATACATTACAGTGATGTAGAACCAACACACTACCACTCCCAATCTATCAGCTACCTAATAGTATCTCTTTTGATAAAAAAGTGGCTAAAACTCCAATGTTCCCAATTACATCCATTATCAGTAATTTCATTCAACATGCAGATATGTGGTATCACACAGACTTAGTCCCCTGCAGTTAAATTAAAGGCACTCAGTCTCTTCTGATTATTGTATATAGTTTGTTTTCTTCTCTCTTTGTGAAAATTATTTAGAGCATGATAAGATGTCTTGGATTTGTAGCTATTTAATTGTAAATTGTCCCATGAAAGTTCCAAATAAACCTGTCTGCTGTTTTGTTCCAAGGTCTTTAGGGGTGACAATGTGGGAACTGTTTGAATTCGGAAGTCAGCCTTATCGCCACTTGACTGATGAGGAGGTTCTGACATTCGTTGTAAAGGAGCAGCAGATGAAACTAGCAAAACCTCGTCTAAAAGTGACTCATTCCGATTATTGGTAAGTACTGACACTAACAATGGGCTTCAGCAAGATTTAAGTGTGGTACTTTAATGGTGTAAATTACTTAGCCTAACAATAAATGAGAGTTTAGTAACATTAAACAGAGTTGTTTTCTGACTAATAATATGGAAGTAGGCATATGAGAGATGAGTGTAGCTAACCTGATTGAATAAAAGGTAAAACTGATGAAAATACAAGATTTCCTTTATAAAATAACTTTGAAAGCAATACTTAAAATAATACAGAAAAATTCAGCAATCCTATTTTATTACTTTCTTTTAGCAACTCATCCCTACTTTGAAGGGTGTTTGAGCCTAGGTGCTAGAAGAAATGAGTACAAAATTTCTTATTGGAAAGAAATTTTGATGTAAAAAATTCAAGGTCTTGGGCGATCCAAACTTCATGTGCTACACCTGGGTGGACCTTTATCAGAATCATTTTACTCATATTGTCATTTCACAGGTCTTCCATTATTTTATACAACTCTTTGAACACGACAATGTGTTTCCTATAAAAATTCTGTTTCTTTAGGTAAAAACATAGACAGTCTCTGATTAGAGCATCTAAATTAACAAAGTTGAGATGCTTCTCTTTATCAAAACTACCAATATGAAAATGTTATCAAAACGTAAATTAAAGGTCATGCTGCTAAACACTAGGAGTCTAAAACCTGAAACTGCATCATTGCAAGCATTCTTAATCCTGGATGAAGCTGACATTTGTGCAGCCACAGAAACCTGATTCAATGCTGCGGAGAGCACTCCAGCCATACCAGGTTACTCATCCTGTCATTCATTCAGACCCCAAACCTCAACATGAGGTTCTTCCAGAAATTTTCTATACTTGCAACTGTATTTATTCTTTTTCCACATTTCTTGCCTTCTCATCTGGTACTTCACTTTATATTCTTTCTATTATTTTTTTGGTACATTCAGTTGCTGCCTGATTTTTATCTACTTCTGGTTTAGTTTCCATTCCTGCTTGACACCGGGTATATGCTTCTGCTAGATTAGGCAGGGAAGTCATCTTACATTTATTTTCCTCATGTTTCAAAACTTTCACTACATTTGGGTCTTGTGAGGTCAGCAGATATGTGTGAAGTCCTACAATTGCAGATCTATGCATGTAATCAATTTCAAGGAGGCCCATCCCTCCTTCAGAAAGGTGAACATATAATCTTGGTATGCACTGATTTTTATAAATTATTTGGTGAGCATGAAGGATCATTCTTGTTTTCCTATCTAATCTGTCCAGCCCCTTTTGGGGCAAGTCAATCACGTCAAAACTGTAGGTTAGGACAGGAAGAGCAAATTGATTTATAGCTTGGATTTTGTTCCTAGATGTCAATGTTGTTTTCAGTATTAATTTAAGTCTTCTGAAGTACTCCTTACTAAGTTTTATTTGCATGTTTTATTGTTGATCCTTCATTATTTCCCAAATATTTATACACTTCCTCTTGCTCAAGTTCTTTTATATCACATTCTTGTCCCAAAGTGATGTTTTCTTGGTGCTGCAGTTTTCCTGCTTTAAAGGTTGCTTTTGCACATTTATCAAGACCAAATGACATTCTTATATCATCTGAAAAAGTTTTGACAACTTGCAGTTGTTCTTTCAGTTTCTCATCTGATGACCTATACAGTTTCAAATCATTGACAAAGAGAAGATGAGAAGTCATTAGACTTTCTTGTTTTCTAGGAGCCAAATTATAGCCATGATCTAAACTGTTAAGTAGACTGCTTAATGGGTTAAGAGCAAGACAGAATAGCAGCGGTGACAGAGGGTCACCCTGGAATATCCCCCTTTGAATTTTTATCCCTGGGATAATAATCTGTCCTTTATCATGGTTTAATTGCAAAGTGGTCTACTACTGTTTCATGGTCACTGTAATGTAGTCAATCAGTGTAGGGTGTATCTTATACATTTTTAAGCACTCTTTTATCCATGAATGTAGGGTACTATCAAATGCTTTTTTATAGTCAGTCCATGCCATACTTAGATTCTTCCCCTCTTTACAGTTCTCCACTATGACTTTATTTAACAACAAATGATCCTTTGTTCCATGTGACTGTCTTTTATTGCCCTTTTGTTCTACTGCCATAATTGAGTTTTCCTTTAAATGACTATAAACTCTGTCGGCATCAATTCCAGTGTATAGTTTATATGTCATTGGAAGGCAAGTTATCGGTCTATAATTCTTAGGGTAGCTTGCAGGTTCACTCTTAAGTAGGAGCATTGTTTTTCTTGTTGTTAGCCAGGTTGGTGTCTGCTCGAGGTGCGAATATAAATAATACTTACTCATGACTAAATCTTCATGCAAAGATGTTAATACTTTTAACCAGAAGTTAGGTACTGCATCTGGGCCTGGGGTTTTCCAATTAAGAGTCTTTTCTTAACTTTGTTTCAATCTCTCTGGTTGTTACTTCATCCCATTTCATATCCTGTACCTTTAAACTTCTTATTTTTTCTTTTACTTTTACTATCCAATTAGCATATTTGTATGTTTCACAGAATCTTCATAGATATTGCTCTAAAATGTATCTATTTCTTCTTTTTTGGTGGTCCTTCAATTCCTTTTATCTTATTTCCCAATTCTCTAAAAAACCTTTTTGGATCATCAATAAATTGATTATTTTGTACTTTTCCTACAAGTTTTTCACCTGTACTGAGATTTTTAGTTATTATTTGTGATAGTGCATGATAAATCCTGATCTGTTCTAATGCTGCGCATTGCTTTTATCACGTCTGTCTTTGAGTATTTTTGTTGATCTGTTCCCTCTTCTATACTCTTCTAAGAGTGACACTTCTTGTCTTAATTGCTTTATAGTTTTCTCTATTTGATACTTCCACAATGGTATTCGATTTCTCCCCTTTCTGTCCTTCACTACCCTGTGTTCTTGTGGTAGAACCTTATCAGTTATTAATTTAGTGGCACAGTAATATATCCTGTCTACTTCTGTTATATCACATGAATCCCTATGGACAGTCCTAATAACTGTGTTCATTTGTTTTATCAAACTTCTGACTTTTTGTTTTTTATTGACCTTCTGCAGTCTGTTTCGTTCATTGATTTTAATATGTCTATCTATCTCTGTTAAGTCAAGTAACTCTTCACTTAGCTTGGTTTCTTCTAGACTGAAGGGACATTTTTTGTTTTCCATTTCCTGTGGGCATTCTATAGAAAGTTCTATTTATCTTCCTGTGGCACATTCTCTTCAATTTCATCCTGTGACATCCATTGGTCTTTCATATGAGAACTCACTGACCTATCACTCTTCAACATTAACTGTGTCAGAGTTTCCACAGTTTACTGTTCCTTCCCTTGCTGTCCAGCTTCAGGTAGATGTTTAAACTGGTTTTCTGTGGAAGGCTCCAAAATATCTTCATATGGCACTTGACCAATTGCTTCCCATTCCACTGGTTTCCCTTTTATTTGGAGTTCCGCTGCTCTGTCCTGTTGTGGTGCTTTCTGAATTAGATTTTCTACAGTGAATCCTTCACTTTGGAGGTGCTTCGTGACCTCAGTTTCTATTTCTTTAACTTCTCCATTACTGATCTCTTTTTCTACTTTTCCTCTGTTTTCTTATTTTTTGTATTGTAAAGTTTTCCATGACTGGATTACTTTGCCTGCATTTCTCTTGAAATATCTTTGGTGCTGCTCTTTTTGTATTGATTAGTTTTGCTTCTCCTTTGCATATATATTGCACCATATCAAATCTCTCTTTCTTTCCCATGTACATATTTCTTTTTATCCTTTTCAAAAATATCAAGGTTTTGTTGTTTACATTTTTGCACTTCTTCAGATGCTTCTTCATCCAAACAGATCAAAGTTTCTTGATCTATATACTGTTTTTCAAAACTCTGTGTTATTAATGAGCCCACATTTTTCTTTGAAGCTTCTGACAGTTTGTCTTGCAGAAGTGTTTTTCTTCTAACTTATCTCTTAATCTTTATGTATATCTTGTGTCTGAAAATTTGCATAATAGTAACAATACATAATTCTTTCTTATCCTCAATAGTGCACTCTATCATCTTTATGGCTCTTCTTTGGACTATCAATTTTTGTGATTTTTGTGGACTGCTACTTCCTTCTATAACAGGGGGGTGGCATCCTCCCCCTGGGGCTGGCCTGGCCCCATTGTAGGAATGTTTCCATATTTTGATGATTCTACACTGCCAATTTTTCCAGTCCTGGCACCAGTGCGCCTACCAGGATTGGGCAATTGTTTTATCCTGGGTCTCGTGCACCCAGCTGTCTTTTTTAGCTTTTGACCTACTTCTTCTGTCCATGATATATGCTATACAAATACAGTCTATATATCAGTGTCGCATTAGTGAGAATTTGTGAAAAACAGGGTTCACCTCATGAAAGTACTCACCAAGACATGAGGATGAATTCAATATCAGCAGTACCACTCCCCTTTTCTTGCTGACTTTTCATCTGTCCATTCAGACCCCTCATAGTGATAACTAATAGTATTTTAACTAGCATTGTTGCATCCATGACCCTGACTGTAATATTATTTTCTCTAGAATTTCATTTTGATTTAAAACATCAGCTTTTTTTTACATTAAGCTTAATTATGTACTTCTTTCAGCTTTCCAATAACTTCTTCACATTTTTAACTCAGTTATTGAAATTTTTACATCACGGTAAGGTCAACAGACTAAATCTCTCTGCCTTGTCAGACACTTTTCCGTATTTCTGTAGAATTCTGCTTGAATCAGGCAAGGCCAAAGACAATGGAAAGACAATGGAAACTCACTTGTAGAGTCCAAGTAGTGAAAAACTCTCTCAAATGTTTTCTAGACTTTCCTATAAACTTCTGGTGCTAGACTTTACTCTTCCAACTTGGAAAACCATGAGCTTCCCACTAAGCTATCCAATTCATTCTGGACCCATACCATTATGTTCTAGAATGAACTTCTAATTTTAACTCCTTGTAGCAATGGCAGACTCTGACATTACTATCTTTCTTCTGTACACACACTGCTACTGAGGAATTTCAAATTTGCAGTCTAGTTTTGACTAAACAAATCTTTTTTTGTGCAGTGTTTTTTCTAAAGGCATACCTGTCCTACTTGAGAAAACATTTCTAATTAATATGTACCTATAGTCATAGTGAAGTCATCAGAGACATATTTTGTAAATGCATATAGCACTTCTCTGTCAGTATACTCTAGTTCTGTTGGATGATTATTCTAAAATATTGTCAGGTCCTATATTTCTCTGTCATCATAGTCATTTTCCAGTAAATAAGCATCATTCCACACCTTAATTTGTGTGAAACAACATGCTTTAGCATTCACTGATCGAAGATATATTTTGTAGAATTGCATAATATTATTGCTATCTGCAGGCACACATTTGTGTAATGTAAGTGACCTGCTATAAAATATAAAACATGAGTGAAAGATCATTTGTGTGAATGCTAACTTGAGCATGTTCTGGTTGCAGGGGGTCATGAACTTTTTATTTAAGTGATTTTATTTTATTGTTAGGATAAGGGAATAAAGTTAGACAGTTAGAGTGTGTGTGTGTGTGTGTGTGTGTGTGTGTGTGTGTGTGTGTGTGTGTGTGTGTGTGTGTGTGTGTGTGTGTGTGTGTGTGTGTAAGGTAAGTGCCCAAGCTGTGTTGTGTAGTGGTGGTATCAGGGAAAGGGCTTTTGAGGTTAAGCTGCACGTTATGGATAGGGGCAAAAGCGGGGTTAGGGTTAGTATGTATTCTTAAACTACAGCAGGGGCACTTTTAAAATGGTCATTTTTGTTCATTTGCCACAATAATCATTTAAACAGCTGGGCAGTGAAGTCAAAAAACTGTTAGGTCCTTGATAAGTCAAAGTAAACTCTCAAAAACACATTAATGAAAAGCCACACTCAAGCTTTTCATTTCAAGGTTTTGCTGTTCAAGATTTACATCAATGAAACTGTGCAATACAGCTTTAAAAGTAATTGTTTCATCAATTATGCTGATCTGAGTACAAATATTGTACGTGCCTTAGACAATAAATCTAGTTCATTAACAGATGACCATTTTCAGTAAGGCAACAGTGTTTCTGATGTTTAAGAGTAATCCTGGTTGTCCAATTTAACCAGTGTATTTTTTGTTCCTTTATGAATTGTTGATAATATATGTTCCCTGAAAGGGAAAACTGTTAAAAAAAACATTTAAGACAGCTTGTTGTCAGCATTCCAAACACCAGCTAGTAGAAATAAATTTAATTGGTCTGACTGTTGGCGCAGAGAATTAGAAGTTATTATACTATGACTGACCAGTAATATTCAAAAAGGAGTACGCTGATTGGTCAGCACAACCAGCATGCCCATTGTAAATCTGAGAATATACTAATGGAAAAAGGTCCAGTCCATAAGAATATCCCAAAAATGTACTTTTCTTTCTTTTTTTTTTAAATAAATTTACAAAACCGAAGACCTCAAATGAAGAGAAAGAAAGAAAGCCTTCTAGCGTATCAGTGGGAGTGGTAAGCACTAGATCGTCTGTCTACCACGAGAGGAGAGGTTCTTGGCCCAGAAATTGTAGTTTATTGACCATTTGGACAGTTTGTCCATCTCTTTCAACTTTCTGGTTTAAAAAAACATATCTGCGTTTGTTTCCCATCTTTCCTGTAACTAACCTACTGGGTAGCACTAGAAAGCCTTAAACTGATGCAAGCCTTCTAGCTTAGAAGAGAGACTTTGGAGTGATTAAGTATCAGTTTTCTATACTTTCTTGCTGTACTTAAGTGTTTTCCGCCTAAACACAGACTTTCCAGTGTTTATTGTGATTTAAAAGCTTGTTTTTTTCACATATTATACTTATTTGACTGCCTGCACTTTTAAAAAGTTGTTTTTTGTTTAAATAATTTGTTTAACTGTTGTACGCTACACACTAAAGTGCGATAGCCTTTTCTGATCATTTGTAGTCGTTTAAAGTTGTTTTAAGTGTATTTTTTTACTGTTTTTGCCTTATCTTTTCAAAAAAACAAAAAAAAAATCCTTGTTTCCCACCTAGCTAAGCTAGTATAGTCCAGTTTTCAGGCTGGTGCTGAATTCAGGGCTGTGATAATAGTTTCTGAGTTGCTCATACCTTACTTGGATAGAAAGAAGTTTCTCTGTTCACCTGTGAGAGAGGGGAGCTTTGAGCAACCTATCTGTCCCTGGAGGAGTGGTTCCAGCCAGAAGTTAGTAGTTTATTGGCCATTTCAGGCTAATTTCTATCTCTTTCATTTCCCTACTATAAAAACTGCGTTTGCACAGTTTTGCACTGTGCAAACACAGTGTGTCGGTTAGCTACGGTTAAATTATTCCCGTCTCCACTAAGTCTCCTATTCAGTTTTTCCGTTGAAACTAGTCTAACTCTCAACCTAAGCACTCAAAAAGCATCTTACAGCCCAACACTTGCTCAGATCTAATAGCAAGCATTAATATACCCTGACACTGATTGCCCAGCATGGCAAGACTCTTTATTCACCCCTCACCAACAAAGCGACTAAGCAGCTCACCCTACTATTCAGGCATGACCAAAGGGCAACTTCAGGTGCACTCTCCAGTCTAGCTGGTGAATCTGGGTATCCTGAGACAATGTTACAACTGCCTCATGTACACAGACAACCCTCTCCTCCTACCAGAAAACATTAACATATGTGAGAGATGCAATTATACAGCCAAACTGAAAGCTAAGCTGTCTCCACCCAAGACTGGAACAGACAGTCAAGAGGAGAAGGTTAACACTTGCACCACACCTCCAGCCACACACAGACCTACTAAAACCACACTGGCAAAAAATACACATAAATACACAAAATCATACTCGGAGGCTCTAAATAAAAACCTGCAAAAGCATCAGAGACCTCCAAAGCAGACATCCAAACAACCTGCACTTTCTGTCACAAACCAGACAACACATAAAACACAAAATCAGTGTGCTGCACAATCACAGCCCTTAATGTGAAATAACATACCTAACACACTAGTAATAGGTGACTCTATAGTCAGGCACACTGACATCTCACTCACTAGGCTGGACAAGCAGAAAGTTACTGTTAGCTGCCTGTCAGGAGCCAGAATCTGCCACATAACACAAGCACTCAGGTCACTCCAGAACAAGTACAAATATGACTCTGTCATTGTTCATGTTGGTGTGAATGACCTGAGATGTACCTCCCTTGACTACATGAAAAGAGACATGGAAGAGCTCTCTGATCATGCAGCCTAGGCTGGTATGACCCTGACCCTGAGTATCATCTTGCCCTCACCAAGAATGATACCTTAGTATAAAGAAAAAATGATCAATTTCAACAATTGGCTAAGCTTCTGGTGTCATTCAAAGGGGATCCATTGTCTGTCAGCCTGGGATGACATGCTCAACAAGCCGCGTTACTTCACAAGAGATGGTGTGCACCTGCCACCCCTAGGCTTTCGAATACTGGCCAAGGCTCTTGTTGCCCCCATAGTGCCTTTTTTAGGCAAGGTTCAAAAGTCAAACCCACCTCCGTAAACAGTACAGTTAACAAAAAACTGAGGGTTATACTACTCAATGCCAGAAGTTTAAATCTCAAAATTCATGCGCTTGAAGAACTCCTCAGTATAGAGAACGTTGACATCTGTGCAATAACTGAAACCTGGTTCAAGGCTCCAGAGACCACCCCAGCACTACTGGGCTACAACTCATACCACACATTTCAGCCACAGAACATGGACTGTGACACAAAAGGAGGGGGGGTGTATCCATATTCATCAAGGATACGTACACCTCCAGGTTAGTGGCGCAGCATGATACCTCTGAGATCATCCATGTGCAACTAACATCGGGCAAATCTGCAATGCAAATTGTGGCCTGCATCAGATCGTCCTCCATGACCCAGAACCACCACTCCACCTTTCTGGAGACACTGGAAAACATGAAGGTCCTACCGAACACCCTGATATTGGGCGATTTCAGTTATCCTACCATTCACTGGGAAAACTACTCGAGTACAAATTCCCAGGCCCAGTGTGTCCTGGAATTCATCAACTCAAATGCCCTGGATCAGCTGGTAAACTTCCCTACCAGAGGTGAAAACATATTGGACCTGGTCATCACCAACATGGGCGACAGGCATTCCACACTGGAGGTCAACCCGTCACTGGTTAGATCAGACCATAAACTAATCACTCTGGATGTCCACATCCCACCACCACTCCCAACTGAGGAAACCACAGTAAAAAACTTTTCTAAAGCAAACTTCACCTTACTTAAGACAGAGGTGGTAAGTTTCACAGCCCCCACGCTAAAGGACAGCACTGCCCAAGATGCAGAAACCTTTACAAATGCACTCTATGAGCACCTACAAGAATGCATGGATCGTGCCATCCCTAGCAATACCAAGACTCACTCCTCTAAGAGAAGGAAACCATTTTGGTGGACCCCTGCAATAAACAGGCTATACAATAGAAGGAGGAAACTAGTTCAGAAAAAATGCAAATCCCAAGATGGAAAGACATCCCTGATCAATATCAGTAAGAAACTAAGGTCCCTCATGACATCATCCTAGGCTGACTTCAAAAGAAAAATAGCCAAGGATTCAAAAGGTAACCACAACCCTTCTTTAGCTATGTTAAGAATCTAAGTGGCAACTCGCAGATATGTACTAAACTAGTGCAAAATAGCACAAAATATACTGAACCTACTGATATTGCCAACATCCTGGCAGATAGATTCAGTGCAAACTTCACCCCCTCTCACCTCCAAAAGGGCCCACAACAATACCGGAAAAGTGTAGTGTCCAAAAAATCACAGATGCACAGGTGAAAACAGCCCTTTCAAAAGCCAAAAACACAATGTCAATGGGACCAGATGGTGTACCAGGATGCGTCTTGCACGAAATACAGAACAAACTAACCCTGCATCTAAACACACTGTTCAACCTCAGCCTCTCCACTGGCTACATGCCCATAGAATGGCGCACAGCAGCGGTTATTCCTCTCCATAAAGGAGGGGCCACAACTGACCCTGGTAACTATTGCCCCATAAGCCTGACTAGCCTTGTCTACAAGGCTATGGCGCGCATCATCATGGAACTCATTAACAAAGACATTGGGAACCTCCAAACACTTGACCCGACCCAGTTCAGCTTTGTTAAGGGCAGATCATGCCTACTAGACCTGGTTGACTTCTTCGACACAGTCACCACGGCCATAGATGAGGGAAAGGTGGTTCACACAGCCTACCTTGACCTCGCCAAGGCTTTCGACACCATTCCCCACTCAGGTATTACAGAAAAACTCACCAGCCTGAACATAAACCCATACGTCACGAGATGGGTTGCCAACTAGCTTACAGACAGAACTGACACGGTAAGAATAGCGGGCTCCAGGTCCGACTTTAAACCAGTCACAAGTAGTGTCCTGCAAGCCTCAGTCCTGGGACTCCTACTGTTCGGCATATACTTCTCAGAAGTACAGGCAAACACAGGAGGACTATGGCTAACCAAGTTCACTGATGACTGCAAACTGGGAGCCATAACTGACTCTCCGGCTGATACGGACATCCTCCAAAAGGGCCTTACTAAGATGGACACCTGGTGTCATAGTCATGGCCTCAAGCTAAATGCCAAAAAAATGTATAGTCATCCCATTTGGGAAAAACAAAACATCCACGAATTACCACATAGGTGGCAGCCCCCTTAATACAGAAGAGGTAATAAGAGATCTCGGGACCCAGGTAGATAGTAATCTCTCCTTTGACAATCATATTATCAAAGTACTTAGGAAATCCTTCTATGTGGCCCATCTAATTATAAAGGGTTCGCATCTAGAAATAAAGAGGTTATAGTGCCCCTCTACTCTTCACTCATTAGACCCATCATAGAGTACAATGCCCCATTTGGGATGTACCTCACAAGACACTTCCAACAGCTGGAAAGACCACAAAAGTACCTCACCAAGATGATTACTGGTCTCAAACATATGTCCTATGCAGCCTGGGATGCACAAGGCAGTGTATTTCTTTGTGCCAGTCCCAAGCCCAGATAATGGGGAGGGTTGCGTCAGGAAGGGCATCCGGCATAAACTTTTGCCAAATCATACATGCAGACAACAGTACAGAAATACATACCAGATCAGTCGAGGCCCAGGTTAACAATGACCGCCACCAGTACTGTTGGCCAACAGGGTGCTGGTGGAAATTGGGCTACTGTTGGCCGAAGGAGGAGAAGAGGGGGAAGGCATGCCCGAAGGCAGGTAAAGGCTAGGACTGTAATAGTGAGGGTCGGAACTTTGAATGTTGGCAGTATGACTGGTATAGGGAGAGAGCTAGCTGATATGATGGACCAAAGGAAGGTTGGTATATTGTGTGTACAAGAGACCAGATGGAAGGGGAGCAAGGCTAGGTGTATCGGAGGTGGTTTCAAATTGTTTTATCATGGTGTGGATGGGAGGAGAAATGGCGTAGGCATTATCCTGAAGGAACAGTATGCTAAGAGTGTTTTGGAGGTGAAAAGAGTGCCAGATACAGTGATGTTTATAAAGCTGGAAATTGATGGTGTAATGATGAATGTTGTTAGTGTATATGCTCCACAAGTTGGGTGTGCGATGGATGAGAAAGAAAAATTTTGGAGTGAGTTTGATGAAGTGGTGATGACTGTACCCAAGGGTGAGAGACTGGTGATTGGCGCAGATTTCAATGGGCATGTTGGTGAAGGGAACAGAGGGGATGAGGAAGTGATGGGTAGGTATTGTGTTAAGCAAAGGAATGCAGAAGTTCAGATGGTAGTGGATTTTTCGAAAAGGATGGACATGGCTGTGATGAATATGTATTTTAACAAGAGGAAGGAGCATAGGGTGACATACAAGAGTGGAGGAAGATGCACACAGGTGGATTATATCTTATGTAGGAGGGCAATGTTTGAAGGAGATTAGAGACTGTAAAGTGGTGGCAGGGGAAAGTGTAGTTAGGCAGCATAGAATGGTGGTTTGTAGGATGACATTGGTGATTAAGAAGAGGAGGATGAGTGTGAGGGCAGCACCAAGGATCAAATGGTGGAAACTGAAAAAGGGAATTGTGAGGTGATGTTCAGGGAAGAGTTAAGACAGGCACTGGGTGGCAGTGAAGAGTTACCGAATAGCTGGGTAACTACAGCAGAGCTAGTAAGAGACATGGCTAGAAAGGTGCTTGGTGTGACATCTGGAAAGAGGAAGGAGGACAAGGAGACCTGGTGGTGAAATGAAGACGTACAGGAGAGTATACAGAGAAATAGGTTGGTGAAGAAGAAGTGGGATTGTCAAAGAGATGAAGAAAGTAGACAAGAGTATAAGGAGATGAGGAGCATGGGAAAGAGAGAGGTGGCGAAGGCTAAGGATAAGGTGTATGATGTGTTGTATAAAAGGTAGGACACTAAGGAGGGAGAAAAGAACCTGTACCGATCGGCTAGACAGAGGGACCGAGCTAGTAAAGATGTGCAGCAGGTAAGGGTGATAAAGGATAATGAGGGAAACATACTCACAAGCAAGGAGAGTGTGTTGAGCAGATGGAAAGAGTACTTTGAGGGGTTGATGAATGAAGAGAATGAGAGGGAGAGAAGGTTGGATGATGTGCAGATAGTGAATCATGAAATGCAGTGGATTAGCAAGGAGGAAGTAAGGATAGCTATGAAGAGGATGAAGAATGGAAAGGCTGTTGGTCCAGATGGCATACCTGTGGAAGCTTGGAGGTGTTTAGGTGAAATGGCAGTGGAGTTTTTAACTAGATTGTTTAATGAAATCTTGGAAAGTGAGAAGATGCCTGAGGAATGGAGAAAAAGTGTTTTGGTACCGATTTTTAAGAATAAGGGTGATGTGCAGAGCTGTAGTAACTATAGAGGGATTACACTGATCAGTCACAACATGAAGTTATGGGAAAGAGTAGTGGAAGCTAGCTTAAGAAGGGAGGTGATGATTAGTGATCAGCAGTATAATTTCATGCCAGGATGCCAGGAAAGAGCACTACAGATGTGATGTTTGCTCTGAGAGTGTTGATGGAGAAGTACAGAGAAGGTCAGTAGGAGTTGCATTGTGTCTTTGTGGATTTAGAGAAAGCATATGACAGGGTGCCTAGAGAGGAGTTGTGGTATTGTATTAGGAAGTCAGGAGTGTCAGAGAAGTATGTAAGAGTGGTACAGGATATGTACGAGGGTAGTGTGACAGCAGTGAGGTCTGCTGTGGGAGTGATGGATGCATTTAAGGTAGAGGTGGGATTACATCAAGGATCAGCTCTTTCTTATTTGCATTAGTGATGGACAGGTTGACAGACGAGATCAGACAGGAGTCTCCGTGGACTATGATGTTTGCAGATGACATTGTGATCTGTAGTGAGAGTAGGGAACATGTGGAGGAGACCCTGGAGAGGTGGAGATATGCTCTAGCGAGAAGAGGAATGAAGGTCAGCAGGACTAAGACAGAATATATGTGTGTGAATGAGAGGGAGGATAGAGGAATGGTGAGGATGCAAAGAGTAGAGGTGGCAAAGGTGGATGAGTTTAAGTACTTGGGATCAACAGTTCAGAGTAATGGTGAGTGTGGAAGAGAGGTGAAGAAGAGAGTACAGGCAGGATGGAGTGGGTGGAGAAGAGTGTCAGGAGTGTTTGTGACAGACTAGTACCAGTAAGAGTGAAAGGGAAGGTCTACAAGAGGGTAGTGAGACCAGCTATGTTATATAGGTTGGAGACAGTGGCATTTACAAAAAGGCAGGAGTCAGAGCTTGACGTGGCAGAGTTGAAGATGTTAAGATTTGCACTGGGTGTGATGAGGATGGACAGGATTAGGAATAAGTATATTAGAGGGTCAGCCCAGGTTGGAAGGTTTGGAGACAAAGCCAGAGAGGCAAGATTACATTGGTTTGGACATGTGCTGAGGAGGGATGCAGAGTATATTGGGGAAAAAGATGCTAAGGATGAAGCTGCCAGGTAACAGGAAAAGAGGAAGGCCTAAGATAAGGTTTATGGATGTGGTGAGAGGGGACATGCAGGTGGTTGGTGTGACAGAGCAAGATGCAGAGGACAGGAAGAAATGGAAACAGTTGATCTGTTGTGGTGACCCCTAATGGGAGCAGCCAAAAGAAGAAGAAGAAGAAGCCCGACTGAAAAACCTCTGTCAGTACTCAGTGGCATATTGCTTACTCAGAGGTGATCTCTGCCTGACTTACAAAGCTATTTGCAGTTCAGAATTGATGGACGTGCTCCACCTAAAGAAATCCAAGTCACTGCGAGCCACGTGCTCTAGTGAGCTAAACCTCACCACAACAATAAATAGAACATGCTGGAGGGATAGATTCCAGTCACAGAGAGTCCCCCATGCTTTGGAAGAAAATTCCAAATTACATCAGGCAGAGCCCCTCACTCACAGTCTTCAAGAGAAACCTTGACGAGTGGATGGGTAACAGAAAATACACCCCTGGGATCACTTCATTGGCTCTGCTTGACAGAGGATCAGTTAATTAATCAATGGGGCGGTGAAAGCCGACACACTTTGGCTAGGCTTATAAATGCCCTCGGGCAGATAGCCTCATACCTACCTATGAACCTATGAACAAGGGAGATGGCACAGAGAAAAATAAAAGGATAATCAGGTACATTCTGCAAAACGAAAGAAACGTACCAGATTATCATTTTATATTGTCTGTTCCAGCTCTCCTGAATGTTAAAAGTCTCCTGGTTTCTTTTTCCTTAAAAAATAAAAAAAAA
>NC_056726.1:1013926770-1014116500 GCF_019279795.1 Protopterus annectens | reverse complement strand
TCAAAGAATTTACTGTTCTCTAACAACTTACTTGGGCAAGGCAAGGTGAAATACGTGAGCAGTCTTTCTAGTCAGGCTTCCAAACAGAATATTCAATACTCTGAGATTTCTCTTTGTAATATCGAAAATATAATCTCCAAGAGAGCTGGCAGAATGACCTCATCTGGTCACCTGACTCCAGGTTCCCACAATTTCTCCTTTTTGAGTTTGAGACAGGAATTTAGCAGACTGCTACAATACACATTTAGACCTTTTATGGCAGTGCCTAGGAGCCAGAAGCATTTACAACACTTCCCCCATTTTTTACAAAAGCTAAGAGATAATGGCTGTTCCCAGACCTACCATCTCTGGTCCCAGTCAGTAATGTGGGGTGTCATTTTAACAGTTTAACAGCTCATTTTCATTTCCCTTATTTTCTTAAAGTTAACCTTTTCTGTACCAGTGTCCTCTATTAAAACATATACATTCAATCCAGTTACAATAATACATGTACATTTCTCTTCATTTCAGCAGGGTGCACTGTTGATACATTTCAACACAAGGAAACCTCACAAATAGATTTTCAGCACAAGCATCTATACAAATCAGCTTGATATCCAAATGCCATATAATTATTTACAAATTTCCAGCTGTCTGTACTGGCACAAGTCATTCATTCACTGCCCTACTTCGCCTGGCATGGCTGGCAGTACCTCCTAGCTTTTATTTGGGTTCACTTGTCATCTCACATTTTGGGACACATCTACTTCCAAAACAGCTTGCATTTGCCATCGCTTGGTGTACTAACAATAGTCATAAGCTAAATTTTATGATTTCTAATATCAGTACAACTGGAAAACAGCATTTTTCTACAATCTTTAATTTAAATGATATATCCCTCCAATTCAATTCTGTCAATAGGGATGTCGGCAGCTGTGGTCACAACCCAGTATCATTTGACCATTACACCTCCACAATAGTTCAGAAATCCTTCTTTCTAGCCTAGATAATTTCCAAAGGCATCTCCTTTAGAGCTAAAGAAAGTTTTATTGCCCTGCACTTGGCCCTCATAGTGACCTCCACTGAACACAATGCTCCTTTTGGCATGCATCTTTCTAATAATTTTGAACAACATGACACACATGTAGCCCTTTCTTGTACTCAGTCTCCTGCAAACTCATTTTCCATGATCATTGATTTGCTTCTTAAACAATGAAAGTCCATGTTCTATTCAATCTCCTGCACCTACCAAAAAAAAAAAAGAAATTCAGGTACTCAAACATCTGTACCAATTATCTTAACTAACATAAACATATGACTCACTGACAAGACAGGTAGTTAACCCAATGCATTCCATGCCTGTGGAATAAACTCACACACGTGACAAACAAAGCAGTGCTCTGATCATTTTCAAAGTTAATCTCCACCATTGGAAAGTCAGAATTCTCGTTAGGGTTATCCTAAATGAAAACTCCAAGCAATGCCTTCTCAAAACTCAACAGTTCATGCATTTATTGAAAAAAATAAAACAACAGGGCTTAGCGCTTTTATCCTGAAATGGACATTACCAGAACCTGAAGCTAAACATATCTACTCTGCTTAAAATTTGAACCACCTGTCAATCAAGTGACAAGAGATTATTTTGTAAAAAACAGACATATTGCAAGTGTGCAGGTAGTAAATACAGTAAAACATATCCAAGTTACGTAGAATCAGTATTCTTAATATAAAAACAATGTAAAACAATGTAAACACTTTAATTCTATCAAAAATAATTATAATATCCTAGCAGATCAGAATTTTACAGCATCACAAAAATGATGGTATAATTTACTCCAGAATACTTTGCAGAATTAGTTCTCAGTTGCTATAAACATTCCTTGTGTCCTAGCAAGGTTTTCCAGTCACTTCCATGGAGAAAACATCAACCTTCTCAAAGATACTAAATAAAATCTTACTATAAACACCACATTTGTTTGCATGTCTTGCCAAGTGACTTTTTTAATCATCATTTTGCATGAAATCTAGATGGTGACAGATCCTCGTTCTCAGAAATTTTTTCAGCTTTACCAATGTAATACGCTCTACAGGTGTCACAAACAGCCAGATAAACAAAAACCTATAGTTGAACAGTTATATTTTCCATTTTTCCCTACTTCAAAATGTTATCAAAAATTCTCCGTTTCCAACTCATTAAGTTAGAAACATTGTTTACAATGCTCACACTTAATGGTAGGATGTCTAAAACCACCACTGACAATAACGTTGAGTTATTCACTTCCAAAATATTGTTGATACTGAATCATTTACTATCTACAAGGAAGGGCTTTTCACACAGAAGGCAAATTGTTGTACTTCAATTCTTCTTCTTCTTTCGGCTTTTCCCGTTTAGGGGTCGCCACAGCAGATCACCTGTCCGCTCATGATTGGCAGTGGAGTGTTACGGTGTCGAGTTGCCAGCCCGGGACCCAACCTTCCACAGAAGGCACAAACATGCACACACTCACACCTAGGGCCAGTTTAGAGTGTCCAATCCACCTACAGCATGTCTTTGGGATGTGAGAGGAAACCAGAGCACCCGGAGGAAACCCACGCAACCACAGGGAGGACATGCAGACTCTGCACAGAAGGCACCCCAGCCAAGGATTGAACTGGAGAACCTCTTGCTGTGAGGTGACAATGCTAACCGCTGCACCACCATGGCCACCCAAATCATTGTACTTCAATATAGATCAGAATTTTGGAACGTGCCCTTAATGGCCTTTACTGCCCAAAGAAAAAGATAAAACAAATGGTCTAGAAAGGAAAGTACAGTTTTGTACCTACCATAAATGTAGATGTCCAATAGATATGCAACTGCAGTCATAACATATGGGTTGTCCTGCCTCAGGCAGCCCTCGGTCGGCCGAATTCCAAAGTCTGGGTCCGGCGTCGGCTGGTGTCGCCTCCTCTCCGACGTCACAATGGCTGGAGTATAAAGGCATCGGCCGACGCCATCTTCTTCAGTGTTTCTTGCCCCAGATGCCAGGTGTCCTCCTAGGAAGGCTAAATTTGGTGAATGGATAAACAATTCCAGACATGCACAACAGTAATAAACAGATACACCATAGGAGGAGCCCCCAGTTAAAAGGAATGGGGGTAATGGACCCATAAAGAAGGTTGCAGAGGGATAGGAGGGTGGGAAAATCCGACTGCAGTTGCATATCTATCGGACATCTACATTTATGGTAGGTAAAAAACTGTACTATGTCCTTCAAGAATGCAACTGCAGTCATAACATATGGATTGAATACCACAGCCAATCTGGGGGTGGTAGGTACTAAGAAAGTGATGGTGTAGCTAAAATGCCCTGCAGGACTGCCGAAGCAAAGCCTGCTCAGGATCTGGAGTATAAAGGCATGTTGTAGTGCTTGGTAAATGTATGCACGGAGCTCCATGTAGCAGCCTCTAGAATGTCCTTTGTAGCTACTCCTCTTAGGAAAGCTGTGGATGTGGCTATAGCTCTGGTGGAGTGTGGCCTAATATTGGCTGGCACAACTTTTCCATGAAAAGAATAGCAGAATCTGATGCAGTGTCCAATCCATTTGGAAATTGTTTGTTTGGAGATTGCTTTTCCTTGAACTCCAGCAGCATAGGCTACAAACAGTTGGTCAGACTTTCTGGTGGCCTTAGTTCTGTCCAAGTAGTAGCGTAGTTGTCTGTGTATGTCCAAAGTATCTAGCAGTGCTTCCCCCCTGTTTTGAGGATTGGGGAAGAAAGTAGGCAGGTGAATGGCTTGATTTCGAGACACCCTGGAAATTACTTTTGGCATGAATGAAGGATTGGTTCTTAGAGAGACTCTGTCCTGATGAAAAATGAGAAAAGGAGGTACTGCCATGAGTGCCTGTATCTCCGAGACTCTTCTTGCTGATGTGATAGCCAATAGGAAAAACGTTTTCCATGAGAGAAATTGCATTTCTGAAGTTGCTGCTGGTTCAAAGGGAGGAAGAGTTAATTTTTCCAAGACGAAATTGAGGTCCCATGCAGGTACAGGCGGTTTCCTGGGGGGCTTGATATTCTTTATCCCTCTCAGGAACTGTCTTAGCAAAGGATGAGAAAACACAGGCGGATCACAATTGTATTTTGCTGAGATTGCTGAGGCATGAATCTTTATGGAAGAATATGAGAGTCCAGTATGAAACATTTCTGCCAAGTATTCCAATATCTGAGGTATACTCAAGACTGTTGTATCCTGACCCCTGTTAGCATTCCAGATGATGAATCTCTTCCACTTGGCTGAGTAGGTTTTTCTGGTGGAAGGTCTGCGTGCTTCCAGTAAGATCTCTTGAACTTTTTTGGAAAGAGAGATATCGGAAGGAGTTATGGTATTCTCCAGGCTGTCAGATGCAATGTTTTCAGGTTTTGATGAACCGTCCTGTAATTGTGCTGTGTTAGAAGCTGAGGCCATAGAGGCAGAGGCCACGGCTTGGTCCGAGTTATGCTCAACAGCAATGGGTACCAGTGCTGTCTTGGCCAGTCTGGAGCTATCAAAATGCCTGTTGGTTGTTCTGCTTTGATCTTCAGTATCACCTTGGTCAGCAGTGGTAGAGGAGGGAATGCATAAATTGTTAGGGAATTCCAGCTGAAGGAGAGAGCATCCGTTTTCCAGGCTAGAGGATGGTGGGTCCTTGTACAGAACTTTTCCAGGTGATGATTTATGTGAGAAGCAAAGAGATCTATGTCCGGTCTTCCCCATGTCCTTGTTATTTGTGAGAAAATGTGAGGATGCAGCTTCCATTCGTGTGGATCCAAGAAATTCCTGCTCAGCTTGTCTGCCAGGACATTGTCCTTGCCTGGCATAAACTGGGATTGCAAATGTATATTCAGACTCAGGGATTTTTCCCAGAGAATCATTGTTAGTCTGCAGAGGGGATAAGAATGAGTGCCTCCCTGCTTGTTTATATACCACATCACCGTGGTGTTGTCTGTCCTTATTAGCAAATGTCCTTGTTGAAGTGATTTTTCGAAATTCTCGATTGCATGTATCACTGCCAACATCTCTTTTTGGTTTATGTGCAGATGCCTTTCCCTTGCTGTCCATTGACCTTGAATGCATCTGCCTTCCATGTGCACCCCCATCCATGGTCTGAGGCGTCTGTTGTAATCATTTGACCTGCTTGAGGTTTGTTGAAGGACATGCCTTTGTTTAACTGACTTGCTTGAGCCCACCACAAAAATTATCTTTCCAGACATGGAATGAGTGGGATTATGTCTTCTAGGCTTTGGCTGTGTTGGGACCATAAGCTTTTTAAGTACCATTGCAGCTTTCTCATATGAAGTCTTGCCAAAGGTATCAGAAGAATGCAAGATGCCATGAACCCCAGGGCCTGCAGGATTTTCCTTGCAGTCAGCTGGGAGAACTTTGCTAGGGCTTTGAAGTACTCTGGTAACTGCTGTTGTTTTTCCTCTGTGAGAAAAGCCATTTGTGTGTTTGTGTCCAGCTTGGCTCCTAGGAAAATAATTTGTTGGGATGGCAGGAGTCTTGATTTCTGAATGTTGACTGTGTATCCCAAGGCCTGTAGTAATTGAATGACATAGTCCAAGTTTGCAATCAAGGTTTGCTTGTTGTCTGCTTGTATGAGGCAGTCGTCCAGGTAGGGGTAGATTTGAATCCCCTGGAGTCTGCAGTGTGCCACTACTGATGCCAGGCATTTCGTGAACACTCTGGGCGCAGTAGATAAGCCAAACGGCAATGCTGAGAATTGATAATGCTCTGTCCCTGCAAGAAATCTGAGGTATCTTCTGCAGCTTTGTCTGATTGGGACATGCAGGTATGCCTCCTTGAGGTCCAGAGTGACCAGCCAAGACCCCTTGCCCAGCATAGGAAGGAGTTGCTGCAACGTCAGCATTTTGAACTTTGGCACAATGAGATAAGTATTTAGAGTAGACAAGTCCAGTATAGGCCTCCATTTGTTTTCCTTTCGTGGAACAAGGAACTGTCTTGAATAAAATCCCTGTCCTTGTTCCTGTGGAGGAACCTTTTCTATTGCATTTATGTTTAACAGCTTTGAAACTTGAATGAGTGCCTCTGCCCTTTGATGATGTGGCAGGTTTAGCATGCCTTGTCTTATTGGTAAAGTATGGAAGTGGAATCTGTAACCCTTGTCTATTAAATCCAGAATCCAGTTGTCCTTGGTTAAGATATGCCAGTTTTTTGAGAATAAGGATAATTTTCCGCCCAAAGGTGCTTCTCTTTGAGCCTTTGTAGGCGGTAAGAAAGTCAAGTCATTGTGGTTGTACTTGTGGTGCAGCTGGGCTGCCTGTGCCACTTCTTTGATTTGGTGGTTGCCACTGGCGGCCCCTGTAAGAGCCTCGGTATTGCCCTCTACCTCGGCCATGCCTGTTTTTTCCCCTTTGAAACTTGTCAGTGTCTGGAAAGGACCAATTCTTTGAAGGCCAATTCCTGCTGAATCTGGGTGGCTGAACCTGGAGGAAATCTTTGACTGTCTGTACTGATTTAGCTTTTTCCTCAATGGACTTCAACACATCTTGTGCATTAGCACCAAAAAGCTTCTGTTTTTCTAAAGGTGCATCAAGTAACTTTACTTTAACATGGTCTGGCAATGGCTGATCTTTTAACCAAGCATGTCTATGTATCACAGCCCCAGTCATAGCTGCCCTACATGAAGCCTCCAATGCATCATAACCACACTGTAGAAAATGATTGTTAACCTGCTGAGAGTTATGCACTAGATCCTGCAATGCCTTAAAATCAGTAGACTCAGGAGAGGCTAGCTTTTTCTGTAAGTCATCCAGTAAAAAATCCTGGTAATGAAACATATGAAAAAGGCAGTTAAGTGACCTTATAGCCAGGGTGGTGGAGGCATAAACTTTTTTACCCCATCACTCCAGGGATCTAGCTTCCTTATCCGCTGGCAGTGGATTCTTGGCAGTGGAAGAAGCCACTCCCTTGGGGCCCTGTGAAATTGTTTCTAGATCCACAGAGTGGGCCTTAAAGAGATGCTTGTGTGTGTCAGGGACCCTATAATATCTGTCAGGCTTGACAGGAGCAGGAGGGAGCGAATCAGGGTTAGCACTGGAGTCGGAGAAAACATCATCCAGGACATCCATAACTGGAGGGATAGCTAAAGGCCTGTGCTGGGGAAGCTTGAGGAAGGTATGTAGCCTTTTCCTGGAATCGGAAAATTCCTGGCCCTGCCATTTAAAATGCTCCCTCATGGAGTGTGTAGGACTTCACCGAAAGAAAAATCCTCTGGAGGAGAGGCAGAGGGAATTGATTCCTCAGCATCAGAGTCCTCATAGGCCTGGAAGGATTCTTCTTGGGTATCAGAATGCTCAGAATCCCCAGAGGCTTCATCTGAAGAGAGGTTGTCTGCCTGCTCAGTTCTGGGCCTTTTCTCTGCAGGCGGCTGAGAACCTCTGTCTGGATGAGGCTGAGATCCCCTAATAAGAGAAATTAGATCTGCAGCCAGAGACATGATTTGTTTATCAGAAGAGGAGGCCTGAGCAATAGGTTTAGGATGGGCCTTGGCCTGGCTGGCGGCCTTAGCACGTGCAAAGGCCTTGATGGACATGGATACAGGAGGCCTAGCTGCCCCACGTGCTGGTGTAACCTTGTCCACAGGAATGGTGTCGGGAAGATCCAGAACCTCGGTTTCTGGAGGAAAGTCAACAACCGGCACCGTAGTGGACTCCGAGACCGAAGGACGAGATACCACTGTGTTGTCGGCCTGGAGCGGTTGGATTGCCGGTTCTGAAGGGACCAAAGCACTCGCAGAGGGTTTAGGAGGAGTATCGTGGATGACGCAGGCCGAGGATGTCGGTCCCGGTCATTACGTTTTTTGGAAGATTGAGTTGTCGGTTGATCCGACGGCATGATATAAGCAAAAGATTCACCGAAAAAGTCTTCGGCAAATTCTTCCCGGCGCCTGAGAGTGCGCTTATTAAAGCAAGCACAGGCAGCACAGGCCGAGACGTCGTGGTCTGGGCCCAGGCAAGGCAGGCAAAGAGAATGGAAGTCCTTATGAGGTATTTGTTTACCACAAGACAAACAATTATTAACTTTCTCAATTTGTTCTGACATCGGCTGAGGCAAGAAAAAATGTTCCCCAACGGGGTACTTAGCTTTTAGATGACTTCGGTACTGAAAACACAGGAGCTGACCGACCGGCACTTGCGAACTGCTTCTGCTTCGGGCACCGCGGCAAGAAAGACTGAAGAAGATGGCGTCGGCCGATGCCTTTATACTCCAGCCGTTGTGACGTTGGAGAGGAGGCGACACCAGCCGACGCCGGACCCAGACTTTGGAATTCGGCCGACCGAGGGCTGCCTGAGGCAGGACAACCCATATGTTATGACTGCAGTTGCGTTCTTGAAGGACATCGGTATAATTATCCCCAAAGATGGAATGTGTTCTGCCCAGATATGACTCCCTAAGCCCAAATTGTAAAACAGAGCCATATTCAGTGTGACATTTAGAAACTACATCTTTCACCTATCAGTACGTGCCAGTGGACAACATAAAACATATCTTTTAAAATGTTAACGTCTTGTAGAAACATGCATTCCTCAGATATTAACCTAGAAATATGAAGAAGTTTACTCTTGACAAGAACTCTTTTTAGGGATAAAAGGTGACAACTGGAGAAAATAATTGTAGTAATTAGGTTTACAGAAAATAGTAGGACAAAACAAGGACCACACTTAGCAACCAAACATCTAGCCTTTACTAGACTGACAGTGTAAGCAAAATATTTCATTGTGAGAAACAGTTCCATAAGTAAGTGTCCATTAAGATATTCAACATCTTGCTAACATAACCAACAGTGTCCACCAGGACCAGTCTCCTACCCTTGTCCAGTTTCATAAACCTGGCAAGCTTATTAGAAGAAAGTTCCTGCAACAACTTCCTTTCCTGTAACATCAAATTATAAATTTTGCAGTAGCCATTACCAGAAAGAGTAGCCTGATTGTCCTGCTCACAAATTCTTTCAAATAAGAACTGTCAGTTATAGTGGTAGATTGTAACTAGTTTTCTTCACATAATCATTATTACATGGGGGGGGGGGGGGCAGTCACATCCCTCTTATCATGATAAAACAAACCCAGATTCATACACCAGGTATATAATTAAATTTGCAGCCACAATGAAGCTGTGCAAGCCTAAGTCGAGGGTATGAACAAAAAACCTTACAGTAAAAGTTTGTGGAAAGTAGTGTCAATTTCCAAATTACAGTAATTAAACATTTTAAAATCAAGGTACGTAAGAACATACCAGGCATTAACTTCCAGTGTTTCCATATTCAGTACCTCCTGTTGTGCTGAGCAAGGTCTTGCCCTCTGGGACATTTGTACCTTTGTTTTGGAGCCTATGTTCGTCAACATCCCTTGGTGTTCTGATAATCCGCATATAAAAAATCACTCTCCATATTGTGCAGTCTCTCACTCACTCATTTTGCAATTCTTGCTGATCCCCTCATAGGCACTGGGGCAGAAGATTGCTCATCATTGTTATAATCAAAATCTTCCCCCTCTGAAACATGTTTACCTCCAAATTTATTACAAGGTCCCTTGTATTCCTTATACGGATATATATTCTCCTCAGCATGGTCTCTGTCATCTTTTCTCTGGGTTATCCTGTACAACCCTTCTACACAAAGGAAATAATGCTAATGAATTGCATAGTAATTTAATGGTCCTGGTAAATATACATAAACCTATGCATGTAAGAAAATACATCTGCAAAAGTAATGATCCTAAAATATGACATATTTGACTCTATCAAAGCATTTGCAACATATTTTTAGAAACATCCTGCACTAATGTTATGTCTGCCATTGTTTTAGCTTTCTGGAGCTTTGCCTAAAAATCATTTAAAAGGAGCTGTACACTCCAGTGATTAATCAAACGAATAATTAAATATATGCAAAAAGAATCCTCCACAGTGTCTGCCATTGTCTGTCTCTCTCTGTTGATCCACTCACATTCTGCTACTAACCTGATTTTCTAACATGTAACACCTCTCAAATTCCACAAATCAAGTTTTTCGTCCCTTTTGTCTCAACCTACTCACATTCTGCATTGCTCTTTATATACGAGTTTGCAGCAACCCAATTTATGTGTTTTCCTTCCTTTTTAATAAACTCACCAACATTACATATCCTGAGTATGACTACTGCTTGCTGTGTGCTGTTTTGTCTACAACATTACAAATATTTCCTGCATACTATGACATTTTCATTTTTTTCCAATCAGTACACATTTAAATCTTATAAAACACAAATAAAATATAAAACTTATATTCTGGCGAGATGTGGTTCATTTCCTTGATATAAAAGACTGTTCTGCTTGCAGTGTGGTCTTCAATGCAAGAATCATGTCCAGTTCCACATAAATAATACCTCAGAATTACTCACAGGTGTAAATGCTCTTATCTGCTGACAAAAAACTTACGTTTTACACTGCTGTTCTGTCTTCTCTGGTCCTCACAATTATCTCCTACCAATCCTTTGAAAACACTTTCCCGATTTTCTCTTCTGTGTGAACTTTAGTAAAATCGCACCCTGTCTTTGTCTCTTAGCAGAAAAAAAACATTTGCCTACATCTTATAAACAAAACATAAACAGTAACCGAATGAACAGTATTTTGTTTTCTACCACTGATCTTTGCTGTGGGCTATATAATTTGCAGTGCAAGTTACCGGCTTCAACAATAGTAGCAACATTCCAGTCATACTTCTCCCCATGGCTTCTTGACATTCACTTCCTCAGCTGTACTTTCCTTCCATTTCATCCTCCTTGGGTATCTTCAGGGTTTCCATTTTGTAATTTAACATGTCTAATCCAGCTATGGGGAATCTGTTTGCCTTATTTTGTAGTAAACTGTGACCAGTGTCTAAAACAAGACACAGACAGCTCAAACCAAGGTAACACTGAGGTTAAACAGTGACAAGTTCACATGGCACCAGGCCAGTAACCGTTCACTGTATCCATGAACTAAAAATGGTATGCTGGGGTGACTTGATCACAAATTAAAATAAACAAAAAGGGAAACAAATATATGGCTGTAGCAGGTGACTTTTACTGTTTGACTGAGTTCTCATAACTACCTAACTTACTTAGTAACTTAATATGGATAATGACTTTGCTGATTGGTTGGCTTTGTTCTATAGTACTGCTCAATTAATGTCTGCTAAGTCTTGTCAAGACATACTTCAAAAGATGCCAATATATGGACTGTCTAAGCTACAAACAATGGCTGCTAAGTCCAACTACTGTGTAAGATATCACCAGTTCAGTGCATGTTATAATATCTGATGTTAAATCACATCCCAAAATGTAGGACTGTATGGCTTTCTAATTATAGTCATTAATTATTATATACTGCATCACAAAGTCTTTGTATGATGCATGTTATGTGCATATGGACCTATGGTATGTCCCTCTCAAAGCACACATGACAATGGTCTTTGAAAACTGGACTTACCATCAACAAAATATAAACTAAAAAATATATACACACTTGCATAAAAAAATTAATATAGCTTCAACACAGGAGACTTACAGATTAATGAAGGTTAACTGATAACTTAAAGAAGCTTCTGTTATTGATGTGGGAAGTTGCTATGTTATAAGCATCATTGGACAAATGTTAACTTATTTGGCAGGTCATGACACAATGGGTATTGAAAAACTTTAGTCTTTATCAGTCTGTTTAATATATTTACATATATGGAGCTACTTTACATCAACAAGTTTACCTTTCACTGAAACTCAAAACTGTGACATCACTTCAATGAAAGCCCACATCTACGAAACCACAGATCACCGACACTGTGTGATTGGGTAAAGAGACACTTGGCCACTATGAGAAAAGAACTAAACAGAATTAATTTAAACCCAAGCAAGTGGGGGTGCTGCACAACCCACAGCCCCCCTAACTAAAAATACCAATTCCGACATCACACTACACTGGGGAAAAGGGCAAAGTTGGCCCTGGTGGCCAAGTGGTTCTTTACCCTGTAACACTGTATTGGTGATCCTAGCCTTCACAGAAGTGGACTTTCATTAAAGTGGTCACACAGTTTTGAGTTTCAGTGAAAAGTAAATTCATTGATCTAAAGTAGACCTGCGTATGTATGTATGTAATGAGGACTGTCTCTTGCCAAGATTGTTCACAGCATCCTGTTTGTTAAATTTTGCTTCAGAGAGGATCCAATATTTTTCTTAAGTTGGTGTGAGTTTTCAGTTTTAAAACTGAACTGGACCCTTTATAGATGATTGCTTACAGTTATAATATTGCTGTTCACTTGAGATGACTAATAAAGAAGACATGATTTTAAAAATACAGCTATATCAACTTTTATTAAAATAAAAGATGAGAGTATGGTTGGAGGTATCATCAATGTGTCAAAAGCTGAAAAGCTTGCGGAAGTTAAACACACTAGCGCATCCATCCACTTGAGATACCTTTTCCAACTTACTAAGTAAGTTATTTCAGCAAATGAAATGCAGTCTTGTCCCTGACAATTCATAATCTCGCTTACTTATTATACCATAACCTTGCACATCTGCAAATAGTTCCATTCATGAAGGAATGTCTGCTTACTTCCTGCTAATTATACATTCCAATTCCAGGATTGTACAACATTGGCAAAGATCAAATTCCATTTTCAACATATTGTGTTTCAATATTTTGTATTTTTGATGAAATACATGGGAACCATACACACACACACACACACATTATATATATATATATATATATATATATATATATATATATATATATATATATATATATATATATATATATATGTTCATAGGTTCATACTAGGCTATCTGCCCTAGGGCATTTATAAGCCTAGCCAGAGTGTGTTTGGCTTTCGCCACCCATTTTAAATTAATTTTGCTATGCCCTTTTTTGAGGTTAGTATACTGTGCCTCTGGCTAACAGTGACACAGAAGTGATAAACCTACGATCCCCCATCCACTCATCAAGATTCCTCTTGAAGAGAGTCAATGAGGGACTCTGCCTAACCTGCACTGGGATTTTATTCCAGAGTGAAGGGAGCCTCTGGGTTATGAATCTGTCCCTCCAGCATGTCCTATTTATTTCAGTGCTGAGGTTCAAGTCTCTCGAGCGCGTAGCTCGATGGGATTTGGATTTTCTGAGGTGCAGCATGTTCATTAATTCCGGATTGGATATGGCTTTATACGTCAGGCACAGATCGCCTCTGAGCAGGCGGTATGCCACTGAGTAGAGCTGAAGTTTCTTTAACTGGACAGCATATGGCATCTGTTTGAGCCCTTTAATCCTCTTGGTGAGGTACTTTTGGGGTCTTTCCAGTTGCTGCAGGTGTCTGGTAAGGTACATCCCAAAAGGGGCATTGTACTCAATTATGGGCCTGATGAGGGATGAGTAAAGAGGCACAATGACCTCCCCTGATCTAGATGTGAATCCCTTCATGATTAGGTGGGCTATATAAAATGTTTTTCTAACCACTTTGGCCACGTGGTTGTCAAATGACAGATTGCTATCAACTTGGGTCCCCAGGTCCCTAATTACTTCTTCCGTACTTAATGGAGTACCACCTATGTGGTAATTTGTGGGCACTTTGTTTTTGCCAAAGGGGATGACTATACACTTTTTGGCGTTTAGCTTGAGGCCATGGCTCTGGCACCAGTTGGCTGTTTCTATGAGGCCCTTTTGGAGGATGCTTGTGTCGGCTGGAGAGTCGATTATGGCGCCCAGTTTGCAGTCATCTGCGAACATGGTCAGCCACAGTCCTTCCGTGTTGGCCTGTACCTCCGAGAAATATATACCGAACAAGAGAGAGGTCCCAGGACTGAGCCTTGTGGGACGCCACTTGTAACTGGTTTGGAGTCTGACATGGTTCCAGCAATTCTAAACATGTGGGTTATGTCCTTGAGCCAGTTTGCAACCCATCTAGTGGCATAGGGGTTTATATTTAAGCTGGTGAGCTTATCTATAATGCCCGAGTGGGGTATTGTATCGAAGGCTTTTGCGAGGTCCAGGTAGGCTGTGTGGACCACCTTCCCCTCGTCAATGGCCTTGGTAACTGTTTCAAAGAAATCAACCAGGTTTAAGAGGCAGGATCTGCCCTTAAACAAAAAAGAAAAGTCCAACCAGTAAAGTAAACACGTCCAGGGAGGCAAAGTGAAACCACTGTAAGAAGAATACTACTGAAAACAAATAGCGTATACTGTTTCAAAAAACTTCATCAGAATAATCACAATAAAACAACTGACCTCTTAAATACCATATAATAATCATGTGACTGGTTCATCATTAAAGCAATTAACATAATTCACTTTAAAAACTCCTAAACAATCATAACAATTAATTATAAAAAACTTAATAAAAATGAGAAAAAATAGAATGTCCTGCTTTATTTACATTTAACCTACGCTGATTTAAAAAACATTTAATATTAATGGTCTCATTAAGTCCAGGGGGAGTGTCTGATTTTAATTTTATTTGCCAATAAGTTTCTCTTTGTAAGAGGAAATTCTTAAAATCCCCTTCCCTCATGTCCTTCCGCCCCACTTCAAGTATGGAAAATAAAAAATTTTTAAAAAATAAACAATTCAATGAATGTTTAAATAAAGCATTCCTTTCGTCCCTAGATTTAATACTATAAATGTGTTCCCTTATACGAATTCTAAATTCCCTGGTGGTCATCCCGATGTAAAATGCGTCACAAGTGGAGCAAAGGGCGATGTAAACAACTCCCCTGGTTCCGCAATTCACAAACCCTGGGACCTCCAGGGTTCTATTAAGGGTGCTAACTGGAATATAAGGTCCAGTGAAAATAAAACGACAAAAATTGCAATTGTTACAGGGGTGCATTCCCCTTTTCTGGGTAGCTGGCTTGGGATCACTATTTTGCTGATTCTCGAAGATTCTTTTTAAGTTTAAACTGCTCTTTTGAACAAAAACTGGCTTCTCACCCAAAACTTGAAAAATGTCCTTGTTACCTTTAATAATACCCCAATTTCTCCTTATAATATTTTGAATCTCCTTACAGTCAGAACTCATTTCCAATGAACAAATCAAATTAGCATCCAATTTATTTGCCGTCCTCTTACTACCTACAGTGTCCACCTCATTATTTGTAAGATTTAACAATGGAAAATATTTACTTTCCCTTTTGGACCAAATTTCCTTCTTAGTCCGGTCCAAAATAATTATTTCATAACCTCTATTAATAAATAAAGATGATATGAAGGCAAATTCAGCATCCAAATCCATATCTTTGGAAGTCATACGGCTCGCCCGTATGAATTGCCCCCTGGGAATATTGTTAGTAATAAATTTGGGGTGACCACATTTGTAGTGTAAATAACCATTGTTGAAAGTATTTTTACGAAAAATAGAACTATGCATTTTATTTTCTTTAAAATCCCATTTTAAAGTAACATCCAAAAAATTCACCATGGACCCCTGACATCCCAGGGTAAACTTTAAATAATCAGACAGAGTATTAATTTCCTTAAAAAATTGGTCAATGGTAGTACTATCCCCATCAATGATAAAAAACAAATCATCCATAAAACGACAAAAAAAGCGGATGTTAAATTTGACCGTCAAGGTAGGCAGAAATTGTTTTTCCCACCAGGCCATGACCAAATTAGCAAATGCTGGGGCTGCTGAAGAACCCATAGCCACCCCTCTTTTCTGTTGGTAATACGTTTTTCCAAAAAGAAAAAAAATTATTTTCTAAAGTAACCTCCAATAACCGACACAAAAATGAAACCATGTCATTGCTAAAATTGGGGCAACTGGTGGATAAGAAACCCCGAATAGCTTCCACTCCCTCATAATGAGGGATACAGGTGAAGAGGGAAACTACATCCAGGGTAAACATAATCTGCTGTTGGGGATTAAACCCTTGCGTACAAATAAATTGATTTATACTCCTAAGGAAATGCCAGGAGTCCTGAATAAAAGAGGGTTGCCCTGAAACCACAGGTCCAAGAATGGCATCAAGGACCAAAGAAATGCCCTCAGTAGCTGAATGGGGGGCCGAAACTATTGGTCTGAAAGGTGGCTTAGTGGCTGACTTATGTACTTTGGGAATTCCAAAAGTACCCTATCCTGGGATGAACAATTTCACAAAATTCATATAATTCTAGAGAAATTTCCCCATTCATAAGGGCATCATACAAAAAAGTCTGAATAAAACGGTAACGTCGTTTAATTTCAAAAAGAGGAATAATTTATTATTAAGCCCTGGTTACCTAAAAGGTCCAACATACCTTTTTCATACATCTCTTTTTTCATAATGACTATATTGTTACCTTTATCACTTTTCATGAAACGGAATTCACCAGTCATATGTTGTAAATTGTTCAAAGCCAACCTTTCTGCCCTTGACAAATTACCATTTAAATTAGAATAGTTACACAGAAGATTGTCTACATCCTGAATGCAGGTTTCTTCAAAAACCTTTAGGGTATGATGTAACTTTGGACAATAAAGAGAAGGTTTAACAAAAGTACTTTGAGTTGAAGGAAGCTCATGTAATAAAAAATGCAAATTTAACTTCCTAGAATACTTTTTAATGTCCACAACAGTTCTCACATAGTTAGCCCTACTGTCTGGGATAAAATTTAAACCCAATTTTAACACTTCAAGTTCCTCTTTACAAAAAACATGTTCTGTTAAATTTATTATACTAAAATGTTCATTCGTGGCTACTATGTCTCGTCCCCTGAAGACTGGGAACTCAAAAAAGTTCTACTTCTAGTTGAAACAGTTTTAGTTACTGCTTGATTTTTTCGATTAGATGCTGTACCAGAAGTTAGCAAAGGAGCAGAATGTACTGTTCCTGTTGCAGTAGTAGAAGTAGCAACATTATTCGTATTAAGAATGTCTGTTGAGGGCAACGGTGGAAAATTCTCATTATCTGCAAATTGGATTTGTTCACCCTGACCATTGTCCAAGGGAGTGCGGTTACTAAAAGGTGTCTTAGGGGCCATCCGGTCGCTCGCTTTAGTTTTAAAGCGATCGGAGGACTCAGTCCTCTTTGAGAAATTGTTGTTTGTCCAGCGGTCACTACCTGTTTGACCCACACCATTAGAGTAAAGTCCGTTATCAACTTTGTTATATCCTTGTCCTTTATTGTTAGCTGATCTAGTTAATTTATTTGGAATGCCAAAGTTAGTGTAGGCAGAGTTATTTTTGTACGACTCCACATCCCGCAACAGTTTTAAATGCTTTCTGTTGGTGTTGTCAATTGAAAACTGTTCCGTTTCTTTGGAAACAGATTAAAAAAAAATCACAAAACTTAGCGTTTCCTAGAGACTGTTTGAAATAGGTCTCAAGTTCCATAATTTCCTTCTTAAGTACTTCTTTTTTTGTCTGGTTATTGTCATAAAGTAACTTTAGGAACCGAAGTCCCGCTTCGTTAAAGAAACAAACAAGAGCACCAAAGAATGCATCACCAGTCTGAACCCCATTGGGGCACTTAAAAAACCTTAACCCCTTTGGAACTATTTGAAGCTCCAAACAACGGGCAAAGTAACAATTTTCAATATGAATAGCGTCGTACATTTTAAGTAGTCTTAGTAACTGCTCCCGTTTGGAATTAAAGTCCTTGTTGAAAAACACGTTTGGCGTCTCTTCCACTATACCCAGCTCCTTGAATGGATTGTCTGCACGGTCGATGAACTCCTGAAACGTTGCCCGACCAATAATGCGTTGACAAACTGGAGCTGCTGAATTGGAATCACACAATACACGTTCCGAATGAACAGCTACCTCCGGTGCAAAATTGAGTCCTACCGGACTAGAAGCTCTAATGGTGACTTCCGGGTCGTGAGTTCGTGAAGATAAAACCTTTAGTGAGTTCTTTATCTCCACAAGGGTCGCAAACAAAAGCATATTAAAATTCCCAGCTTCCATCGTAGGAGTTGCGTGAATGCTTACATTAAGCAGGGGATCTTCACTGGCCTCCGCCATAGACACTGACACAACCAATAAACGAAAAAGAAAAGTCCAACCAGTAAAGTAAACACGTCCAGGGAGGCAAAGTGAAACCACTGTAAGAAGAATACTACTGAAAACAAATAGCGTATACTGTTTTATTAACCGCTTTCGTACAAAAACTTCATCAGAATAATCACAATAAAACAACTGACCTCTTAAATACCATATAATAATCATGTGACTGGTTCATCATTAAAGCAATTAACATAATTCACTTTAAAAACTCCTAAACAATCATAACAATTAATTATAAAAAACTTAATAAAAATGAGAAAAAATAGAATGTCCTGCTTTATTTACATTTAACCTACGCTGATTTAAAAAACATTTAATATTAATGGTCTCATTAAGTCCAGGGGGAGTGTCTGATTTTAATTTTATTTGCCAATAAGTTTCTCTTTGTAAGAGGAAATTCTTAAAATCCCCTTCCCTCATGTCCTTCCGCCCCACTTCAAGTATGGAAAATAAAATTTTTTTAAAAAAGAAACAATTCAATGAATGTACATGAGGGAAGGGGATGGTGGGGGGGGGGGGGGGTTGCGCTGAACCTGTCAGCTAGGATGTTGGCAATGTCTGTGGGTTTGGTGTATTTTTTGTCATTTTGGACTAACTCTGAGCATATCTGGGAATTCCCACCCAGGTTCCTAACATAACTAAAGAAAGCCTTGTGATTATCCTTAGTGTCCTGTGCAATTTTTCTCTCGAAGTTGGCCTTAGCCGATTTTATGAGTGCCCGTAGTTTTTTGCTAACACTGATCAGAGATGCCTTCCCTTTTTGGGATTTTGCTCTATCATGTAGTAGCTTCCTCCTTCTATTGTATAGTTTGTTTATGGCTAGGGTCCACCAGACAGGACGTCTGCCTTTGGAGGACTGGGTCTTCGTTTTATTTGGGATTGCATGATCCATGCATTCCTGAAGGTGTTCATAGAATGCGTTTATAAAGGATTCTGCGGTCTGGGCCGTATTTTCCACAGGCCCGGGGGCTTTGAAGGATTCCACCTCGGTTTTGAGGAGTGTGAAATTTTCTTTAGAGAAGTTTTTTCACTGTGGTTTTCTGGGCAGGGGGTGGGGTCGAGATGTGAATATCCAGTGAGATTAGTTTATGATCTGATCTTACCAGTGAGGGATACACTTCTGGTCTGGAGCATAAAGTCCCCATGTTGGTGATGATCAGGTCCAGTATGTTTTCCCCTCTTGTGGGAGTGGTAACAAGCTGTTCCATAGCATTTGAGTTTATAAATTCTAGGAACCTTTGAGCTAGGGTGTTGGAGCTAGAGTAATGCTCCCAGTCTATGTTTGGGTAGTTGAAGTCGCCCAATATAATGGTGTTTGGAGAGACCTTCATATTTTCCAGTGTTCTCAGGAAGGCCGAATGGGGTTCTTGGTTTTGGGAGGGTGGTCTGTAGCAGGCTATAAACTGGAAGGCAGTTTTACCCACTGTTAGTTGCACATGGATAGTCTCTGATGCTTCATGCTGTGCCACCAACCTGGAGGTGTGGGTATCTTTGATGAATATTGATACTCCCCCTCCTTTTCTGGTTCGGTCCAAGTTTTGGGGCCGAAAAGCATGGTATGAGGTATAACCTGGTAGTGCTGGGGTGCTCTCGGGAGCCTTGAACCAGGTTTCTGTTACTGCACAGATATCGATGTTCTCCATGCTAAGGAGAGTTTTGAGTGCATGCATCTTGAGGTTTAGACTTCTGGCGTTGAGTAGCATTACTCTTAGTTTCTTATCCCTTGTGATACCTATGGAGGTGGGTTTGTCTTTTGAGCCTTGCCTAAAAAAGGCACTATGGGGGTAGCAAGAGCCTTTGCCAATATCCGAAAGCCCAGGGGTGACAGGTGCAAGCCGTCCCTAGCGAAGCATCGTGGCTTGTCGAGCATGTCATCCCAGGCTGACAGGCATTGGATCCCCTTTGAATGACATATACATATACATATACATATACATATACATATATGTGTGTACACATACACACACAAATACACAGCATCTACATCAAATAGTCACATAATCATCTGGAATGAGAAAACCCTAGACTCGGCATTGCAAACCTGGTTGGATATTGTGGTAGTTCATCAGGACAAATATAACAGTGGAAGTAGGATATGCCAGTTGGCAGCAGTTCAGATGAAAGACAATGACCAAACATTCAATTCTGAATGAAGAGTATAAGCTTCCTGAGCTCTAGGTTAAAGGAAATCTCAGCAACCAAAACTAGTTTTTCAGATCTTTACTGAAGGTAATCATGATTAGTACTTTTGCACATTACAAGACTTTTTCCGATCAAGAAATAGTAACAGGGTTTTTAAATGCTACAGCAAGAGGGGTGTGAGGTAGTCAGTCAGTTTGACTGGACACAAACTAAGGGTGTGTGTCTCTGTGTGCGTGCTTGGTGGAAACAATCCTCCTAATTTGCATTTAGAATTGTGTGTGGCTGGTGATAAAAATCCACCTAGTTTACATGAAGAAGTGTGTGTGTGGTGTGTGTGGTTGGTGGAAAAAATTCACCTAATTTGCATGGAGAGTCCTAGGCTGTCTGCTATCCCTTGTTCCTGTTTTCAAAAGCTTTAACAAATACACATGAAAATACAAGCTTGTTTCAGATCATAATTAGTTATAAAAACTTTCTTTATGTTTGCTTCTTTTGAAAAGTAAGCAAGGAGCTAAGTGTTTTATGAGGAAATAGGGATTGACTGGTGCCCAATTATATGGGGTGCATTCTCATATCACAACATTTCAAGACATGCAGCAGTTGGATCGGACACTCTAAAGTGACCGTAGGTGTGAGTGTGCATGCGAGTGTATCATGCAGAAGAACTACTGTGGCAGGGCTAGCCACCTGGCAGTGTAAATCTTGGCTCTAGATGATTGTCACTGTTGTAGTGACACCTCGACCTCATGTGCAAAAATAGTAACGGGTTATGGATGGATGGATGGATTTGTGCCATAAGGATTGTGCCCACTTTAAAGGGGTTCTTGTAAACCAGGAATTTGCAGGGAAAAGAGAGGTGTTTTCTTTGAGATTAAACAGTAACAGAAAGTACTTCACTCACTGCTAGAGAAATTCCTCAGATCTTTTAATTGTAAACTAATTTACTCACTGAAGCTGATAACAAGAGAGAAAAAAAGACTCATACAAGTAAACATTCAATTTAAAAGCAAAACAGGTGAAAGATACAAAAGCAGACTGTGCCGAATCCGTTCCAATAACCGTAAAAAAACACGTCGATTTCCTTTTCAATGATTACAATGTGGCCCTGTAGTCAGCTGGCCAGTGCTTAGAGGTGGCAGTCTCAAATTGGAATTTTGAGACACTAGAAAGGTGTATATTCTGGCTTGTTGGAAACCACACAGATCAGTTCCATTTCTGGTGGTGGTGATGGTATTCCAGGTTCCCTTGCGTCTTTCTGTTCAGCATGGTTCTTAAGCTGAGGATTTTAAGATAGTCTCCCTTATTCATTAGAAAAAAAAAGTTTGTGGGTGATTTTGCTAAGTTGTAACACACTCTTGATGAAACGTTTTGCCATGAGTCCTGGTTTCATGTAAGCATTTAAGCAAAATTTTCATTCAACGTCTGTTTTTTTTTTCCAAAAATGCATTTTTTTTACCATCATGTTCAGTTTTGTCTGTCTTGGTTAAAACATAACGATTAGAGCTGTGTGTCCTGGATTATAGAAGTTATGTTTTGCAAGAGCTCAGTCATTGTGATAAATATCAGATAACTGCTGGGAAATTCTGATCTTAAACTTATTAATCATCTTACCCACATCATAGGATGGGCATTTCAGACATTTCGACAGCACACTACCATTTCTGAATTGCAGTCATATCCCCTTCTGCTTTGAAATTTCTTCCCCATGCAAGCACAAGTAATGTGATCGGTCCCACTCATATATTTGCAAAACATGCAGTTTTGGGATCGACAAATTAGGTGAATTTTTTTTTCAAAATCTACACACACACCTAGACACCTCCTCACTTTGTGTCCAGTCAAGCTGACTGCCTACCCCCACCTCCCTACTACAGAATTTAAAAACTCTGTTACTACTGCTTCTGAAGAAATCATGTAAATAATGACACACTCACCACAATTACCATCAATAAAAGTCAGACAAAGTAGTCTGCTTTGCTGAAAAGTCTTTTTTAACCTATAGCTCAGGTAGCTTACAATCTGCATTCAGAATTCAACATCTGGTCATTGCCTTTTCATCAAAATGCTAAACCTGCTACCACCTGGCATATCCTACATTACCTAAACGTGTGTGTAGATATATATATATATATATATATATAGATATATAGATATATATATATACATACACACACAGACACACACACACACATATATATATATATATATATATATATGGGTTCACTTCTTAATCTCGAAAGAACAGAAGCCTGAGTTTCTGAATATCAAAATTAAGAAGAACATAAAAAATAGATGCTTAAAACCCTGTTATTAAAGGGGGGCAAGCACCCCTGCTCCCCATGCTCCCCTACAACTCCTGCAACTTAAATATACTACCTTCGAGATCGCATTACAGTGAAGGGAATGGTATAATTCCCATTCCGCAATGTTTTGCACTGCAGTGCAATCTCAAAGGTAGTATATTAAGTTGTAGGGGGTGTGGGGGGTGCAGCCCCCCACCCTCCCTGCAGTAACAGGGTTTTAGAGTTCTATTCTTTTTTTTTTTGTTCTTCTTAATTTTAAAATTCAGAATCTCATTCTGAGTTCGCTATTCAGAAACTCGGGTTCTGTTCTTTCGAGATTAAGAAGTGGACCCATATATATATATATATATATATATATATATATATATATATCTATGTATGTATATGTATATGTATATACACATACACACACACACACACATATATATATATATATATATATATATATATATATATATATAAATATATATACTGTCATCAAAGTTATAGAAGTTCGAACTGCATATTGTCAAGGCCATATCATCAAAGTTCCATCACCTCATAACCTCAAAATCTAAAAAAATAACAAAAACTTGTAGTTTTGCAGTCAAGCCCCCCTCTCCACCCCACGCAACCCCTGCTAATTATATATACTAACTATGACATTGCACTACGGTAAGGAAAGAGTAAACTTGTCAATCCCCACTGTACCACAATCTCCACAGAAAACATCAGCTTTTCAGAATGTTGATCTTATGGTCTTTAAACACCTATACTATATTATCATAAGTGACATAGGCAATTTTACATTTATACAAAAGTAATCAAACTGTATTAACAAATTAACATTAACATTATACTTCACATATATTGCTATACATCATATAACCTAAGCAACATTGCATAAATTATTCAATTCCCGACCTTTTTTTTTAAAACAAGAAACATCTTTATTAAACCACCATATATGACATAAGCAATCAATGCAGTTATATAAATGAAAACAAACCATACTGACACAATCGTATTTACAAGCATTATACATCACAAACCATGCTGACACAGTCCCATTTGCAAACATTATACATCATTTATAAGCTACCCAATCATTTTCAGTCAAACATTACGTGGCTCATTTAAGTCCTGCCACCTTTTAAACCTCGTTCCTCCTCTGTATGTACTGTTTACACAATTCCCATTTTTTCCTATGTAGTTTGCTCCTACCTTTTTCTAAAGATCTTATTTCCCGTTGTTTTACCTCTGTTACTATATTCACTACTTCTAATATAGTTCGTTTAGATTCTGATTTCCATTTTCTAGTAATTGTTTTTTAGGCAGCCATCATAATTAGACACAGCAAGACCTTACCATGTTCTTGCTCATACAAAGTTTGACATTCCAAAAAGTCAAGCAAGTGAAGGGGAGCCCCCATACACAACTATATATATATATATATATATATATATATATATATATATATATATATATATATATGGGTCCACTTTTTAATTTCGAAATTACAGAATCCCGAAGTTCTACATACTGAACCGAGAACCTTGAGATCTTGTAATCTTGAAATTAATTAAAAAAAACATATAAAACTATGTTTTTGGGCTTGCCCCCTGCAAAAACCTTCTTTAATATGTTTTTTTTTTTTCTATTCACTTTTTGATTTCAAAATTTCATAATGTCGAGATTATGGGTTCGATTTTATGTATCTCGACATTATGGCATTTTGAAATTAAAAAGTGGACCCATATACATATATATATATATATATATATATATATATAGATATATATATACACACACACACACACACACACACACACACACATACATACAAACACAAATACACACACACATACATTTCCCCCACATCTAGATGTGATTTAAATCTACTGTCGCAGGGTACACCAGCATCTGCAAAGTAAATCATCCTAACATCTCTTTCTGCAGAAATTAGGTACAGTTACTTGTCAGGAAGTCATTGCGAGTGAGTAAATGTCGTGCACCTGCTGTATTAATACCGACCCACCCAGAAAGCTTTACATGTTCATTACCCATCAATTTTTTACGCATTCACTTACCTTGAAGGAGATGGTGAAGGGTTGTTGAATTCATTTGCTAACTGAGGAAACAAAAGAAAGACATTAAATCATACAGTTCCAGCAGAAGGCACAGAAGGTGACAGAGAGCAATATGTACATACATTCATTCATTCAAGGTGGTCTTATGATCTCAGGGCATATTACAAAAAAGTTCAATTAAGACAAAGGTATGGTTTCAAAATGGAATATTTTCAATATTAAACATGAAAAATAAATTACCTTTATTATTTTCCCTATCTGGATTAAGAATTTGAAACTAACAGTTTAAGGCTTTGTACTAGGCTATCAGCTTGGCAAAAAGGTACCATGTATCTTTCTAATCCTTGGAACTATAAGAAGATTTAGTGAGGACCTATGTATCATAACTGATAACAATACAACATGACATTGTTCATACTAACTTTTTCATGCCATGGTAGTGACAGTGGAAGCTGTGGAAATCAAACAATGTTAATTATAAAATTTGAAAGTTTGTACCACAGTTAGACTAAGTACCTTGGATAGTGGTTAACAGAATGAAATGCTGCTAAGTGACACCTTGCAGCTTTGATTTTAATTTACTCACTTATTGTCTCATACCTGTGAACATGTGAGGATTAAACACTAAAGTAATTTTCTTTAGAAATCATGACGGAGAGCCCAAAGAGTATTATCCACCTTATGTTTTCTTTGGAAAAGAAGGTCTTCATACATCCTCAGACCTCTCAACATCGTTGGTTAAAAATCATGGACAAAGACAGAATTCATAGGGGAAAGGACTGCCATTAGGGAGATTTTGTAAATATTACTCTAATTCACTTAAGCAGTTAATAGAAAGTACAGTTTTGTACCTACCATAAATGTAGATGTTCGAGTGCTCACCCTGCTGCAGTCATCACATTTGGGTTGTCCTGTCGTCAGGTGGTCCCGCAGTCGGCTGGATTTACAAAGTCTTGGTCCGACGTTGATTGCTGTCACCTCATCCCTGACGTCAGTGCACCAGGGGTACATATATTGCAACCAACGCCATTTTCTTCAGTTTTTCTTGCCCCAGATGTCAGGTGCCCCCAAAAAGGTGATCCAAATTAGTACCAAATGGTGTGAACACTGTACAAACACAAAATCCCTTCAGCTATAAGCAAATACATCAGTAAGGCATAGCAGAGATTTAGCCAGTAGATCAGAGGGGTTGGAGGGAGGGTAACCTGGACTGCAGCAGGGTGAACACTCGAACATCTACATTTATGGTAGGTACAAAACTGTATTATGTTCATCGTGTTACCCTGCTGCAGTCATCACACTTGAGTTGAGTCCCAAAGCTAAGGTAGGATGGAGGTATTATAAAGGGTTAGTGGAGGCAATGAGGCCCTGCAGAACTGCAGTGGCGAAGCCTGCCCTGGACTTAGAATAAAGAGGTAAGTGATAGTGTTTGGTGAAGGTGTGTACAGAACTCCAAGTTGCAGCTTCTAAAATTTCCTTGGTAGGAACCCCCCTGAGAAAGGCTGTAGAGGTAGCTGTTGCCCTGGTAGAGTGGGATTTAATGGAAGGAGGAACTGGTTTCCCATGATCGGTATAACAGAACTGTATGCAATGGCCTATCCATTTAGAAATGGTTTGCTTGGATATGGCCCTCCCTTGAGAAGCTGTAGCATAGGATACAAAGAGCTGGTCAGTTTTTCTGAAAGCCTTAGTTTTATCCAAGTAGTAATGAAGCTGCCTGTGAATGTCCAAGGAATGCAGGAGTCTCTCACCTTTGTTCTGTGGATTGGGGAAGAAAGTGGGTAGGTGGATGGTTTGCTTTAAAGCTACACTGGAAACCACCTTAGGCATGAAGGAAGGATTAGCTCGTAGAGAAACACTGTCTTGATGAAAAATGAGGAAAGGTTCCACTGCCATAAGTGCCTGTAATTCTGAGACTCTCCTAGCAGAAGTTATTGCCAGGAGCAGGGCAGTCTTCCAAGATAGGAACTGAAGGTCTGCAGAGAAAGCTGGTTCAAAGGGAGGTAGCGTTAGTTTTTCCAGAACAAAGTTGAGGTCCCATGTTGGTGTAGGAGCTCTTCTAGGTGGTCTAATTTTCTTTGCCCCTCTGAGGAACTGCCTTAGGAGAGGATTTGAAAATAAAGGTGGATTTGTGTTGTAGTTAGCTGAAATAGCTTAAGCATGGATTTTAATTGAGGAGAAGGAAAGTCCTTTGTGCAACATCTCAGCTAAAAACTGTAGAATGTGGGGCATATGAGGCTGAGTTGTGTCTTGGCCTTTAGCTTGGTTCCAAGCAGAAAACCTTTTCCATTTGTCCGAGTAAGCCTTCCTGGTACTTGGTCTCCTGGCTTCCAGAATAACATCCAGTACTGCTTGTGAAAGAGGGGCTGGTTGCATGCTTAATTGATTTACCATGCAGCCAGGTTTAAGGTTTTGAGCTGGCTGTGTAGAATCTGTTTGTTTTGCTGCATGAGCAAATGAGGTATTTGAGGCAATATCCATGGTGGGCTGTGAGCCATATTCTTCAGTAGCGGGTACCAGTGCTGGCGTGGCCAGTCTGGGGCTATGAGAATCAGTCGAGGTTCCCCTTTTTGACCTTCAAAAGAACCTTTGTGAGAAGAGGTAATGGAGGAAAGGCATATGCTGTCAGGTTTTTCCAACTGAAGGAGAGAGCGTCCACTTTCCAAGCTTGATGGTGGAATGTCCTTGTACAAAATTTTGTCAGTTGGTAGTTTTGAGGACTGGCAAACAGGTCTAAATTTGGAAGGCCCCATTTTTGAGTTATCATTGAAAATATTTGTGGGTCTAGTTTCCACTCATGGGGATCTTTGATGTTTCTGCTTAGGAAGTCTGCCAATGTGTTTTTCTGTCCTGGCAGGAACTGAGCTTGTAACTGGACTTGGTAGGCCAGAGCTGTGTTCCACAAGATTATTGCTTGCCTGCAAAGAGGGTAGGAATGTGTGCCCCCTTGTTTGTTTATGTACCACATTACTGTGGTGTTGTCCGTCTTTATTGCAAGTTGTCCTGGCTGTAGTAGATCCTTGAAGGCTGTCAGAGCTTTCTGTACAGCTAGCATCTCTTTTTGATTTATGTGCAGATTTCTTTGTTCTGCAGTCCATAGGCCTTGAATGCATTGCCCTGACATGTGTGCCCCCCAGGCATAGACTGAAGCATCTGTTGTGATAGTTTGCCTGGTTGGGGGCAAGGTGAAAGGCTGACCCTTGTTGAGGTGACATGCCTGTGCCCATCACAGAAATTCCTGTTGAAGGCAGGGATGAGAGATATCACTGTGTCCAAGCTGTGGCTGTGTTGAGACCATACACTTTTTAGGTACCATTGTAATTTCCTCATATGTAGTTTTGCAAATGGTATTATCAGAATGCAAGATGCCATGAAGCCCAAAGCCTGCAGAATTTTTCTTGCAGTTAATTGGGTCTTTGTTGCCATTGTCTTGAAATATTGAGTCAGTTGTAGTTGCTTGTCTGGTGTAAGATAAGTCTTCTGGGCCGTTGTGTCCAAGCTGGCACCCAGGAATGTAATTTTTTTGTGAGGGTACTAGTTTTGACTTCTTTTCGTTTACTGTGTACCCTAGACAATTTAGTAGATGCTTCACAAAAGCCAGATGATGTAAGAGAATGTCTTTTCTTTCTGCTTGGATGAGGCAGTCGTCCAGGTATGGATATATTTGAATTCATCTTTGTCTGCAGTATGCAATTACTGGTGCCAGGCATTTTGTGAAAACTCTGGGCGCAGTAGATAAGCCAAAGGGCAGTGCAGAGAATTGATAATGGGTTGAACCTGCAATGAAACGGAGGTATCTTCTGCAACTTTGTCTGATAGGGACATGCAGGTATGCCTCCTTGAGGTCCAACGTTACCAGCCATGCTTCCATGCCCAACATGGGAAGTAGCTGCTGTAGTGTTAGCATCTTGAATTTGGGAACTTGTAAGTAAGTGTTTAGAATTGAAAGGTCCAGAATTGGTCTCCAAGCATTATCCTTTCTGGGTACTAGAAAGAGCCTTGAGTAAAATCCTTGGCCTTGCTCTTGAGTAGGTACCCATTGAATGGCTCTCATGGCCATGAGAGCTGTAATTTGTTTTTGAGCCTCTGCCCTTTGATTTAGTGGCAGGTTTGGCATTCCTCTTTTCATTGGCAAGGTGTGAAAGTGGAATCTGTATCCTCGCAAAATTAAGTCTAGGACCCATTTGTCCTTTGTGACCATGTGCCAGTTGTCTGCAAAAAGTGCTAGTTTCCCCCCCAAGGGGGCTGACAAAAGAGCTTTGTTTGGCCAGCTGAGGTGCAAGTCATTGAGTTTGCCTTCTGGTGGGTTGAGACCTGTCTTTTCCTCCCTTCTGGGTTGGAGTGCCCCATTGGCAAGGTTTATACTGGGCTTGTGGTTGACCTCTGCCCATTGGGTGCCTGTATTTACCCCTCTAAGGTCTGTCAGTGGCTGAAAAGGACCAATTTTTGTTGGCCAGTTTCTGCTGAAGCAAGGGGGTTGCACTTGTAGGAAGTCTTTGACTGTCTGCATTGATTTCGCCTTATCTTCCATTTTCTTTAAAACTTCTTCTGCTTTAACTCCAAAAAGAACATCCTGCTGTAAAGGAGCATCTAGTAGTTTTGCTTTAACATGATCTGGTAGACTGTGTTCCTTTAACCAGGCATGCCTCCATATAACTGATCCAGTGACAGCTGCTCTGCAGGAGGCCTCTAAAGAATCAAACCCACATTGTAAGGTATGTTTGCCCACCTGCTCGGTGGCGTGCAGCAAGTCCTGTACTTCTTTCAATTCAGATTGTTGAGGGAGGGAGGTTATCTTTTGTTTTAACTGAGAGATCAGAAATTGCTGATACTTAAGCATATGAAATTGACAATTTAGTGCTCTCATAGCTAATGTGGCTGAGCTGTAAACCATTTTCCCCCACCTGTCTAGTGCTCTTGAATCCCTTTCAGAAGGTACTGGGTTTTTAGCCATGGAAGTCTTAGTCCTCTTGGGACCCTGGGAGATAGTCTCTGGGTCAGCTACTGGGCTTCTGTAAAGAAATTTGTGGGAATCAAGTACTCTGTAGTATCTGTCAGGCTTGGCCGGAGCAGGAGGTAGAGAGTCTGGGTTGAAACTGGATTCTAAATAGACATCATCCACAATGTCCAAAACCGGAGGGATGGCTAGAGGTCTGTGTTGGGGGAGTAAAAGAAACTCTCTGAGCCTTTTCTTGGAATCAGAGTAATCCTGACCTTCCCAGTGAAAATGTTCCCTCATAGTGTGTAAAGTTTCCCCAAAAGAGTAGTCTTCAGGAGGGGAAGCTGAGGGAATAGAGTCCTCAGCATCAGAATTTTCATAAGGAGAGAAGGAATAGTCTTGGTCCTCAGAGGAATCCGAAGAAATAGACAGTTGCTCAGGGGAAGCAGAATCTTCCTCTTGTCTAGGCCTTTTGTCAGGAGGAGGCTGAGAACCCCTGATAAGAGAAATCAAATCTTCAGCCATTTTGTGCATCTGTTTCTTAGGCACAAGGCCTTGAACAGGAGACTGAAGTGTAGTCTGTTTTGGTTTAGAAGGAGTCTTCGACTTAGAAAACGTTTTGACTGTAAGAGTCGTCGGTCTGAAAATGCCTTCAGAGATCGATGGCGTTTCAGAAGCACCAACGTCCTTGGAAGGTAAATCGTCGGAAGGGCCTGAAGTAAAAGGCTGCGTCGGCCTAGTACATTCCGTCAAAATATCCATAGCGGTCTCGGGTTCCAGGACTGCGGTAGTCAGGGGCTGCGTCGGAGCCTCACTGATAACCGGAGACCGGATCAACCGAGGCCTCAGAATCGGGCTTAGGCCTGGGCTGTCGGTCCTTGTCCCTGCGCTTTTTGTGCACACTGGTAGTCGGTAGCTCCGACGGCATGTTATAGTTAAATTTTCTACCAAAATAGTGTTGTGCGAAATCAAATCGTCTTTTAATAGTATGCTTATTAAACCTAGCACAAAAACGACAAGAAGTGACGTCGTGATCAGGGCCTAGGCAAGCTATGCAATAAGAATGAAAATCCTTATGAGGTATTTGCTTCCCACAAGAAATACAATTGTTAACTTTTTCTGACATCGGTCTGAGGCAAGAAAAGTTTCCCCAACGGGGTACTTAGCTTTATAGAAGACTTCGGTCTGAAATTCGAATTCGACAATCTCAGGAGTCGGCCGACTGGCACTTGCGAACTGCTTCTGCTTCAGGCACCAGGCGGCAAGAAAGACTGAAGAAAATGGCGTTGGTTGCAATATATGTACCCCTGGCACACTGACGGCGGGGATGAGGCGACAACAACTGACGTCGGACCAAGACTTTGGAAATCCGGCCGACTGCGGGACCGCCTGACGACAGGATAACCCAAGTGTGATGACTGCAGCAGGGTAACACAATGAACATCAATAGAATACATCAACATGCATTTTCTGAACAATAAAAATAATGAAACTCTAAACTCTGCCATTACTGACTGACTGCAATCATCAGTGACTTACCAGAAAAATAAAACAAAATGTTATGATGGACAGGGCAAAAATATAAGATCACATCAGTCGCCCTGCTAGACAGGGGTCCAGGGAAGTAAATACTGTGGGAAGAAATGGCCAGGGAATTGTTATGACCAGGCTTGTATAGGCCCTAGGGCCAATAGCCTAGTACCAACCTATGAAAAAATATAACATAAAAATAATATATATATAATATTATAAAAATATAATACAAAAGTATAAGTGAAAGTCAGAGACAATCAGCAAAATCAGGAACAACTGAAAGATATGTGTACGCCATATAATTAGGAATAGATAATATTTGCAAAGACTTGCTACAGATATTTTAGCACGTCAAAACACTTAAACAGGTCTATTTCAATGAAAAAATGAAAGCTCAAATGGATAAGGTTAAATCTGAAGTAAAATATCACAGCACGATGTGTGAACATAGCAGTAGAGACATATGTTCTGTGCGATTCCAACAAAATGTTTACTCACAATATGTACCACCATGGATACAGCTGGGTCAAACCCTTAACATACACTAAGGGAGTTATTTAATCAAATTCAGTTTGAATTTTGAAGTTTATTTAGGTGTTCTATACAAAGCACCAATAACAAAGAATTAAATGTAACCTAAACAAACATAGCACAATAACAAAGGAATTGCAGTTGCTGACTAAAATGCATACTGATTACAGTCATCCCATAGCATCAAAGGCAAAATCAAAAAGATAAGTCTTGACTGTCTAAAATCAACCAATGATTGATCTTCCAGAACCACTCATGGAACTACTAGTATCCCCTTGGAGACAGACTGCAAAATCTGCATCGGGCACTAAGGTACAACAAGTTGCTTTAAGCAACAGGAACCTAAGTCATGAATGGATAAAAACTACACTAGGATCTTGTAGATAATCCTGTACAAAACAGGAAGCCAATCAAGGTTGCACAAAACAGATGGAAGAGGTCGATAATGTGCAGCGGCAGCAAGTCGTCAGGACGCTGAGTTCTGCACCTTCTTAAAGCAGTCATACTCGGTGGTTGGTAGTCCCAAGTAGATGTCATAGCAGCAATCCAGCCTTGAATACATCAAGGTGAGAACAGCAACTGAGACATCTGCCTGAGGTAACAGTTCCTTAACCCTGGAAATGATTTGCATATGGAAACAAGATAAATACATGACAACAGATGATACCTGCTCCTCAAATATCAGCTACAACTCAACAAATGACATGAATGTGCTGCACCTTCTTAAAATCAGCATTACCCCTGTACATAATGAAGTTGGGCAACAGAACACAGGAGAAATCTCTGACGGTTACATGAACAGGCAGGACCTTAAACTTGCTGGTGTTCAACTGTAATCAATTTCCAGTAAGGCAGATTTGTACGGCTTCAAGATTATCAGCCAGGGAGGAGACACTTGCCATATTGTCTTGTGGAAAAGAAAAATAGATCTGAGTGCCATCAGCATATCTATAGTAAGCTAAGCCCCTTTCCCTTAAAAATGCTCCTAGAAGTAGCATATACACTGTCAACAATAGAGGCTCTAAGCTAGAGCCATACAGTAGTTCAATATACAGAAGAAAGTACAGTTGTTTAAGATCTTAGCGTAACAGTAGATGTTCTGCTTCTCTCTGCTACAGTATTATTCACACGATATCATACTGAGGCCAGCATACCAAAGGTTTATCTCTGTCCAGGCAGCATATATTATAGGTTTATAGGTTAGTACTAAGCTAACTGCCCTTGCGAGCCATTTAAGCCTAGCCAGTTATCCCTTGCAAGGCTCAAACTGTGAACCTTGTGTTTGTAAGGCAAACACCTTAACCATTAGGCCACCCTCCCGTCCTACATCCATGACATAAGGAAAATAAATGATGCATGAGTGCCTGATCCTACAAACTGAAATGCCCCAGAAGAACCCAACATGAAAAGGCTGATCATGTGCATCCAGGAAGGGAAGAAAGGAAGAAAGAAAAAAAAAGACCCTTTCTGGCCAGAAGAAAAGCAACAGAAAAGAAAAGTAAGGCAAGGAGGGAGGGGCACAATACTGCAACGGTGAAAAGTAGGATATCTACTGCTATGGTAAGATATCATACAAATGCATCATGCCCTTCCTTATCACCGTTGCAGTATTCTTAAAATCTGGGAGAGTACAAGCTACTGGAGAGGATGGGATGAGGACGCCACAGAGAAGCTCTTCCAAAATACATGAAGACTGGTGCTGGCAAATCCCATTCTGGCTCTAGAAATGACATCCAACTTGTATTGTTTAGTAAAGATATGTACAGAAGACCAAACAGCAGCTTCTAAAATGGATATGGCGCAGCGGTTAGCATTGTCACCTCAAAACAAGAGGTTCTTCGGTTCGATTCTCAGGTGGGGTACCTTCTGTGCAGTCTGCCTGTCCGCCCTGCATTCGTGTGGGTTTCTTCTGGGTGCTTCAGTTTCCTCCCACATTCCAAAGACATGCATCTGGAATGTTTCTCTCCAGGTCTCTGCTGAAAATGCGCTCTGTCCCAGTTGGACTTTCCTGGTTAATAAATGTTAAATAAATAAAAACCCTTGAAAAAGGCACCAGAAGAATCCACAGCCCTAGTAGAATGAGCACAAACTGAAGAAGAAGAAAGCTGCTTGCCATGAAAAAAACAGCAAGAAAGAAATGGCCTTAGAAATCTAGGAGGAGATAGTTTGCTTTAACACGCCCAAACCCAATTTCCTGGCATGAAAAGAAACAAAAAGCTGCTCAAATTTCCTGATCTGCTTAATTTTTATTTAGGTAATATTCGAGCTGTATAAATCTAAATGAAGGATCCTCTCACTGTCATTCTGTGGAGAAGGGAAAAAAGAAGGAAAATACGACAAATCGTTAGCCACCTCAGGCATAAAAGAACTGGTACAAACAGACACCCTATCCCTGTAAAAAAAGGTAGAACTGCCATACATGCTTCACGTTTACACCCCTCTTGGTAGAAGTAGAGGGTACTGACAGCACAGTTTACTAAGTGCAGAGTTGTAAGGATGAAAAAACTGCATGTTCAAAAAGAGACAAAGTCAATTTCTCAAGAACAGAAAATAAAATGAAGGTCCCAAGAAGAAGAATTAGGTTATCTTGGAGGCCTATTATGAAGGATGTGTTTCAAAAATTGTTTCACTTCAAAGCTAGAAGTTAGTGGTGGCTTCATAGGCAGACAAGCAGAAATTGCTGACAAAAGAGATTAAAAAGATGAATATGCCAGGCCACATGTAAGCAACTCACACAAATAAGAAAGGACCATAGAAATACACACAGAAAAAGAGTTCATACCGTGCTTGAGACACCAAATAAAAAATCTCTTTCATTTAACCACATAGGAGTTTCTAGTAGTGGGTTTTCTGGCCTCCTGCAAAATCCAGAGCAAGTCCCTAAAGATCTAGTGTCTAAAAGGAATCAAAACCCTACCACCCAAATAGTCAAATGAAGGGTGGACAAGTGAAGGTAAATGGCAGATCCCTTGTCTTGGTAAACAGATCCATTATGTGGGGTAACTTGTGATGATTACCCCTGGCTAGATAGAATAGGATGGGAAATTGATGCTGTCTAGGCCAAAAAGGAGTCACCAGCAAGATTTTAGGTTTGTCCTACATGACTTTGTGCAAGACTTTTGGCAACAGAGGAGGAGTGGGACAAGCATACAGAAACATCCACTTCCAGGAAAAAGACATAGCATCCATTTTCCAAACCAGAGGACTTGGCACTCTTGAGAACTTGTCTGCTCAGAGCAGAAGCAAAAATATCTACTTGAGGAGTACTCCACTGATGAACAATGTCCGGGAAAACCATTCATGAGCATCTGCCATGGACCTTGCTCATAGTATCTACCACTAGATTGTGATCTGAAGGTATGTGAACTGCCTGAAATGTTAACTGATGGCGGATAGAAAATACCAAATCTGTACAGCCAGCCTGCAATAAAGGTATGGCTTAGTGTGCCCTTGATTGCTGATATACCACATAACTGTGGTGTTTTCTGTAAAAACTCTTAGAAGGCCAGGAATCTAAAGGGAGTGGACAGCATGGAGAGCCAGAATCCGAGCTCTCATCAATTTGACATTGATATGATCTGCTAGATGTGAAGGAGACCAAACACCCTGTACCCTGTCATTGTTGGAGGAAGCTCCCCAACCCTTATTTGAAGCATATGTGTACAGATCCTGAGTGGGAAGAGGAACCTGAAAAGACAGGCTGGGATTCACAGACATCTGATAAACCTACCAATGGAGCTCAAGCTTGAGGCAAGGTAATAGAGGAATAGGACGATCCTCAGGATGACAATGCTAAAGTCAAATGTTTTTGTAGTATCACTGGAACTTCCACTTATGGAGTCTGGCAAAAGGAACCATAGGAATAGTGGATGTCATGAACCCCAGAACTTAAAGGAATTTCCTTGCAGGAAGCACTGAAAAAGGAAGACGGAACTGAAAATGAGCTGTCAAGAGGCAGCACAGCGATCATTGGCAGAGTTAATCCTGAGGCCTAGAAAAACTTGATCTTGCGATGGGGTCAGTACAGACTTCATGAGGTTCAAGGTGAACCACAGACTTTGCAGAAGAAGCACTATAAATTTAAGATCCCAAAGAAGAAGAAGATGGGAGAGGGAGCTTTAATCCACAAGTCATCTAAACAAGGGAAAATCTGAATTCCTTGAAGAATACAGAAGGCCATCACTGGGACTAGACACTTTGTAAAAACCCTCCGGACCACAGAAAGACCAAAAGACATAGCAGAGAATTGTTAATGTGAGAAAGACACAGACAAATGTTAAAATTTCCTGAAGAGAGGGTGGACAAGAATGTGAAGGTAAGCATAGTTCATCACAGAGCAATGTATAACTGACAGATCTGTAAGGACAGTAGTAGCTAAATTGAGGCCAAAGTTCCTATCCAGCCAGGTCCCAATTATAAAAGCAGAGGAGAACATGCTGTAGCTGACTGCTGCACTGCATATGATTACAAGTATGTGGTAATAAAAGTCTGTGTTAGAGGTGTTAGGATAACACAGCCATTACAGTAATAGGATGCAAAGGGGGGATGGTTTTAAGGACTACACTGATTACTTCATGATGACAACTCTGCTAATAGAAGTACTAAACTCCCCTGTTCTTTATATTAATATAATCTCTTCTTCAGACAGTTAATTTCAACTTTTTTTAATATGTAGTCCATATCTCTCAACCTTTTATTGCAAAAAATCTGACAAAGCCCAACAAAATGGGGGGGGGGGGGGGGGGCAAAGGCCCAAAAATAGGGACATTTTTAAATATAGCTATTATAAAGTTGCTAGATTAATAGGGTTTGTTTTAGCATACATTTTCTAAAGGACTTGAAGTCTTAAACTTAAATGTATGTCATTATTTAGTGATTTTAATCCTCAGATCATCCCAGTGATTTGTCAGAAAACCACAAATTTTATGAGGAACTGACCAAAAGTATGAGTCAAAAATCTGGACATTTTGCTAAAATCTGGACAGTTGAGAAGTATGGAGTCACTTTCATTATAAAAGAGTATTTAAAACCACTAACCTCTCTCTCTCTGTATGTGAAATTTTCTTCAGACTTACTAAGCAGAATCAGGCAAGAATTAATATCGAAGTTGGCATCGGCCATTGCTTCTATTTAACAGATGAAAGCGTGCACATGTGGTAAAAAGTCAGTGAAGTCTGTCATCCATCATGGGAAAAGTGAAACTCTAAACAGGCTTGTCTTGTTCTGCTTATTTCACCCACATCTTCACTTGGGTAAGTTCAAGGACTGATCCCACAAACTGATAAACCTGTAACTGAATGACAACTGGTTCACAAGGGTTCTGTTTGAAATTATGAGCACTGCAAACATGGTGCTTGGAATAGCACATATGAAATTGTGAATATGGGAATGTTACTAAGTCCATGGCTACAGTACATTAGACTATACCCACTGCAATGAGGTACAGTGACCTTGTAGTTAGATATGTTATGCAACATGGGTATGGGGCTGAGTAAAAAATATACAACCGTCACTGCTTGGTGGTGGGGTTAATATGGCTACCTGTAGTTTAGATACCATACAGGTCAAATTACACTTTGAAAGAAGTGACATTGATGTGTCTATTTTTGAAATACAATTAAGAGAAGGTAGCACAAACTTGGTGCAAAATAACCCCTTTTTGGCAGGAGGGATAGAAGCTACTACTCTATTACTGTAGTAGAACTTCAATAGGTTATTTTCCAATGAAAGAAATAAATTAGCATCTTTCATGGCATGTTAGTGTTGCGGTAGTATTTGAATATGGAATCAACACTTAGATGCTTATGAGTAGATAAGCAACCTGCTTACCCATTCCTCAAGGAGGACTGCGATTTAGGTAGAGGAAAGGAGTGCTTAAAGCACACTAAGGACTGGCTGCAGATATTCACGGAATATGATATCCCAAAAGATGAGAGAGAGAGGATAAAAATATCAAAAATCTGGAAGCTGATCTAAAAGGTGACGTACATCATTATTTTAATCATAAGGTAAACGGCATATAGAAACAGTGTGAGAAGCATAGTCAGAAGATAATTGTATTTTATTATTTATTTTACATCTGCTGATCAGGAAAGTCTAACTGGATGCGTGTCCATTTTCAGCGGAGGCCCGGGCAGAAAAGCTCCACAGTTAAATTTTAAGCAAAATATAAGGTGTATACAGAAGCATTCAAATTTACATAGATAGTACCAAGCTTAACACTGACTAGTAACATAGCACTGAAGCTTAAGTTTTAACATATTTACATAGACTGAACACATCTTTTACAGTTTTAGGCTGAGGAATAATATAATAGTGAACATTGTTAGTAGGGGTTGCATTTGTTGCTTTATACAGTTGACGTGTGAGCAAGTTAGCCACAGGAGGGAGTATAGCAACAAAGAGAGCAAAGATTAGACATAGTAGGGAGTATAGTAACAGGAGAAGAGTCCGAGATGGGAATTGGGTAACAGGTTAAGTAAGAAAAGCAGGAGGCGTAAGTAACTTACGTACAGAGTAAGAGTAGAGGTGTGAAGGGAAAAGTGCAGTGAATAGATGAGTGTCCTAGCAGTGACATATGGGTATTGACTAAGGGGTTAAAATTAGAGGTGGAACTGGAAGGAAACTACAGAAGTTGCATTCTTTTGGTGATGAAGCTGAAGTCAGAGGACAAGAGTAAGGGGAGAAGGTGGGAGAGGTCAGCCAGGTGGGGAATGTCCATATCCATGTGTGCTTTAGGTGCTCTTTCAGGAATCTTTTAAATGTAACCTTTGAGCCTGCTGAGGTAATAGCAGTTGGTAGGGGGTTCCAAATTTTGCCTATGTAGTTAGGGAAGAGGGAGTCCCCTGCTGTGTTGTTGGTCTTGGTGACCTTGATTAATTTTTTGTCACTAGAGTGAAGTTGTGTAGTTTTAGCTTGTAGTTCTAATAGATTGGCCAGAGCTGGAGTTTTGTCTGGGAGTAATAGAAAATTATGGGCAAAGGAAAGTTGATGACAGTTTAGGAGATTAGGGAATTCAAGCCAGCCAAGTTGGCTTAGGGAATGGCAGCGGTGGGCTCAGTAGGGGACACCGGTAGCAAATTTTGCAATTTGATTGTAACAGGTGTTTAATTTGACAATTTCAGTTTTGGGTAAGTTGGTGAGAATGGGGGAGGGATAAAATAGTGTGGAAAGGAGGTGAGTTTGAGCAATTGTTATCCTAGCAGGTTGTGTTAGAAATGGTTTATTTTTATTTAGGCTGCTCAGTTTTTTGTGGATATTTTTAATGGTTTGATTTATATGTTAATCAAATTTGAGGTTATCAATGGTCACTCCTAGCAATTTAGTGAGAGTGTCAGCAAAGATGACAGTCCCATTCATGGACACAATATTAAATGCGCTGAGTATTGTGATAGATTTGTTAAGTACACATAGCAACAGTTTGCTATTTTGGGGATTTAGTATTGGGTTTTTGTTAAGAAACCAGTTTTCAGTGATAAAACATAAAATGAAAAAAAAACCTGCAGAGAGACCAGGAGTATGAAAAACACAGGTTGTGCCTTTGGTGACAATATGACAAATATAGGTAATGAAAACAGGACAGTGGAAATAGAAGAGATGGTGATTTATTGACTTATTTACGACATTTGATTACTGGGAAAGTCTGACCATTTTTAGCAGAGGCACAGGATGAAAAGCTCCAAAGTATTACAAAACATTTTAAGAACTGCAACACAAAAGTGAGAGAAAATCAGGCTTATGGTATACTTACAGACAAAGCCTGGGGGAGAGCAACTGAAAGAAGTGAGTGAAGAAGGGCGTCTAAGGAGGTGTACGGTATGAACATGTATTTGTTCACATTTAAAGAAGTAGTTTATCCTGGTGTTGAACAAAAACAGAGCCAGCTTTTGTCTAGAAAGTCTTTTAGAATGGTTTTGAAGGATAGGAGGGAGGGTACTGACCTGAAACATATGGATAAGGAGTTCCAGACCTTAGCAACATGGTGCCAGTATAGAAAGTGCCCAGTAGATTTGATAGGATTGTGGAAAACAGGTGGTTTTGATTACTGATGACTGACTAGGAACATGGTCGTGTAGAATATTATTTAGTGCTGGACAAGCAGATGGATGCCAATTCATTTTATAGGTGGTAAGAAGCTGTGTATATGTTAGTTGAGCTGGCAGGTCTAACCAATTTAAACTTATTAGTAACATACAGTGGCAAGTTCTGAAAGGGGTATTTGCTGCAAATTTAACAACTTTGTTATAGCATTATTCAGCTTCTGATTTTTGTGATGCCTGAAGGTTAGTAAGGATGTCAGCACCATAAAGGACGGTGGGGAGGACATAAGTAGTGGCAAGTGTAGTTTTAGTAGCATCAGTGAGAACGTTTTTGTCTCTGTAAAGCATCCCTAGTTTTTGATGAGTTTTTCTTATGCCATTTTGTATATACAGCTCCTCTTCCCTGGAATTATGGAATTATGATTGCAGTGCACTCACAAACTCATCCAATGCAATTAGCAGTAACTAGCTTTCTTTTGAAAATATACAAACTGAAACAGAAGAGCAAGTTGGAGATAAAATTGTTAACACGATACTTCAGGAAAGATCATCTTTTTGGGGAGATTCAGAAAAAAAAAAACAAAGTAAAAATACAAGAAAGAGAAAACAAACAAACTAATTTAAATTACAAGCCACACTAGATTCACAGATGTTTTGACTCCCAAAGGGACATATTTGCAATAGCAGCACCTTCCCTATATTCACAAGGAAAGCACACTTGTGTAAGAACTTACTATAATAGTAGATGCCCTACTGATCAGTTTTGCGGTATTCCAAACATAAGGGTTTTCATCACTGACATATGGCCTGGATACCTTCTCTAGAGCAAATGACTAACATATGACTTCAGCTCACAAGTGTAGGGATATAAAGGAAAATCGTCATCATCAACCCCCCCTTCCCATTTTCTACATAGTCTCAGGGTGCTGTGTTAACTGTTGTCATTGCCATATCTCTCAATGCAATGCCACATTCCTGCCTTTTTCAACACTCATGCCTGACTTTCACAAATCTTTGCTCACACAATCCATCCATCGCTTTGTTGGATGGCCTTGTTTCCTCTTACCTTCTTCCTGTCTGTCCCAAATCTTCTTATCATAGGATCATAGCAGATTACAAGACTATCGACTGGTCATTTTACGCCTAGCCATTTCAACCCAATGTAATACCGTAGAAGTACTAGTGAATACCCAAGATTGCACTAGATTGTTTTCTGCTTTTCTGCACACCATAATCTATTCTGTTTGATCTTTTCTGCAACTGGAGCTCCTCTGGCCTCTGCTCTTATGTCCTTATTTCTTCATCTGTCCCACAGGATGCATCCTGCCACCTCTCTCAGGCTCTTCATTTCCATCACCTCCAGCTTCCACATCTGCTGTGCCTTTACTATCCAGGTTTCTGTACCATACAGTAGTACTGGTCACACCACTGTTTTGTACACCTTACTTTTCTTATTCTTTGGTATTCTTCTGTCATATACTACACCTGACACTCTATTCCAGTTGGATGCAGCCCCTCTGATTCTAGCTTTGACCTCTTCATTCAGACTTCACTTCTCTTCAACCAGTACTCCCAGATAACTGAAGCTATTAACCTGTTCCAATATCTTCCCTTGCATCTCAATTCTCAGCTTCTTCTGATTTCCAAAATTTTCTGCCATTACCACTCTTATCTGTACTTAGTTTCATCTCATGCGCCTTCAGTTTTGCATTCTACTCTCAAGAACTAAGTTCTTGCTCAGTCTGCCTGTAATGCTACATCACCTGCATACAGCAACTTTACTGAGCTATCCCTCTAACCTGTTTGCTAAGGTAGTCCATCACCAGTATGGACAGCAGTGATCTCAGAGATGAACCCTGGTGCACACGCACTCCAACTGGTAACCCCTTTGTGAGGCAAAACACTGTTCGTACTTCAGTCATTGGGTCCTTGTACATAGCCTGCAATAATACTACCAATGTATCTAGAACTTTGAACCACCAGAGTACTGCCCAAATCAACTTTCTTGGGACCTTGTCATATGCTTTTTCCAAGTCTAGGAATGCACAGTTAGACTCTTTCCTCATCCCTAGGTTGACTACTCCTAGCATTTTTATTGGTTTATTGAGACTTAAATACAAGCATTTTATTGTATCTGAAGAAGCGTTGTGGAAGCAAAGCAAAAGCCCTAGCAGGGTGACTGACGTGATCTCCGGGGTGAATTTCCTTTCTCTCATCCAATCATCAAGGTTCTTTTTGAAGATTGTTAATTGTTGATCATACGAGGTTTCCCACACAAGAAAGTAATGTTATGGTTTCACAACAAAATGTTTTGTCCGCATTTTCATTGTATGTGGAGTCAGTAGGTAATTTTTCTGAAAAAGTAGTCAATGTTGAGTCTTTGGATGAAAGTGAATGCTTTCATAATATTAGTACTAATCAACTGACTAATAATGTTAATAATAGTCCGACGGATAATTTGTTAAATTTAAGTGTATATGATGATGGCAACTTACATATGGGGAATAGTTATTTAAAATATAGTACAGATACTAATAAACTTAATGGTGGTAACTTATATGGTAATCATCATAAGGGTGGTACATCAACACCAGATAGTAAATATGGTGAAGTTTTTAATGAAGTTTTTAATGGAGTTGGAAATAATGAAATAAGTCTGTTAGTGGAATTATTAGTGAATCAAATGGAAAGTGTATCTGATAGTAATGTATTGAGTGACTCAAAAGTGATTAGTAACACCTATGGTGATTTTAAAGTATATAATATAAGTATGTTTTTGATGTTGAACATGCAAATTTAATGTCAAAAGGTTTTACATTTGTTCCCTGTCGGAAAGGTAATATCACAGAAATGTTAATTGACTTGAAGATTTTTACTCGCAAAATGAATCTGAAAATGTGGTTTCCTGATAGTATAGTAGACAAACAGGACAAAGTGTTGAAAAAACCCAGTCTATGTAATCCAGTTATTAATCAGACAGTAGCCTTATTTGAAAAGGCATGTGAAATGAACATCGGGGAACACATGAATAGGTTCTATAAAAGTGGGTATTCTAATTTAACTGAGGATGAGGTTATTTTATTGAACACATTGATAAAAAACAAAGATATACGGATTATGAAGCCCGACAAAGGGAATGGATTAGTAATAATTGAGAGGATGGATTTTAATAATGCCATTAAGAATATGCTGAATGATAGCTATATAGAGAGTAGTATTAATGAAATCAATATTAGTCATCAAAAAATAGATTTGCTTTTAGATGATATGCTATATCAAGGACAGATAAATGAAATGGAATATGATTATTTAAAAAATCCTTTTCCGCTAGTAAGTAGTATGTTCGGTGTTCCTAAGTTACATAAAGGTCTTAACAACATTCAATTCAGACCGATAGTGAATGGAAAAAGGAGCAAAACTTATTTTATCGGTCAATTTTTAGACCAACATATGCAAAAGGGCCTTAAAGTATTTGATTATATAACTAAAGATTCGTGGAGCTTTTTGGACAAATTAAGAGGGTTAAACATTAATGAAGACACTATGTTTTTAACTATTGATGTATGCAATTTATTCACGGTCATTCCCTACGATTTAGGGTTGGTTTGGTTAAAAAATCAATTAAATAAAACTAAACTGTTTGATCAGGATCAAGGCAATGTTTTTATAACATTCATGTAGGTTGTTTTATGAAATAATTATATGTATTTTGATGGCAATTTTTTTAAACAAGTAACAGGAGTAGTTATGGGGGCAGCTTGTGTCCCCATATATGCAAATTATATCATGGCATATTGGGAACAAGAATTTGTTTTTACATCCATATACAGAGGTCATATTGCACGATATATACGCTATTTGGATGATATTTTTATCGTATGCGAGGGTGGTCATGAAATACTTGATGAATTTATTAGCTGCATCAATAATACTGTTGAATTTTTAAAATTTACACATAATTTCAGTAAGGAGAGTATTTCATATTTGGATGTTTATTTAACTATTGATAGGGTTAAAAATTGTTTTAGGTGTGATATTTTTAGAAAAAGTACATCTTCCAATTCATCTTTGGATTTTAATAGTGGGCACCCGTACCATCAAAAAAGAGCCATTGTAAAAGGGCAAGCGGTAAGGGCAGCGAGAATGGTGAGCGATAGTGATGCGTTTATACAGGAGTTCGATGTTATGATCACCGTGTTCAAGAAGAGGGGTGACCCAGACGAATTGTGCAATAACATTAAAAAAGAGGTTGTACATAAAAGGAAGACAGGTTTTTATCAGGCTATACTGAATAATAATCAAGGTATTGAATCGAAAAATGATGTAAATATGGGAAAAGTCAATCACACTGAGAATTTGATATTTGTTATCACATACAATCAAGATGTGGAATGGTTTATAGCGATGGTTGAGAAAAATTGGGGTTTTCTGTATTTAGATAAACATGCATATACAAAAATGGGGGGGGTCCCCAAGTTTGTTTTTCGCAAAGATCAAACCTTCAAACAAATTTACAGAGAGAGTCAGAGTTTGAAATAAAAACAATAGGAAGAGAATTAGGTAATTTTAAATGTGGAAGGTGTAGTACATGTAAGCTCATCATGGTCGCAAAGGATTGTATAAAAGTTAACCACATAAGTGTTCACCTTTCAGGACATTTTAATTGTTATACTAAAAGTGTGGTGTATATAGCGCAATGCCAAAAATGTCCCGCCTTTTTCGTGGGAAAAACGTCAAGACACGTTAGGGAGAGAATTAGAGAACATATTTTGGATATAAAACATGGAAAAGCCACTAGTGCATTGGCTAGACATATTTTGGATAATGTTGACCATGAATTCAAGTTTTATGTTATCCAGCAGGTGAAAAAAGACTCCCAAGGCAAGGCATTAGATATACATCTTGATGTATGTGAATTAAAGTGGCAGTTAAGGTTAAATGCCCAAATGAGTCCTGGAATTAATGAATATATTAGTATAGCCCCGATTTTAAAATTAAGGCACATTTTAGAATAAATTTTATGTATACATCCATGTATTAATTATTTATATAATACTTGAACAATATATTATTAATCCAATAAAAAACTTGTTATTAGAGCAAGGCAATGAAGGGATTCACCAAAAGTTCCGTAGTTTTGTATTTGTTTTTATAGAGCAGGTATATATATATATATTACAGTTTTTGATTGTTATTCTGTTATGTTTTTTATCATGTATGCATATATATATATATATATTTATATATTGTATCATCATATATATTTTTATTTATGTATTAATGTTTTGATTTGTTTTATATGATGTGCATGATTTGCAGTCATGGAATACCTGTATTCCAGCTTCAGCTGCTGATAATGTGATACATTCATAACCTCTGTGTTTTGATTGGATGTCTGCTTTTGGCGCTTGTTTTTTAAGTATTTAAGTAGTGTCAGATGTTCACAGTTTATATCAAGGTCTGAAGAAGCTTTTTAGCGAAAGCACTCACCGACGTCTTTTATATTAAATATCTTGCTTTTATCTTTGGACTACGTCTGAATATTTGTACATTAGTTGGGCTAATTGTTGACGGAACTTTTGGTGACTCCCTTCATTGCCTTGCTCTAATAACAAGTTTTTTATTGAAGTACTTTTTTGCTGCTGACTTAGAGCATTTACTCGGGACGGATATGTTCTTTATTGATTGTGAATATATTATTAATGTTTTAAATATATTAGGATATTATACCCAATATGGCTAACAGTATTTAAGCCTGATGTGTTTTGCACAGTAATACTAAATTAAATCATGATATAAGCATATATAATTATATATACATTTTATATACTTTTTACATATATTATATTAGTGAAATTATTCACTTAGTATATACTAATATACGTATACTTTCTTATATATATATATATATATATATATATATATATATATATATATATATATTCTTCATTCTAATGTGATATAGTATGTCTCTTTTAAGTTAATTAATTGCAATTGTATTTGTTCATTTTAGTTTTTATTGAATAATGACATTAATTAGCGATGCATAGAGGGTATTTAAATGTGAGCTGGATTTTATTCATTGTTCTGAAGAAGTCTTCACCACGAGGACGAAACCTGGGTTAACGTGTGTTTTATGTTTTGGATGCTGCTATTATAATTGTCTGGTTGACTCTTTTTGTCCGTGAGTTCGTGTCTTTCTGAAGAGGGCCAAAGAGGTGCTCTGCTTGACATGTATGGGCAGTCTGTTCCAGAATCTGGGGAGTCTCTGGGTCAGGAACTTATCCCTCCAGCATGTTTTGTTTATTGTGATAACAAGGTTTAGATCCCTGGAGCGTGTGGCTCTAAGGGACTGGGATTTCTTTAAGTGTAGCATGTCCAACAGCTCTGGGTTTGACATGGCCTTGTATGTTAAGCAGAGATCGCCTCAGAGTAGTCGATATATGACAGAGTATAGCTGGAGTTTTTAAGGCGGTCATCATAGGACATCTGCTTTAGGCCTGGGATTCTTTTAGTGAGGTATTTCTGAGGCCTTTCCAGTTGTTGCAGATGTCTTGAGAGGTACATACCAAATGGGGTGTTGTATTCTACAATGGGTCTAATGAGGGATGAGTACAGTGAGACAATGACGTCCTTTTTTCTAGATGAAAAGCCCTTAGTGATGAGGTGTGCCACATAGAAGGATATCCTGACTGTTGTGGCAATGTGGTTATTGAAGGTGAGACCACTGTCCAGCTGTGTCCCTAAGTCTCTTATCACACTTTCGGTGTTTAGTGTACTGCCACCTATGTGGTAATTCATGGGTACATGTTTTTTTCCCAAAGGGGATAACTATATATTTCTTGGCATTGAGCTTGAGCCGATAGCTCTGGCACCAAGCATCTGTTTCTGTAAGGCCCTTTTGTAGAGTATCTGCATCATTTGGGGATTCAATAATGGTTCCCAGTTTGCAGTCATCTGCGAACTTTGTTAGCCAGATTCCCTTAGTGTTGGCCTGTACTTCAGAGAAGTAGATACCAAACAAGAGAGGTCCCGGGACTGAACCCTGAGGTACTCCACTTGTCACTTGTCTGGAGCTGGATTTGGAGTCAGCTACTTTTACAGTGTGGGTTCTGTCAGTAAACCAGTTGGCAACCCATCGAGTGACGTAGGGATTAATGCCCAGTTTAGTAAGTTTATCTATGATTCCAGAGCGGGGGATGGTGTCAAAGGACTTGGAGAGGTCCAGATAGGCTATGTGGACTGCCTTACCCTCGTCCACGGCTCTGGAGACTGATTCAAAGAAGTCAATCAGGTTCAGCAGACCAGATCATCCCTTCATGAACCCAAACTGGGTGGGATCCAGTGTTTGAAGGTTGCCAATGTCTTTGTTTATAAGTTCCATGATAATATGTTCCATGGCCTTGCAGATCAGGCTAGTCAGATTGATGGGGCGGTAGTTTCCAGGATCCAAGGTGAATCCCCCTTGTGGAGTGGGATAACTGCAGCTGTGCACTATTCAGTGGACATGAACCCTGAGGTGAGGGTATGATTAAACATGACAATTAGGTGAGATGCCAGGTCATTTTGTAGTTCATGTAGTACACAGCCCGGGATGTCATCTGGTCCTATGGATGCTGTATTCTTAGCTTTGGAGAGTGCATTTTTTACCTGTGTGGCCATTATTACTGGAATTTGGCAATCTTCCGGTATTGAGATGGGCCATTTAGGGGGTGAGAGGGGCTGAAGTTGGCATTGAATCGATCTGCCAGGATATTGGCAATATCCTTGGGATCAGTATATTTAATGCCATTCTGTTGTAGCTCAGAGCAGATATGAGCATTGCCATTTAGATTCTTGACATAGTTATAGAATGCATTGTGGTTGTCTTTGGAATCTTTGGCAATTTTATTTTCATAACTAGCTTTGAAGGATTTTATGAGGGATCTCAGCTTCTTACTGAGGCTGGTAAGGGAGTTTTTTGCATCCTGGGATTTTCCTCTTTTCTACAACAGTTTTTTCCTTTTGTTGTAAAGTTTGTTTATGGCAGGGGACCAGCAGATTGGCTTCCTTTTTTTGGAGGAAAGCATCTTGGTTATATTTGGGATGGCACAATTAATTCATGAGTGGATGTGCTTGTACAGTGCCTTAGTGTAGGACTCAGCAGTCATACTTTCAGTTCCCGTCTGCATGGGTGTCATGAAGTTTGTAACTTCTGACTTGAGTAGCATGAAGTTGGATTTGGAGAAGTTTTTTATGGAGGTTTCCTTACTGGGGGGTGGGGGTGGGATGTGGATGTTCAGGGTGATTAGGTTATGGTCTGATCTGACCAATGAGGGGGAGACCATAGGTGTGGAGCATCGATTTCCCATGTTGGTAATGACCAGGTCTAGGATATTGGAGCCCCTGGTGGGACTATGGATTAGTTGATCCAGGGCATTGGAATTTATGAATTCCAAGAACCATTGGGCAAAGGTGTTGGTACATGAGTAGTTTTCCCAGTTAATGACAGGGTAGTTGAAATCACCCAATATTAGGGTGTTTGGTTGTATATTAATATTTTCCAGTACGTTTAGAAAGATGTAGTGAGAATCTTGGGACATGGTGGGGATCTGTAGCAAGCTACAATTTGGATTGCAGTCTTACCTAGTGTTAGTTGTACCTGGAGAATTTCAGACGCATTGTGTTGGGCAACTAACCTGGTGGTGTGAATATCCTTGGTGAATATGGACACTCCTCCACTTTTAGTGTTTCGATCCTTGTTTGTTGGCCGAAAAGTGTGGTAAGAGTTGTAGCCTGGTATTGCAGGGGTGTTCTCTGGAGCCTTGAACCAGATCTCAGTTACTGCACAGATATCGATGTTCTCCATTTTTAGGAGTTCCTTGAGAGAGTGCATTTTGAGGTTTAGACTTCTAGCATTGAGTAGCATTACCTTGATTTTACATGCTTGTACCTGTGACGGTGGTGGTTTTGTCCTTTGCACTTTGCCTAAAAATGGCACTATAGGGTTGGCAAGAGCCTTAGCCAGTAAACTGTATCCCAGGGGGATCAGGTGGAGACCATCTCTGTCAAAGCATCGTGGTCTGTCGATCATGTCACCCCAGGCAATCAGATACTGGATCCCCTTTGAATGACACCAGAGCCTTAGACAATTGTTGAAGTCAATAATTTTGTCTTTATATTGTGGTATCATTCTGGGTGAAGGCAGGATGCTACTCAGGGCTAGGGTCATACCTGCCTGGGCCACATGATCCAAGAGCTCTTCCATGTCTCTTTTCATGTAGTCCAGGGAGATACATCTCAAGTCATTCACTCTTGTGTGGGAGACTGTTTCAATGGGAATCTTATTCTGACTAACTATGGAGAGGGAATTTTTATCGATAGAGGTGTAAAGGTCATGCTTTTGATTTTGGATGCATTGAGAGCAAGGTGATTATTCAGCATCCAAGACTCGGCACAAGAGAAGGCATCTTGTGTTAGTTGCTTGAATTTGGGAAGGGGATTGAGCATAGCAAATTATGGTAGAATCATACGCATATTGGACAAGCTTGGTATTAGGAATGCAATGATGAAAATTATTAATGAAGATGTTAAAACGTAAGGAACCCAGTATAGAGCCTTGTGGAACTCCTTTTGGAGTATGAAGGAAGGAAGAGGTACTATTGTTCCACTTGATGGCTTGTTGTATATTAGAAAGGTAACTGGAAAAACAGTTAATAGAGGAGGGGGAGAGATTGGGAAGAGAGAGTATGGACAAGAGAAGTTTGTGGGAAATAGTATTGAAAGTCTTTGATAAGTCTAGGAGAAGGGTAGATACAATGTTGCCAGAGTCTCGGATGCGGTTCATGATGTCAAAGAAGGCGGGAAGGGCAATGGTAGTACTACGTCCAGGTCTAAATCCATGTTGAGTTTGAAAAGGAAGTTGATTGTCTAGGAGGTAGAGAAGGAGATGCAAATATATGCATTTTTCAAGGACTTTTGAGATAGGGGACAGGATGGCTACAGGACAGAAGTTGGAGATTTCAGTATTGTTACCTCCTTTGTGGAGGGGAATGATGAATGCTTTCTTCCAGAGGAGGGATATATAGGATTCTTGGATTGAGCAGTTGATAAGTATTGTGATGGGAAGGGCTACAAGATATGCAGATAGCTTGAGAAAGTTACAAGGAAGGTTGTCTGGGGCATGAGATCATGCTTTTAGTTTTAGTAGAAGTTTTTTATGGTGTGTAGAGAGATGGGTTGTATGGTAAAGGGGGGAGATGAGTAGTGTTGATGTCAGTGGGAGTAGAGTTGAGGGTGTGGGATGTGGGGTGAGTAGAAGTACTATTGGAAAATGATATGGTAAGCTTGGCTATTGAATCAATAAAGAAAGAGTTGAATTGGGAAGCTAAGATATGATCAGGTGAGGTATGGTCAGGGCAAGGATTGTCTTTTTTGCCAGGAGAGATGAGACCAGATATACTGTTCCAAAATTTTGGGGGTTGGATCTATGATTGTTTTGAAACTTCGATTAGTAGGACTTTCAGTCTAAAGCAATTTGTTTTTTTCACTTTACTACAAAGTTGCTTAAACTCAGTAAGGGTGCTTGGTGTTTTACATTTATGGTAATGCTTCCAAGAATTATCTCGGACATGCATGAGTGTAATAGTTGCTTTAGTTAGCTAAGAGGTAGATCTGGTTTTGATTCTTTTAGTTCTGGAGGGAGTGAAGCTATCTAGTAGGTTACTGAATGTAGTACTGAAGTATGTAACAGTGTCATCAAGAGGGAGGGTTTTTACAGGGTTCCACTTCATATGTTTTAGTGAGTCAGAGAAAGCTAGAGGGTTGAAGTTTTTCAGGGTACAAGTTGTTATGTAGTTGTGGTGAAGATGGAGGGAGGATGGTGAGCGATGAGCAAAGGCAGGGAGATGATCGCTGAGAGAGTCAGAAATGGAGTTGGCATGAGAAAATAATATCCAGTCCAGAATACGACCGGAGTTGTTATCTTTATTAAATCTGGTAGGAGAGATAATAATTTGGGTGCAGTTGTATAGGTTTATATTCTGAGGTGATGTAGGTGATTGAACAGAAGCCCAGGTTATATTTATGTCACCTAGGAATATGCTTTCATTGTTTATATTGGATAAGAACCAAGACAGGATATCTTAAAGAATGGGGATGTTATTTCCAGGTGGAATATAAAGGGCAGCTATACATATGCTTTTATGTTTATTCATTTTCAGGAGGGCCAGGGTTAGTTCAGCTGCTGCAAATTGGGGTATAGGCTTGGTAAAGGGTGTCACTATTATGGAGAAGGAGAAAAGTAGGGCTACTCCACCACCTTTCTTTAGAGTTCTGTCATTTCTTATGCTCTTGTAGTTGGGAGGGGTAATTTCAGAATCTTTTATGTGGAGTTTTAGCCATGTTTCGGTGCTAGAGAGAATGTCAGGGTGGTAATGGGATAGCCAGGCATGAAGGGTAGGAAGTTTATTGCATAAACTTTGGGTGTTAATGGTAGTAAAAAGGAGGGATTTATGATGAGAGGGTGAGGAAGACATGTTAGGGTTAGAAGCATGGTTGTCTGTGGGTCCAGGATTAGGATGTATGTCACCAGAGAGGAGGCTAGAGATTAGTTGGAGTAAGGAGGCAAGGTCTTTAGATTCTTTGGAGTTGATGTTGAGAGCAGGGTAGTTGGAGAGGCAGGGATTGTGAGGGATTGGGACTGTATTACAGATATCAGGAAGAATCTTTCTAGTAAAGAGGAGAGAGTCATTATAGTAATAGAGGTGAGGACAGATATAAGTTGAGACGTGAGATTATTTTAAGGCATGTATTGAAGTTGTATGACAGAGAGGGGAGTAAGAAATGTCAGGTAGTCTGGTAAGATAGAGTAGGCAGTAGAGGAGGAAAGGTAGACATATTAATGGTAGAGTGTGTAGGTTTGATTTGCATGGTAGTGTACGTTTATAGTATGCAATAAGGATGTGCAGAGGGAAGAAGGAATTGGCAGAAGATAAAGTGGCGTGTGGTCTTTGGTAGTAAGAATGGGGAAGGAGGAAAGGTAAGAATAGGTATGGGGGGTTGTGGGTAGTGGAGGTAGGTGGGAATTGGGGCAGGGTAGGGGAGTGGAGTAAGCCTGAAGAACGAATAGAGCAGGCAGAGCTGAGAAGGAGGAAGGAGCAGAAGAGACCAAAAAAAACAGTGATACCACAGCTGGCCTTAGGCATAGGCCAACTAGGCAGCCACTTAGGGCACCACTCTAGCAGGGGCACTTTTCCAGTATTTATTTGGTGCAGGTAGGCCAAGATAGGGGCATTGGGTGGTGTGGGGAGGGGAGCTGTGGAGCCCTTTTGTCTAGGGCACCAGTTGACCTATGGCCAGTCCTGAGTGATACAGGCACTCTTTTTTTTAAAACAATGTTATTGATTTTATGTAAATATATATAGACATTCACATGGTCTTTTAACACAAAAAAATTGCAATTCAAAAAGGTGATCACATAGACATTCAAATAACAATATTTAATAAATAACAAAATGAAATTACTAAAACTATTTACAAAGACATCCATTGATTATTATTGTAATGACTAGAATGTGATTTTTCCATATATGTAACACATTAAGAGGCTGTAATTTAATTTATATGATATCATTATCGATCTCTTTTCAACCAATTCTGAAAATCGACCCATAAATGATAGTTATAAGTTTTTCTAGTTGTTCTTGATGTCATAATTACAATCTGTAATTGGCAAACTTCCATTAGTATTTTCTTAAAATCATTATAAGATGGAGAGGATTCAGATATCCAGTTCCTTGTTATAGTTTTCCTGGCTACTGCCAGTATTGTCCAAAGTAAGGAATGTTTAACTTTTTTTACACAGCAAGGTATAGGTGTATTGAAGAGTAATAAAGATTTGGTCAAAGTGAAATTGTCTGTGAATATTGCTTGTAGAAGTTCATTGATACTTTTCCAAAATAAACTTATTACAGGGCAGTCATAAAACATATGGGTCCCGTCAGTGTTTATATTAGACTTACATCTGTTACATATGTTTTGTTTTCCATTAATTTTGTTCATTAGTTGAGGGGTGTAGAAAGATCTATATAAAAATCTCCAGGAATATATTTTCTATTTAAGTGAAAGTGTTGTTTTCCCTGCAGATTCTAATATATTTGTTTTATCTAAATTCCTTGGAAGTGTGTTATTTGTTATATAATAGTAGTTCCAGAAATTAGCTGGACAACAATATGTTTCTTCTCTAATAAGTCTGTATATAAATGATACTTGGTCTGAATTAGTTTGTTTATGTTGGATAATTGAATTAAAAAAGCTAGTAGTATGCTAATGTCATGTTTGTTAGCTGGAGTAATCAGGTCTATTTTATTTTGCAAGAATAGTCTGAGGGATTGTATATTAAGCCAAAGGGATTTATCTAACTGAAATTCACTTATTATCTGATTTACATCCTTAACCCTTTCATCTGTTATTAGTTGGAACCAATACAAATGACCTTTTTGTTTAAACAAGGTGATTTTATCTATATATGTAGATTGTAAGGATTCTTGAGTAAAGGCTATTGGGAAAATTATAAAGAAAAGTTCTTTATATCTAGGGTGTTTATACATAAAATTTCTAAAATGTATTAATATATTGTGTAAGTAGCTAAATTAATTTTTGGGTATGCTGTGTGTTACTGATTCTAATTTGTAAGGTTGTGGTTTCAATATTAGTAGCATATCTGAAGAGTCCCAGAATATTTTCCATTTGGCCTGATATGAAGTATTTAAAAGTTGTGTTATGGATCTAATAATAGCAGCGTTAGAATAAAGGTTCAAATCAGGAAAGGCCATGCCCCCTTTGTTCCAACTATAAAGATGGTGTTTGAGTGCTATTCTAGGTTTCCTGGGAAACCAAAAAAAATTTTAACAACAGGGAATTGAACTTGTTAATGAATACTTTATTGGGAAGTATTAAAATAGATTGTATAATATAGAGAATTTTAAATAGAATTATCATTTTAATGATAGTTAATCTTTCCTCAATTGTAAATATAATTGTATTCCATTTCATTAATAAGGTTTGAATATTTATATAACATTTATTATAGTTTAGTTTTGTGATTAATTTAATATCTTTAGCAAGGATGATACCTAAGTATATAATTTGATCTGTGATGAATTTGTTTGTATCATTGTTAATGTTTCTCTTATTACTGTTTGAATAAATAGGTAGGATCTTAGTTTTATCATCATTAAATGTCAGTCCAGATATGTTTTGAAATGTGTTAACAGCTTCAAATAAGGCTGTTATGGAGGAATTATCTCCTTTAGTGGTGATGAGCACATCATCAGCAAATAACTGAATTTTAGAAGTTATTTCATCATTTATTTCCAAACCTCCGATGTTTTTATTTCCTCATATATCATTATCCCATGGTTCCATTATAAGGGTACACAGTAAGGGGGATAGGGGAACTGTTTTGTTCCCTTAGTGATGGGTATTTGAGTTGATGTGTATGTCCCAATTTTGATATATGCCAGGGTCTCTTTATAAAGATGTATTAGTAGGTTAATAAAATTATCTGAAAAGTTTAAACATTGTAATAATGTGAATAGATAATCCTAATGTACTGAGTCAAATGCTGAATTAATGTCAAGACTAACCAGTGACACGTTTTTTTTCTTTCTGTGTGAATAATCAATTAAAATAAGAGACCGTTTAATGTTATCATCTCTTGTTTGGTATATATTTCTCGGAGGTACAGGCCAACACGGAAGGACTGTGGCTGACCAAGTTCGCAGATGACTGCAAACTGGGCGCCATAATCGACTCTCCAGCCGACACAAGCATCCTCCAAAAGGGTCTCATAGAAACAGACAACTAGTGCCAGAGCCATGGCCTCAAGCTAAACGCTAAAAAGTGTATAGTCATCCCCTTTTGCAAAAACAAAGTTCCCACAAATTACCACATAGGTGGTAATCCATTAAGTACAGAAGAAGTAATTAGGGACCTGGGGACCCAAGTTGATAGCAATCTCTCATTTGACAACCAAGTGGCCAAAGTGGTTAGAAAAACATTTTATATAGCCCACCTAATCATGAAGGGATTCACATCTAGATTAGGGAAAGTCATCATGCCTCTTTACTCATCCCTCATCAGGCCCATAATCGAGTACAATGCCCCTTTTGGGATGTACCTTACCAAACACCTGCAGCAACTGGAAAGACCCCAAAAGTACCTCACCAAGAGGATCAAAGGGCTCAAACAGATGCCATATGCTGCCCAGTTAAAGAAACTCCAGCTCTACTCAGTGGCATACCGCCTGTTCAGAGGCGATCTGTGCCTGACGTACAAAGCCATGTCCAACCCGGAATTAAGGGACATGCTGCACCTCAAAAAATCCAAATCCCATCGAGCTACACGCTTGAGAGACTTGAACCTCAGCACTAAAATAAATAGGACATGCTGGAGGGACAGATTCATAACCCAGAGGCTCCCTTCACTCTGGAATAAAATCCCAGTCCAGGTTAGGCAGAGTCCCTCACTGATTCTCTTCAAGAGGAATCTTGATGAGTAGATGGGAGATCGTAGGTTTACCCCGGCTATCACTTCTGTGTCACTGTTAGACAGAGGCACAGTATACTAACCTCAAAAAAGGGCATAGCAAAATTCATTTAAAATGGGTGGCGAAAGCCAAACACACTCTGGCTAGGCTTATAAATGCCCTAGGGCAGATAGCCTAGTATGAACCTATGAACCTATGAATTAAACTAAGTTGGCATAAAACTCTAATGTTATAATATATTCTTGGTATCATCCAGAAGAAAGGATTCTGATATCTAAAATAAGCAACATTCTAATAAAGAAAAATGTCATTTGAAGTAACTGCTACAGTTGAAAAAATGATTTCCTTTCTTTTTAAAGTCAAGATTTGTCCAAACATTGTATTAAGCAGGCTTAAAAAAACATTTTTAAAGTGTATACTGCTGTTTTCAACATTTCTGAAGATTTCAGACGGAATTATTACTTGTAATGACTTCCTGGTTAGGCTGGGCGACTAGCTCTGATGTCATCAAATCACGTTGCAATGTTATGAAGCTCGCTCGAGATTATAGAGAGGATTTTTTGTGAAAATAAGGCAATTCAAGATGAAATAAGCTCGTGGACAACAAGCTCGAGCATCACAGAGTTACTAGAAGTTATCTTTCGCCGTTTTACACAGAAAAAAATGCCAACAACGACTTGTATGTACTTGTTTTCATTAAGTATGGGGAAAGTTCATGTGTGTGAGATCTGTAACTTTATAGCCTGCATGAGTGTATAGCCAATGCTTGTGTTACCCATTATTATTAAACAGTACTGCACAGCTTCCATTGTAGTAAATGCTTTTTAAATATATCACTAAACCCCATTAATACATTTAACATTCACATAACTCAAAAAAAACGCACTATATTTAAAACTGTAAGATAGTACACTTGTGAATTATAGTAAAATGTTGAGAACTTACTATTTCATAATATCACCATAAGAATATAACATATATAAAAGCTTTAAATTAATTATTAAGATATAAACTATGAGATAAAAAACAGTATCAAATAAGGAAGACAGAGAAATATTTATGAATGTGTTGTAAGCTCTTATCTACTTATATCTATGTAAACTGTATTTAATCAGAATGCTGTTCGTTTAAATTAAATAGAGATTATAGAGGGAATCTAAAATGTTTATATATGAGAAGTGATTGTTTTATTTTCATAATGGATTTATTTATTTACTAACTTTAAGATATCTTTATAACAATATTTAAGACTGTATGTTTAATTAGTATACCATTTTACCTCAGTTTAAGTAAAAGCTAAAATTATGTGTATACTGAAGGTTATATGGGAATGGGAAGGTGAAACAGGCTTACCTTGTAAGTAAAAATATCAACAAATAATTAGCTCAGTAACATTGTTTCCAGAAACATAAACTGCAAACAGATATATTTAAGTCACTTGTTTCTTAGTCTTTTTTGTTTCTTCGAGGTTTTCCAAGTAGGATTAGATGACATTCTCTTAAGTGAAGGATTAGCCCATTCCATCTCTTCTATTTTTTCCAAGATCTTATGGTCGTTTACATAGTGCAGAGCAGAGTCCAAGTCTTCAAACATTTTGGGACCCTCCGATGAAAATATCTTCAGCTTCGCAGGGAACAAAAGCTGAGTCTTCACCTGTGCTTTCTTTACTTCCTTTATCAAAGGCAGGGGTGGCTCGTGGTATCGGACTGCCGGACTGCAGCCCTCCCACCTTAAAAAAAGAAAAGAAAAATCTGTAAAACAAACAGAAAAAAAAAATCTAGACTGCAGTCCGGATAGAGAAACACAGGTTCCCAGCAGTCATTGCTGCAAATGCACCCAGGAATCAGTGCGGGGACGACCGCACAGAAGAGGAGGTCTAGACTGCTTTGGCTGCAGGCAGATCCAATCAGGACTGAGAGAGGTGAGCTGCTCTCGCGGGACTTTCGTTGCGCGGGCTCATTCAGGAGGTAGGTGTAGCAGGTTTTGGTCACTGGCTGGATTGCTCCGTGTCACGGGTGGATTTTGCTGCTTCAGGTCGCTGGATTGTTCGGGTAAGTGAGTTGCTTCCTGACTGTAGGTTAGGTCTTTGGATTGTTCGGGTAAGTGAGTTGTTTCCTGACTGGAGGTTAGGTCGCTGGATTGTTCGGGTAAGTGAGTTGCTTCCTGACTGGAGTTTAGGTCGTTTTGCTGCTGGTGTTGCAGGTCGGTCATTTGTTTTGGTGTGTGTTTGTGTGTGTAAAATGCCCCAGTTACTATATACTGGTGGCTAGAGAGAGCAAATGGTGGTGGATAGAGACTCAGGCTTGAACCCTGTACCTTGGATGCAGGTGGCAAGGACCCGAATTCCCTATCCACCACCATTTCTAAAAAAAGCTTGCAGAGTTTTGCCTCATATTTGTTCTGTTCCTCATAAAATCTGTGGTTTCTGTATCTACATTTTTCCTTGCAAAGTCTGTAGTGTAGTGGTGCACTGGTATCATTGTTGCCTACCAGCTACAGGTTCTCTGGTTTGATTCTTGGCTGGGGTGCCTTCTGTGTGGTGTCTGCATGTTCTCTTTACTTGCAAAGATGTGATTGGCATTTCTCTCTACTCTGTTCCAAGTCAGACTAGTTTCCTGGTTAAAAGTTTAAAAAATAGGCATTTGAATTTCAGACTTCATATTCTTCAGAAAGTACACAAAATTGTTTTAGCAGTTGTCTAAGTTTATAACATGAATATTTGAAATGTGTCCCTATTTTTGGGACTGTATTTCCCCATTATTGGCTTTGTCCAGGTATTTGTGCTAAGGTTGAGAGTTATCTATGGTGAGAACTGAATTCACTGAATGTTTGGGGGCTGTATTCCCCCCCATTATTGGCTTTGTTCAGGTGTTTTGTGCCAAGAGGTTGACAGCTATGCTGAGAACTGAATTCACTAAATGGTAGCCATTTAAGTTTATCTTCCTCTCTTTTACAAAACAGCTGATTTGGCATAGTGGTATGTTTCTCTGACTGTTTTGCACAGGGTCCCCTGGGTTAAAGACGTGGCAGTGAAATGTATGGTGGTAACAGCATTTTATTCTAGCAACTTTCCAACATTATACAAGAAATGTTTAAAATGTGTCCCTGGTTGCCCCCCCAAATAAATTTTGCTTTTTCCAGATTTCTTGTGCTGCAAAGTTCAGAGATACAACTGTGTGTCGAGTAGATTTTACAAGGAGCTGAGAGCTGCAGGGGAACAAAACTTTAGTGCTGCTTATTCTGAGTCTGCTTGCATTAATAGCACAACAGGTAGTGTACTTGCTTTTGATGCAGAAGGCTGTGGGTTCTACTCCCACAGTAGATAGATGCATTGCTGATACTGTACTGTGTTGTAAAGTGGGTGGATGCTACAGTCTTTTCAGCAAAGATACCTAGAGTAGTAACTATGAACCTGTTATCAGTTTGCCATAGAGTCCCTATTGCGATATTACTAGCTTATTTTTATTTATTTTTTAATGCATGCAACATAGGCAATTTATTCCTCAAGGGCAACAGGCACTTTATTTGTAGATGAATAAGCAGTGACATATAAAGTTGTTTGCTAGCAGCAACCTCTTCATTGTTACAGATTTCTTTAATGTGGAATTATTTAGATGACTTTTACTACTTCAGAGATTGTGCATATTTACTGATACTGGTGGACTGTAGAAGGCTGAGTAGACTTTTATGATGGAAATGTTTTGAATTGGGTAGTTTTGTCATTAGTGCATGCATTTTGTTTCATTGTTTACTGGAAAATGTTCAAAACAATAAATTTAAAATGCTGTCTAACAACTGTACTGTATTGTATAAGGAATATAATTTAGTAGAGTCAGGAAGGTGTATCAAAGAGCACATGTATGTTTCATGTGCAAGGGGCCTATGATTTGAAAACAGCCCAAAGTTAATCTTTATCTGCCACTGGCAAAATGTATTTTCTTTGAATGTGGGTTTCAATGCTGTTTCATTGAATGTGCGTTTCAAGGGCAGATAAGTTTTTAATGCTAAGCCTGTTTTCATTGTGAGACTGCATTGCTTTGTTTAGCAGATATCTTAGTGTTTGTGCTGTAAAATGCAAAATAAAACTTTCAAATGAAATCCAGATCATCATAGAAGTAAAGCAGTATGCACATTAGTGTTTATGGTAAATGGAGTGATATAGCCAAGTAATGGATCATTGGAATGGCTGCAGGGGGGAGGACTACATTCGACCATGATTTTATGAGGGGGAAGGGCAGCAAACTCAAAGACAGCCCCAGCTGAACTATACCTCCCAAATGTCCAGATTTTCACAGAATGAATAGATTTTTTCTTATTTTTGGTTTGTGCCTCATAATATGTGTGGTTTTCTGGAAAATCATTTAGGAATTAAGTCACTAATGACACTGAGTTTCAGACTTCATAACCTTCAGAAAAATGCATGCTGAAGTAAGACCTGTTCTATCAACTGTTTCAGTTTATACAAGAGCAATTTTTAGTACTGTTTATGTTCCCTCAATATATTTGGCCTTGTCCAGATTTATTGCATTAACAGGTTGAGAGGTACATGCAAATAAATTGCTTTATAGAATCAGGCATAGCCAAACCTCTCAACTGTCCCCGAATTTGGCTCAAAATGTTGCTCTTCCCCTAATAATCCGTCCGCAAAATAGCAATTTTGGAAGAAAACATGGAGGGTTAACAATTTAGAAATAACTGTAATAATCAGAGTTATAGATTACTTTTATTTCAGAAATGCATGTAGATTCTTTTATTTTGTCAGCTGCTCAAGTTAGCAGTACTATTATTAAAAATGTCCCTTCTTTGACAGGTTCCCAGCTGTATTGTGTGGCTATTTTATATTTTTACATCACATTTTTGGTCCATTTTCATAAAATTGTGTTTTTGGCAAATTAGTGGTAAATCATTAAAGACTGAAGTTAGAAAATAATGACAGACATTTGAGTTTCAGATTTCATATCCTTCAGAAAACTCGTACTAATACAAGACCTACTATTCTGTTATCTTTCTAAGTTTATAAGAGCAATATTTAAAAATTGTCCTTATTTTTGGGCCTTTGTCCTACTTCTATGTATGGCTTTGCTCTGATGGTGAGGTTTGACAAATGTGTCGGGGCCATCAGACAGCCAGAGACATTTCAAATTGTGACATACTTGTTGCACCCTACTCCCCCATGTAGTGACTCTGGATGTGTCCAAGCAAGGCAAGGAGCAGTTGTACAGGGTATCCCCCCATGCAGTGTAAATGTGCAGGGTATCCCCCATCCAAGGTAGACACAAGTGCTACAGTGGCTTTTCATCTGTTCTTGATTTTGCAGAATGGTCTGGTTTCTGTCATATTTTTGTACAGTTGATTTATGCTTATTACTCAAAGTGCCTGTTGCTCTGTGTTTTAAGTAGCAATGCTTTAATGACCATCAGGTAAGCTTGTCTGAGATCATTACATGCAAGTAAGCTTTAATAAGCATACTGTTAAAGAATTGCCAACATTGAAGCCTTTCTGTTGTTGCCGTGCAGAGAATACCTAACTAGATAATGTATAAGCATTGGGTATTGAAATGCATATGACAGTATTTGTAATAAAGGACAGGATTACATTATTTTAAGAAGCTCATTACACTTGTTGGAGACTTCCAGTGATCTCTGAGGGCTTTACCCATAAACTAAACAGAATGCCATTCATGGGTGGTCCATAACCTGTACAGTAATCCCTTAAGCAATGTATCTTGAGCTTGTTTGATTTTCATTTTTTTTTATCATGTTTTCCCCATGAAACAAGTAGATAGTTGTCAGGCAGCAGGTCTTTTTTGGATAAACATTTTTACAAGTGGGGGTATCACAGAGATTGCTACTTTCAGCATATTACTTGGTACTTTAATAAAGCTGAATATAAATTATAATGCAGTGCAAGGAGAAGCGGTTTGAGCTGAGTGCTGCATGTTTTTCTTATACTTGATTTTGACTGGCATTCCAGTAATGTATTTAAAAAGTAATTTATTTTTTCATGCCTCACAACCTTTGTTTCCATCTAGATATTAAGTAAGCTGTCAAGCAGCCAGTGCATTGAAATATTTTTATTCTTTTACACTTCATTTGTCTTGATTGGACTCTCATAATGAGGGTTTGGCACCCAGGGTAGCATATTTAATTAATGTTTAGTTTTTGTGGTTTTGAGCATAGCTCCTCCCCTTTCTAGTTGTCCGCACCCCTTCCCACTGACCCCACCCATTCTGCTATCTCCTGCAGCCCTCCTTTGATTTAAAGTCACCAGCCGCCACTGATCAAAGGTAGGAATATTTTTCTTTTAGCTATAACTGCTGATGAATAATCAATGTCAAAGCGTATTATAGCTTTATTTGATTTAATTGGTGACTTGGACCATGCACTTTTTAGAACTAATTCCTAGTCAGAAGATTAAAGGAATTTGACAATGACAGATCTAGGTTGTTTTTGTTGGATGTATTACTTGTGGTAAGAGAACAATGTGCTCCCTCAATACCAAAAGACATAGCTTCAGTGAGATCAATCGTTTTAGGTAACCAAGTAGTGAGAAAGTTAGTCATGTTGTTCCCCTCTATGCCTTCAGGTAATCCAAATATTCTTAGATTGTTGCTTCTGGATCTGTTTCAAGATCATCTAGTTTATTTTGTAGGAGAGTATTTTATTTGAGTAAGAATTCCACAGTATTTTCATTTTCTGTAATTCTTCCATCAATATAATTGAGCTTCTTCAATACCTGATATCTGAGATTTTTGTTGTAGTAAATCTTGATGAAGTAAATCCATTTGTTTGGTAGCCTTCTCCTTGAAATTGTCTGTTTTGGTATCTAACTTATCAGTTTTTGTGGTAAGGTCTTGTATATTTGTTATCAAAGTCTGAATCTCAATTTTAAGGCTGGAATCCTGGTTGCTGGATTTTGTGAAGCTCATGACGAATTTCTTCAGATGAGAAGAAGTTATCCAAGAAGAATTTGACAAGAAAATCTGCCTTCTTTTAGTTTTAAAGTTGATATTATTATAGGTGAAGTTAAGTTCTATTAAATCATGTATAAAAGTATTTTCAGTTTTTAGTCTGAAGGCAGAATTCCAGTCAGAATAATATTTCTTTAGTGGAGCTGTTGAATTCTGCTGCTACTCACTGCCCATCTTGGCCATGCCCCCAAATACAGGCACTCTTGAGCACTCAAAGGTACTGACAAACTCAGAGGTATGTTATTTAATGAGTTATGGTTTGGTCTAATTCAAGGAGAATTGAACAGGTGTGACAATTGTGCAAAAAACAATGGGAAAAGACAACAGGCCTTAGAGCTGCAGGAAGCAGGGGAAAAGTATTGAAAGTTGCCTAATACAATGAGTGGGAATATATCGCCACCTAGTGGCATTCCTGAGAAATGTAAAATGCAGAATCTACGTATTACAGGGAGTGAAGTAGTTGTTGGGGAGAGGGCTGTGGAAAGAGACTGCTGCAGAAAGTACAGTTGTGTACACTTACCACAAATGTAGATGTTCGAGTGTATTCACTGTTGCAGTTATCACCTGTGGGTTATCCCTGCTATGGTAGCCTTCTGCCGGCCCAATACCAAAGTCAATGTTTTTCTGCGTCGGCTGCTGTCGCCTGCAGATTGCCGTCAGGTCGTCAGTGCTATAAAGTAAGGCAGCTGACACCATTACATCAGTTTTTCTTGCCCTAACCCATCAGAAATACAAGGAAATATGGTAGAGTGGTGCTGGTGGCTAAAAGGCACAGTGAGAAGCTTATGTCTCCCTAAGGAAAAGAGGATATAAGGGGAAGGAGGGAGGGAAACCAGGACTGCAACAGCGAATACACTCGAACATCTACATTTATGGTAAGTGTACATAACTGTACTATATTCTTTGTGTTTTACTGTTGCAGCCATAACCTGTGGGATTATTCCCAAAGCTGAAGAGAGAGGTGGAAGGATTAGTTAAAGACCTAGGCATGGGTCAGCATGCCCTGCCCTAGCCTTAGAGAAAAGAGATAGGTGGTAATGTTTTGTAAAGGTGTGGATAGAGGTCCAGGTGGCAGCTTCCAAGATTTCACTGGTGGGAACGCCTCGGAGGAGTAATGTGGAAGTGGAGGCTGCCCTAGTGCAATGGGTATGAATAGACTTAGGGGATGGTTTTCCATGTAGTCTGTAGCAGAAATGGATACAGTGTGATATCCATTTGGAAATGGTTTGCTTGTGAATGGGCTTCACCTCTGCCCCTGTGGCAAAGGTGACAAGAAGCTGGTCTGTTTTTCTGAAGGGTTTAGTATGGTCCAAGTAGAATCTGGCCTGTCTGTGCACATCTAATGAATGCAGAATTCTTTCACCCTTGTTTTGAGAGTTCGGAAAGAAGGTGAGTAGATGTATGGCCTGGTTGAGGGTCACATCAGTTACCACCTTGGACATAAAGGAGTTATTAGTCCTCATGGAGACCCTGTCTGCTTGGAAAATGATGAAGGGCTCAATGGCCATGAGTGCCTGAAGTTCTGAAACCCTTATGGCTGAGATGATAGCTAGTAGGAAAGCAGTCTTCCAGGAGAGGTATCTCAAATCTGCTGAAGCAGCATGTTCAAAGGGTGGTAAGGTTAGTTTTTCCAAAACATAATTCCGATTCCAGGCTGGTGTGGGTGGCCTTCTGGGAGGTCTGATATTAGAAGCTTCTCTGAGGAATTTTTTAATCAAAGGATGTTAGAAGAGGGGTTAGTTTGTATCAAAATGAGCTGAAATGGCTGAGACGTGGATTTTAATAGAAGAGAAGGCCACTATTGAGTAACTCCACTAGGTAGTCCAGGATAAGAGGGATGGAAGGTTGTGAGGTACTGCCTCCTCTGAGCTGGCTCCAGGAGCAGAATCTATTTCCCTGCGTAAGATTTTCTGGTGCTGGGCCTTCTGGCCTCTGTGATAATGTCTAGGACCTGTTTGCTTAACAGGAGCCCCTAGTTTACTGTTAAAGTATTAGCCATGCTGACAATTTGAGAGTCTGCAAGTCTGAGTTCAGCACCCCCCCCCCACCTGGGTCAAGAGGTCTGAGATCAGGGGAAGTTGCCTGAGAGGCTGTAATGTCAGGTACCAATGCTGTCTGGGCCAATCTGGAGGAATGAGGATGGTCTTTGGTCTCTCCTCCCTTATCTTGATCAGTACCTTGGGAATAAGAGGCAGAGGAGGGAATATGTACACAAAGAGGGAGTTCCAGGGGAAGGTCAAGGCATCCACCTTCCATGCTAGGTGGTGATACTCCCTGGTACAGAATTTTTTCAGCTGTGGTTGAGGTGCCAAGCAAAGAGATCCACCTCTGGAGTTCCCCAGTCTTGAGGGACTTGCAGAAAGATTTTTCTGTGGAGCTGCCATTCATGGGGGTCCAGTAAGTTTCTGCTTAGGTGGTCTGCCAGGGTGTTGTTGATCCCTGGTAGGTATTGAGCAATTAGGTGTAATCCCATGGAGGAGGCTGTCAGCCAGAGGTTCATGGCTAGCCTGCACAGAGGGTAAGATTGGGTCCCTCCCTATTTGTTGATGTACCACATTACTGTGGTGTTGTCTGTTTTGATAAGGAGATCCCGTGGCCTGAGATGGGATTTGAAGGATGTCAGAGCCTTTTGTACTGCCATCATTTCCTTCTGATTGATGTGTAAGGGAAGGTGCTGGGTATCCCAAAGACCTTGGGTGCACCTGCCTGCTAGGTGAGCACCCCAAGCAATGTCTGAGGCATCGGTGGTGATGGTCTGCCTGGTAGGGCGGAGGATGAAGGGAAGACCCTTGTTCTTGTCACAGGCCCCTGCCCACCAGAGAAACTCGGCCCTTATACAGGGGATCAGAGGGAGAGTGGTCTCTAGAGGCTGAGAGTGCTGACACCAAAGGTTCTTTAGATACCACTGAAGCTTCCTTATGTGAAGCCTGGCCAGAGGAATTAGAAGGATGCAAGATGCCATGTACCCCAAGGCTTGCAGGAACTTCCTCGCAGTGAGGTGAATTAGGATGCAAGATGCCATGTACTCCAAGGCTTGCAGGAACTTCCTCACAGTGAGGTGAATTCTGGAAGCCAGCTGGGTAAAGTAGAGAGACAGGAAGATCTGCTTTTCCGGGGATAGGAAGGCCATTTGGGATGCTGTGTCCAGCAGTGCTCCCAAGAAAATGATCTTCCTGGAGGGTGTTTGCTTTGATTTCTTCTCATTGACAGTAAACCCTAGGGAAGCTTGGAGGGTTTTGACAGAGAGAATGTCCTGCAACAGCTTTTCTTTGCACTCTGCCTGAATGAGGCAGTCATCCAGATAAGGGTAAATCTGTATATTTCTCTGTCAGCAAAATGCTATGGCAGGAGCTAAGCATTTGGTGAATACTCTGGGAGCAGTAGATAAGCCAAAGGGTAGCACAGAGAACTGAAAGTGTTGTGAGCCTGCTCTGAAGTGCAGGAATTTCCTGCAGGATTCCCTTATGGGGATGTGGAGGTAGGCATCTTTTAGGTCTAGGGTCACTAACCAGGCATTTGTTTGTCAGCATAGGCAGTAGCTGAATTTGGGGGCCACCAGGGATATGTTCAGAATGGATAGATCCAGGATGGGGTGCCAAGTGCCCTCTTTTCTGGGAACAAGGAATAGTCTGGAATAAAAGCCTTTGCCTGTTTGAGCTGAGGGTACAGGTTCAATTGCCCCCTGGGATATGAGAATTTGGACCTGTTTCAATGACTCTGCACACTGATTTGGAGATAAGTCTGGGTACCCTCTTGGAACTGGGAGTTCATTGAAAGAGAATTTGTATCCCTGAAAAATGATCCAAGACCCACTGGACCTTTGTTAAAGAAAAACAATTGTATTTGCAGAGGGATAGCCTTCCTCCTAGCTTTTGGTGAGTGGCAGGAGGGCAGAGGGGGGAGAGGGAGTCATTGAGAGTTTTTTGCCATAGAAGGATGGCTTAGAACTCCCTGCATTTGGGGCAGAAGTTGTCCACAGTTTGGTTCTCTGCTGTCCCTGGGATAGGGGCCTGGGTGGTCTGTCCCTGCTGAGCTTACCTTGCCCCTGTCTGCTAGGCACAGGGAAGAACCAGTGCTTAGAGGTAAAGTTCCTGCTGAACCTAGCAGGTTGAACCTGAAAGAAATCTTTTACTGTTTGCATAGATTTTGCTTTGTCTTCCATCTTTTTAAGCAACTCTTCTGCTTTTACTCCAAACAAGCGGTCCTTATCCAGGGGTGCATCAATTTAGACTTGACATGATCAGGGAGAGTTTGTTCCTTCATCCATGCATGTCTTCTAATGACAGATGCTGACACTGCTACCCTGCTTGAAGCTTCTAGGGCATCATATCCAAGGTGTAATGAGTGTTTGGCCACTTGACAAGTAGAGTACAGTAAATCTGCTAACTCTTTCGATTTGGCACAGTCAGGAAGGGTTGAAATCTTTTGCTTTAATAGTTCTAAAGTGTATTGTTGATATTTTAACATATGGAACTGACAGTTGAGTGCTCTGATAGCTAAAGTTGTAAAGGTGTATACTTTTATACCCCATCTGTCCAGAGCTCTGGAATCCTTGTCAGAAGGAATAGGATTCTTGCAGAACTAGTCTTATCTCCTTTAGGTCCCTGTGTAATGACCTCTGGGTCTGCAGCAGGATTTCTGTACAGGTATTTGTGAAAATCCAGTACTCTGTAATACCTGTCAGGTTTACTGGGAGCAGGTGGGAGGGCGTCAGAGGTTAAGCTGGATTCAATGAAAACATCATCCACCACTTCTAAGATAGGGGGGGGGATGGCCAGGGTTCTGTGCTGGGGCAGGTCCAGAAACTCTCTTAGTCTTTTCTTAGACTGGGGAAGTCCTGAGATTCCCATTGGAAATGTTCCCTGATGGTGTGAAGGGTTTCTCCAAAGGAAGGATCTTCTGGTGGGGAGGCGCAAGAAGTGGATTCTTCTGCATCTGAATCCTCATAAGCAGTCAGAGGTTGTTGTTCCTCTTCAGAATCTGAATAATCAGACTCCTCAGAATCCTGTTCTGTCATAATTTCAGGAGAAGGGTGTCTTTTCCTTTTAGAAGTTGTGGCCTGACTACCCCTGATAAGAGAGATAAGATCCTCCACCATTTTAAGCATTTGTGCTTGGGGTGGTGGAGCAGGAGCAAGATAGTGGCTAGAGGCAGATCTAGGAGTGGCCTGGCTGCTAGGCCTAAGGTTATCCATCAGTCTGAGAGAAATGGTAGTCGGATGAGAAGATGTCCATTTTTGTCTAAATTCAGCAGTGCGAGAGGCCTCCTCGGAAACTAGTGCCTGCATCACAGCTCCGGACCCAACCCAGGCAGAGACAAAGGCTCAGAAGTCGAAGAAGATTTCTGCGGCATACGAGACTCTGAAAGGGTCTCAGTAGAAGTCTGTGTAGCTATCATATCTGGCATCAGGGGCTGCAAAAGTGCCTCACTGAATTCCGGAGAACTGATGACTTGCTTAGCGGTAGAGTCGTTAAGGCTTAGCCTTGTGTGGTCTGTCTCTATCTTTATCTCTATGTTTTTTCAGAATGTCTATGGATTGTTGGCTGACAGATGCTATTTCAGAATGCAAAGAAAGAAGATGAAAATAGCTGTCTACAATAAGAGCTCTATAGCGAATGGTTCTCACATTAAAGAGGGCACAGAACCGGCAATGGGGGACGTTGTGGTCCAGGCCTAAACAAGTGACGCAGTATGAATGGAAGTCTCGGTGTGGGATCTGCTCTATAGGCTAGACAATTGTTAACTTTTTCAGACATTTGTTAGTGCAAGAAAAAAGGATCCCTAGTGGGGTACTTAGCTTTAGACGTTTTCAGCTGTAATTCAAACTCTGGTAGCGACCGACTGGCACACTTGCGAACTGCTTCTGCTACTGGCTCCACGGCAAGAAAAACTGATGTAATGGCATCGGCTGCTTTGCTTTATAGCATTGACAACTTGACATCAGTCTACAGGTGACAGCAGCCAACGCAGAAAAACATTGACTCTGGTATTCAGGCTGGTCGAGGGCTACCACAGCAGAGATAACCCACAGGTAATGACTGCAACAGTGAAACACGAAAAACATCTGCTAGTGTGCACACAGTGGGATAGCAATCCAAACACCTTAAAAAATAAGCCTTAACAAAAAGTATTGCACATACACTCAGAAGGAGGGGGCTATTTTTGAGAATATCCCCGGATTTCTTGTTTGAGGGGTATGTTCTTCAGTTTAAATGGAGCTGTAGAAGGGGGAAAACCCGAAAGAAAAATACCCGAGCAAGCTGAAAAAGAGAGAGAAGTACTTTAATACAGAGGCATGGGAGAACTGAGAGGCAGTAACAGGACAGGCTGGAGAAATCCAGTTACATGTGATAAGTACAGCACAAAAGAAGAGGGAAAGACAGTTCAGAATGGAAATATGAGAGCAGTTCCAGGGAGAAAAAGTTCCCCAAGGATCTATTCTTGGTCCTATCCTCTTTAATATATTTATAAATGACTTCCACAAATCCATCCCACTTGCAAACATCATCCAATATGCAGACGATTCTACAATTATCTGCTCTGCCACCTCCCCCTCTCTTCTCCAAAAACTGACTCAGGAAGCTTTCTCAATTACTGAGCATTGGATGAAAATAAATCACTTGGCACTCAACACCTCCAAAACAAAACTAATGGTATTTACCCCCTCCAAATCTACTTCTTTTGACACAAACTCTTTCTCAATTACCAGCCAAAACAACTCACCCTTGGAACTGGTATCTGAAACCAAGCTACTAGGTGTTCTAATTGACAATCAACTTAAATTCAACTCCCATCTACAACTAAATATTAAGAAAACACATCAAAAACTAGGTATGCTCTACCGTCAAAATCAGTATCTTACTAGTTCCTCCAAAACCACTCGCTTCCTCCTTTCTCATTCCTCTCTTCTCTACGGTGCTCCATTACTGACTAATCTTCAGTCCTCTAAAAGCCAGCTTTCCTCCTGTTATAACAAAATTGCCAAATTCGCTAATAGCCATAGGTCCTCCACCCACCACTGTTCCTCTCTCCAAAAACTAAATTGGCTCGAACTACCTAATCATCTTAACTATATACAGCTGACTTTAGCTCATAAGCTTATTTTCAACCCCTCTCTTTGTCCCTCTCTGTCTTCTGCCTTCAAAATGCACCTTCCAAATAGAGTCTTAAGGTCCAACAATCAAAACCTACTAGAAGTCCATAAACCATCTCACCCCCCAGGTAAACACTTATTATCCTCTAACCTTTCCCGCTCTGGAACTCACTCCCACCATCCATCCGTACACCTCTAATCACTACCTATTCAAAAATCTCTTCATTCACATCTTAGGTCCCAATGGGATTGTTCTTGCTCCCACCCTCATAAATATATGTCATCCTACCTCCTGTATGCATTGAGGCTCAACTTTACCTAACAAAGCTTGTTTCCTTCTGAATAATTACACTGTAATGTAATGTTGTGCTCCTTCTCCAACACAACTCTGCTATGTTATCACCTTATTGTCTCAGCTCACGTACATCACATTAATATTCATTTATTGTATTTTTGAATACTTCTTGACTTTTGAACTAAATGTTTTACCCACTACTTGTATAATTTAATAATAGTTAGCTATCTTGTGTATGTAACTCAGTTTTTATGTGCTGGAGCTTTTCTCCCCAGGACTCCATTGAAAACGGGTTCTTTTGGCCCAATGGACTATCCTGGTAAACCAACTGCAAATAAATAAATAAATAAAATAAATAAATTAGATGTAAGCAGCCAGTTAAATGCAATTCAATAGGCAATGAGTGCATATGCAAAACTGAGTTGCTCTAGGAAAACTAACAGCAGCAGAAACTTATTCACTATACGGTCAGCACATACAAACACAAGTTCCTGTATAAGAACTGCAGACAGCAATTTATTCACTTTGCAGGTAAAAGACTATCTTCTTCTTCTTTCGGCTTTTTCCCGGTTAGGGGTCGCCACAGCGGATCGCCTTTGTCCGCACATTGTAACAGACTATAGCAGGAGCTAAATCATTTTACAGCCAGAAGTTACCACAGCATTAGTATTGCACACATAAGGCATTAGTGTAGAAAATATTATGCACATCTCCCTTTGACCATACCAGTTGCAAGAGCTAGTCAGGGGAACAACACATTAAGTGATTGATGGTACTGCATTTAGATCTTGTATGTATTGGGGCTAGTTGTATTTCTCAAACTTTTATTATATTAACAGTGGTGGTCAGACTGAATGAGTGCGTGGTATCATAGCAGGAAAGACTCAGCAGAGATGGAAACACTCAGCATGTTTTTTGGAGGTGCATGTAAGATGAAGACCTTAACCATTATGGCAACTGGTACAAGCATAAATCCTGAATACTATCTCCAACCCAGTAGCCTGACATCTAAGAAAGACTGGTCAATTAGGAGTGTGCCAAGCAGAAGGTAAAAGAAACCCTGTCAATCCTAAGGCCTGCCAGATAGGACAAAAAGGGAGAGTGTCCTGACTGAGATCACGGTTGTAGCATTCCAAGCAGACGGGTGAGTTCCAGAGCTCAAGGGAACAGAAGCGAGGATGACTGAGAATGGAGAGAACAGTCCAGAAAGCGAAGGCAGCCCTGGATCATTCAAAAGCATCAGTTCTATAATGTTTCATGAAGGTGTGCACAGGCCATCCACCCCTTTGTGGAATGCCCCCATGGAGGCCACTGCTCTGGTAGAGTGAGGTCAAGGACAGATGGACAAGGGTTTCCCATGATGTCAGTAAAAAAAGGAAATGGACTTGGAGATCCAGCATAAAAGGGTTTGTTTAGATACTGGCTGGCCAGTCTAGAGTCCATGAAAAAGATAAACAGTTGGTCTATCTTACAAACAGCTTTAATCTTATCCAAATAAAATCTCTGCTGTCTTGATGCAGCTAGAGAATATAGGAGTCTTTTGCCCCTGTTCTCGGGGTTGGGAACAGGGGCAAAGTGGGAAGAAAAGTGGGCAGGTTGATAGCTTGGCTGAAAGACATGTCTTTTACCACTTTAGCCATGAAGGAAGGGTTAACCCTCAGCAACACCCCATCCTTGTGAAAAATAAAAAAGGATGGAATGGTCATGAGTGTCTGTAGTTCTGAGACTCTCCTAGCAAAAGTGAGACCCAGCAAAAATAGTTTTTCAGGTGCAGAAATTGATATTAGAAGATTCAGCTGGCTCAAAGGGAGGCGGGGTGAACTTTTCTAACACAAAATGAGGTCCAAAGGTGGGGGAACAGGTTTCTTCATGAATTGTTTGACCTCATGCTTGGACATTGAGGGCCAGACTTGCAGTAATGGCTGACAGGTGGGCTTTGATAAAAGAGCATGCCAGACCTGTATTTGTGAACTCACACAAGCAATTTAAAATGATTTTATGTGGTCCTGACTGTATGACACCAAACAGAAAATCTCTTCCAGTTGGCTTTGCAGGATTTTTAAATGGTGAATCTCCTTGCCTCCTGGAGAACCCAAAACAGATCATCTAAAAATTGGTGTCTGAAAAGGATCAGAATCCTGTCATCCACAATCTTAGATTTAGGGATCACAAGTACATGAAGCAGTGATACCTTCTGCTGTGTCATGAGATCCACTTTATGGTGACTGCCCATGGGTACATGGAAGAAAACAGGAACTAATGCTGCCTTGGTCAAAAGGGAGTCACCAGCAGGATTTTTTTCTGAAGTTTTAGTAATACTTTTGGCGTTAGAGCAAATGGGAGGAAGGAGTAGTAAAGGAACCTCCTGGTCTACTGAAAAGAGAATGTATCCAAATGCCACGTCATGGTGCAACAAGGAGTCCTGCTGCAAAAGAGGGGGAGCTACTTGTTGCTTTCCAAGGCAAAAAAGTCTATCTGTTATGTTCCCCACTTGTGGAGTATATCTAGGAAGACCTATCTGTTTAGAGTCTATTTGTTGGGGTCCTTGATCAACCTGCTTAGTGAATCTGCCAGAAAGTTGTCCTCTGATGGGATGTACACTGCCTGTAGGGATGTGTTCCTCTGGGTAGCTAGGTCCTAAGCAATCTGAGCCAGTCTGAATAACAGGTAAGTTCTGGGTCATCCTTGCTTGTTTATCTACCACATGAAGGAATGTTGCCTATGAAAACTTGAAGACCTGGTTCCCAGAGGTATGAGAAAACCTGAAGATCTCAGATGACAGCCCTCATCTCTTTCAGACTGACATGCTCTTTTCTGAGTTTGGGTTGCCACAGGACCTCAAATTTGTGTATACCTGTCCAAACCCCTAAACCTAGCCCAAGGCATCTCTGTGCATTTCTGGACTTGGAGTCGGTGCTTTGAAAGGTAGCCCTGGATTGAGGTTCACCTAAGCCACCCACCATAATATCGCCTTCTTTAGATAAGGTGTAAGGGAGATCGTGTCTCTAGTGCGTTAGAATACTGGGTCAGTACAGTTTTCAGGTACCGCTGAATTTCCTCATATGCATTTTCTCTACAGGAAGCATTAAAATTATTGCTGCCATAAATCCCAGTGCTCTTAAATCTCCCTCGTTGAGTGTGCCTTGATGGAAGTTAGGGACTGGAAGTAAATTGTAAGGAAAACTAGGTCTTGAATGAGCTGGAGGGAGGATTGTTTTGTAGCTGACTGCAAACCCCAACTGCAGAAGAAGGTTAAGGATGAACTAGAGGTGTTGCAGTAAGCTCTGGGGCAAAAAGAAAAGGGCACCAGCCAGGTATGTAGGTACCTATCAACTCAACGTTTACTTTGAAAATGAAGAATGTCTACAAGAATGAAAAAATGCTAGAAGTAAGTGCACTGTGTGAATCGGGTTCTAATTTGTGTTACACTCTGCAGACAATTTGCAGAATGTCAGTCCTACTGCTCAGTCTTGGTTTTACTCCTCAGATCAGCTAGGTTATTTTTTTAATGTCATCACCACAAGACACACACAAAATGCACACACCTGGCGTCCCAATACTGTACCAGAATATCATTTAATAAAAGAGCTAACCACCGTAATGTATTCTATAAACATCAGATGCCTTAAAAACATTGGTTACAAGGAACATATTTACACCTACAGTAGAAAAACATTTTACACGTGCAAGTCTGCTTTACTAACCCTAATGCCTACTATCCAGGTAGAGCACAGTTATGAACTCTGCTCCTAATAACAAAAATCTCCCCACTCCTGCTGCTATCACCTTGACATGTCTGCATCATTCCCCAATTCAGAATTAAGATTTGCTTGGCCTTCCATTCTGACTATTACTTCACATTTGTGTAAACTTTGAATAGTTCTTTATCTACCTTCTCAGGCTTGGATAAGTAGGCATTTAATGCACTACACTACAATAGAAGTATTAGCTCCATTTTTTTTGCTTTATAGTATCATAGGAGGTTACTAGGCTATTGGCCCTGGGGCCCTTACAAGCCTAGCCAAGAATTTATCCCCAAAAAAGAAACCTCAGCTCCTGTCACCCCTGTCAATGAGGGACAAAGGTGGAACCCCTGGGACAAATTTGTGGTTTCCCATCCACACACCAAGGTCGCGCTTGAAGAGGGTCAGCAAGGTGCTCTGTTTGACATGTATGGGAAGTCTATTCCAGAGATGGGGCAGCCTCTGGGAGACAAACCTGTCTCTCCATCAGGTTTTGTTGATGTTGCATATTAGATTCAGGCCTTTTGAGCAGGTAGTGCATGAGGAGTTAGACTTACAGATATGGAACATCTCTAGTAGGGCAGGGTCTGAGACTGTCTTGTAGGTGAGACACAGATCACCCCTGAGCAATCTGTACGATACTGAGTAGACTGATAGTGATGTGAGCCTGTCTGCATAGGACAGGTGCCCGAGGCCATAGATTCTCTTTGTGAGGTATTTCAGTGGCCTTTCCAGTTGGTGTAAATGTTTGGAGAGGTACATCTTAAATGGGGTGTTATACTCAATTATTGGTCTAATGAGGGAGGAATACAGAGATGTAATAATCTCCTTTTTTCTGAATGCAATCCCTTTACTTATGTGATGAACCAAGTAAAAGGCTTTTCTGACCACTGCCGCTACATGATAGTCAAATGTGAGGTTGCTAGCCACCTGAGTGCCCAGGTCTTTCACCACAGGTTGTGTGCTTAAGGGGTTGCTGCTGATGGGGCAATCAGTAGGGGTCATATTTTGCCAAATGCTATGATGATACATTTTTTTGCTTGAGGCCATGACTTTGGCACCAGTAATTAGTTGCTGTGAGACCCCCGCAGTATGCTAACATCATTTGGGGAGTCAATGACAGCACCAAACTTAGAGTCATCAGCAAACTTGGTCAGCCACAAGCCTTTTTGTCTTTGCCTGGACCTCTGAGAAATAGATGCCAAACAGTAGGGGTCGCAGGAGAGATCCATGGGGAACTCCACTAGTGACAGGTCTGCTATTGGAGGTGGATGTGCCTATTTTGGCTTTGAGGGTCCTGTTGGTGAGCCAGTTGGCCACTCACCTGATGAGATAGGGATTTACACCAAGTTGTGTTAGCTTTTCAATGATGCCTGAGTGGGAGATTGTGTCAAAGGCCTTGGCCAATTCAAAGTAACCTAGATGCACTGCCTTTCTCTCATCCAGGGCCTGGAAGACAGTCTCAAAGAAGTCAACCAGGTTCAACAGGCAAGATCTGCCTTTGACGAATCCAAACTGGGTGGGGTCGAGTGCTTGGAGATTGCCTATGTCCTTGTTTATGAGATTCATAATAATATGCTCCATGGCTTTACAGATCAGACTTGTCAAGCTAATGGGGTGATCGTTTCCAGGGTCAGTAGTGGCACCACCTTTGTGCAAGGGGATGACAATCGCAGTTCTCCACTCTGCTGGAATGAAGCCTGTACTTAGGCTGTAGTTGAATAGGGTGCTCAATGGCAAAGCTAGTTCTTGCTGGAGATGGTGCAGAAAGCATCCTGGGATACTATCAGGTCCCATGGAAGCTGTGTTCTTTGCCTTGGATAGGTCCTGTAACACTTGATCTATAGGGATGTGAGGTGCGGGGCAAGTATCGGTGTTGTCGAAAGGGCCTCTGGGGGGGGACAGGGGGTGAAGTTTGCACTAAAAATACCTGCTAACAGGTTGGCTAAGTCAACAAGATCAGTGTAAGTGATACTGTTAAGTTCTAACTTGGAACAAACTTGGGCTTTGCCACAGAGGTGCCTGATGTAACTGATGAGGATTTTATGGTATCCCTTTGTTTTGTCAGGTATTTTCAATTCATAACTGGCCTTGGAAGTTTTCACTAGTGATCTAATTTGCTTATTGAGGCTAAGGAGGGAATTTTTCTGATTTGGAATTTGTTCCTTTTTACACTTAGACAACAGTTTCTTCCTTTTGTTGTAAAGCGTGTTGATAGAGAATGTACCCCAAACAAGGTTGTGTTTCCTTGAGGAGGAACAGGTTTTAGTTTTACTGGGTATGTCTGAGTCCATGCAGTTGTGCAGGTGCTAGTATACTGCATTGGCATAATCTTCAGCAAAGTTGTCTGCAATCTCTGAGGGGGGCGGTGGTGTGAAGCTACAGATACCCTCCCTTAGGAGGGTATAGTCAGTTTTTGAGAAGTTTTTAGCTTGATTATGGCTGGGGGGAGGTTTGGTGGGATAGAAACTTTGAATGAGACAGTCAGATGATCTGATCTCAAATGGGAAGAACAATCTATGGGAGTGGTGCAGCAGTCCCCCATGTTGGTGAGAACCAAGTCTAGAATGTTACCTCCCCTTGTGGAAGATGAGACAAGCTGGTCTAGTGTGTTAGAATTCATGAAGTCAAGGAATCGTTGAGAGAGTGCATTAGTGCAATAGTTCACCCAGTTTATGGTGGGGTAGTTGATGTCACCATTGATCAGGGTTTTAGAGGGTACCCGACCATGTCCCAAGACTCATACTCCATGTTCCTAAGCACCCTGGAGAATATTAGGGTCGAACCTAACTCTCTCTTACTAGGCAACTTCAACTACCCCTCCATTAACTGGGAAAACTACTCATGTACCAATATACTTGCCCAACGTTTCCTGGAGTTCATTAATTCCAATGCCCTGGACTAGCTCACTCTTACCCCCACTAGAGGTAGTAACATCCTTGACCTGGTCATTACTAACATGGCCAACCATTGCTCTATCCCAATAGTCAGCTCCTACCTGGTTAGATCCGACCACAAAACTAATCACCTTGGAAATCCACATCCCTCCCACCCCCCGCAAAGGTAACCGCCATGAAAAACTTCTCCAAAGCTAACTTTGGGCTCCTAAAAACAGAGGTGGCTAACTTCACAACACCCATGCAAATGGAGAATAGTTGTATGACAGCCGAATCATACACCAATGCACTGTACGAACACGTACACAAATGCATGGATCTCATCATACCCAATAGAACCAAGATGCTCTCCTCTAAAAAAAGGAAGCCAATCTGGTGGTCCCCTGTCATAAACAAACTCTACAACAGAAGCAGGAAACTGATGGGGAATAAGGTGAAGTTCCAAGACTGGAAAAACTCCCTTATCAGCCTCAACAAAAAGCTGAGATCCCTCATCAAATCCTCTAAAGCTAGCTATGAAAACAGAATTGCAGCAGATAGTAAAGACAACCACAAGGCCTTCTATAGTTATGTAAAAAAATTTCCCTGGCAATACCTAGATTTACTCTGAGCTACTGCACAATGGTACCTCCTATACCGAGCCAACAGATATTGTCAGTATACTGGCTGACAAATTCAGTGCCAACTTTACCCCCCCCCCAAAGGACCAATCACAATACCTGTAGATTGCCTGTCACCCAGTATTACTGCAGCACAGGTTAAAACAGCACTGTCAAAGGCCAAAAATACAGCTTCTGTGGGACCTGACACTATCCCTGGCTGTGTTCTTCATGAACTACAGAGTGAACTGGCACCTCACCTGTGTGCCCTGTTCAATCACAGCCTCATCTCAGGCTTTGTCCCTACTGAATGGTGCACTGCTACAGTCATCCCTCTCCACAAAGGAGTAGTGACTACAGACCCTGGGAACTATCGCCCCATTAGCCTGACGAGCCTGATATGCAAAGCTATGGAACGCATTATCATGGACCTAACAAACAAGGATATAGGGAATCTCCAAACTCTGGACCCCACACAGTTTGGCTTTGTGAAGTGTAGATCATGCCTGCTCAACTTGGTCGACTTCTTTGAGTCAGTCACCAGAGCTGTGGATGAAGGAAAGGTGGTTCATACTGCCTACCTTGATCTGGCCAAGGCTTTTGATACCATTCCCCACTTAGGAGTCATAGAAAAACTCACTAAGCTAGGCATCAACCCCTATATCACTAGGTGGGTTGCAAACTGGCTCACAGATAGAACCCACAGTGTGAAAGTAGCTGACTCCAAGTCAGACTGCCGACTAGTCACGAGTGGAGAACACAGAGTTTGGTCCTGGGTCCTCTCCTGTTTGGTATCTACTTCTATGAAGTCCAGGCCAACACGAAGGGACTCTGGCTGACAAAGTTCACAGAATATTGCAAGTTGGGAGCTATTATTAACTCCCCAAGTGATGTTGATCCAGCAGAATGGCCTAACTGAGACCAACGGCTGGTGTCAGAACCATGACCTTAAGCTCAATGCCAAAAAATGTGTCTTCTTCCCCCTTGGGAAAACCCGGTTCCCATGAATTACCACATTGAACACAGAAGGCGTTATAAGAGGTCTGGGAACACAGGTTGACAGCAACCTCTCTTTTGACCACCACATTGCCACTGTGGTCAGAAAGTCCTTCTATGTGGTACATCTCATTACTAAGGGTTTTGCATCCAGGAAGAAAGAGGTCATTGTCTCCCTCTACTCTTCCCTCATTAGGCCAGTCATCCAGTACAATGCCACATTTGGCATGTACCTCACTAGACACCTGCAACAACTGGAGAGGCTGCAAAAGTACCTCACAAAGAGGATCCTAGACCTTAAACACTTGTCTTATATGGACAGACTAAAAAAACTCCAACTATTCTCTGTCGCATATCGCCTACTTAGAGGTGCTCTCTGCTTGGCTTACAAAAGCCATGTCTGACCCAACACTGTTAGAAATGGTACATCTAAAGAAATCCCACTCCCTCTGCACCACACACTCCAGAGACCTCAACCTCATTACCACAATTAACATAACATGCCGGAGGGACAGATTCATAACCCACCCATGCTATGGAATAGACTTCCCATACATGTCAAGCAGAGCACCCTCTTCAAGAGAAATCATGATGAGTGGATGGGAAACAGTAAATTCACTCTGCGGATAACTCCAGTGGCTCTACTCAACAGAGGCACTGGGAACTAAGGTCGGGTGGCACAATGCCAGGGAAATCCTATGGTGAGGCTTGTAAAGGCCCCAGGACCATTAGCCTAGTACACACCTATGAACCTACCTTGATGGAGTCAAGTAGATCCAGGTAAAAGGAGTGGATGCCCTGAGTCATGGAGGGGGGTCTATAGCTAGCTATAACTTGGATGGGTGTCTTGCCAGCTGTCAGTTGTACCTGGAGTAGTTCCAGTGCGTCATGCTGGCAAACCAGTCTGGAAGTGAGCATGTCCTTAATGAAGGCAAAGACTCCACCGCACTTAGTCTTCCCAACCTCATTTTGGGGTCAGAATGTGTGGAATGAGGTATAGCCTGGTAAGGCAGGGGTGCTCTCCACAGCTCTGAGCCAAGTTTCCATGACCACATTGACACTGGCATCTCCCAGTGCAAGGAGAGCCTCCAATGAGTCCATTTTTAGGTTAAGGTTCCTACTCTTAAGCAGCATGACCTTCAAATTGCTTTTTGACAGATCCTTTATGCTGCAAGATTTATCTTTGGACATTGCCTAAAAAAGGCGCAATGGGGGAAGGTGGGAGCCTTGGCCAGGATCCACAAACCCAGTGGTGACAGGTGAAGGCCATCTCTGGCAAAGCATTGAGGCCTGCTGACCATGTCATCCCAGGCAGACAGATATTGGATCCCCTTGGAATGACACCAGAAACTAAGCCAATTGTTTAAGTTAATTTTTGTTTGTTGGTATTGTAGTATCATTCTTGGTGAAGGTAGGATGCTGCTTAGGGCTAGGGTTATACCTGCCTGGAACACACACACACTGCGTGTTCAATCATCTATCTTTTCACATAGTCCAGGGAAGTAGACCAACTTCAAGAAAAAAATCCAGATTCTACAGACTTTCTTTTTTAAATATGGTCTCCAATTCCTTGATGCTAACACCACAAACTCTTTGCTACTAAAGAAGCCCCAAAACATGATAACACCCACTTTTTCCTTTCACAGATGGCATGTGTGTGGGGGGGGCACCATATCTATATGTTTATTTATCTATCTAGCTATCTAGGAGTGTAGAGCTGCCAGTGCTATAAGAACATTTGTCAGACTCACGTAACTGGAATGGATTTGAGCTTTTCCACCTTAGTGAAGGCCTGTCCCCTCTCAGTACCATCCAGCTCGGCCTGCTCAGCATTATTCCAGCAACATCACAGTCTTTCAAGGCCTTTGTTAGACCTTTTTTTAAATAAATGTTTGTATACTGCATCACCTCTTTCCTTAAGGAGCAGTTTTTAGCTCTATTGGGTATGGCTGAGTCCATGCAGTTGTACAGATGCTTATATACTGCAATGGCATACTGTTCAGCAAAGGTGTTGGCATCCTCTGGGGGGGGGGGGGCAGCAGTGGTGTGAAGCTACAGATTAAGAGAGACCAGATGGCTTATTGGTTAAGGTCTTCGCCTCCCATGCACAAGGTACAGTTCGAGCCTGACCTCTGACCAATGCCTGTTTGGAGTTTGCATGTCCTTCCTGTGTCTCCATGGGGTTTCTCCTCATCTCCAAAAAACATGCTGAGGGTTTCCATCTCAAACTTACCAATGAATGGAGCTGTGGGCAGCAGCACAGACTGTACACAGTGCCCTATAGGGGGAAGATTTGTACAGACCAACCGCTTTGGGCATCTACTGTGCTGCCCAGTATCCCCAAGATAGGAAAACACGGATCACAGACTGCATGCCGTGGCAGGGCTAGCCACTTGACTGCGTAAAATATGGTTCTAAGTGATTCTGTCAAGTTGACTAATGTTGCCAAAAAAGGGCATGGGTAGATACCGGTGATAAGTGGGTTGAGGACCCGGCCTACTCTGACCTACGCAAGGGACCCGTACTAATGGTGGGAGGGGTATATGTGCCCCTATTGGCCAGTGTCTGCTCACCATAAAGCCCAGCAGCCCTGGGTCAATAAGAAACTGGCTGGCCAGTGACTAGTTGCCCAGCCTGGGTTACCTGGGATAGCTCTGTTGAGCGAAAGCTGAACATAAAACCAACCAACCTGCCAAACATGAATTGAGAATCGCTACGTTTAATGTAGGTTCACTGACAGGATGCAGCTTGGAAGTGGATGACATGATGATACGGAGGAGGCTGGACAATCAATGTATCCAGGAGATGAGATGGAAGGGCAGTGCAGCAAAGCCACTTGGCTTGGGATCCAGAGTCTACTACTCAGGTTAAGGGCAGGCTAGAAATTGTGTAGGAATTGTGGTGAGAGAGAGGCTTCAGAAGGCAGTGAGGGATATCATCAGAATTAATGACAGACTCATGGCAATCAGACTCCAGTGTAATGATAGGGCAGTATTCATAATCTCAGCCTATGTCCCACAGCAGGGTTGTGATAGTGAGGAAAAGAGTGCATTCAGACAGCAGTTGCAGGACCTACTAGATAAAGCAGAACAACATGAATTGGTGTTGATAATGGGTGACTTGAATGCACATATCGGGACAGACAGAACAGGATCTGAGGATTGCCTGGGTCCACATGGCTGGGGCAACAGGAATAAAGAAGGAGAAGCCATTCTAGACTACTGTCTGGAAAATGGCTTGATAGTAGCCAACAATGGTTCAGAAAGAGAGACAGTCACAAGATCACATATAAGAGTAGTCAACATGCAACTTAGGTAGACTTCATCCTAGTAAGGAAAAGGCACTGGGGCAGAATCCATGATTGCAAAGTCATCCCCAGTAAAATAGTCGGCCCATAGCATAAACCACTAGTTGCAACAATCAGCTGCAAGCAGTGGTCAGAGAAGGCTCTAAGGTCAACAGAGACCAGGCTGAAGACCTGGAAGTTGACTGGTGAGAAAGTACAACATTTCAAGGAATTACTCAGGGCTCTAGGACCCCAAGAAGAGGAGGAAATAGGTGGAGTTGAAGAAGAATGTCAGCACCTAAAAACAGCATGTGTTAGGACCACAGAAAAGATATGTGGCTGAGCCAGGTATGGAAATAAGGTACATAAGGAAAGCTGGTGGTGGAATGCAGAAGTCCAGGAAGTCATCAAAAGAAAAAAAGGACTGCAGGACGAAGTGTGAGATAGAAAAAACTGACCAGGCTGGGAAGGACTACTGGTTGCCTAACAAAGAAGCTAAGAAAGAGGTTACAATAGTAAAGAATAGGGCATCGGAGGCACTGTACCAGCTTCTGGAAAGTGACTCAATAAGGGGCACAAAGACACTATATCAGGTTGCAAGGCAAAGACAGAAAGATAAAGAAGATAGTCAGACACCATTCATAAGGGATGCCAGCAGCAACCAGCTCACCAGCCCAGAGGACATCAAAGGCAGATGGAAGGAGTATTTCCAGCAGCTTCTGAATGAAGAAAACCCCACAGAAGCTGTACTACCCCAGAAACAGCCTACAATGAGAGAAGAAGAGGAGCCCACCCTAGAAGAAGTAAGAACAGCACTAAGGAAGATGAAGTCAGGGAAAGCAGCAGGCACAGATGAGGTCAGCAGATATGATAACGATGCTGGATGAGATGGGGAGAAATGGCTCCTGAGGGTACTCATAGCAGTGTGGAGTGAAAGGTGTATCCCAGATGACCGGATAATAGCATACTCATGCCAGTGTACAAGAACAAAGGGGATATCCACAACTGTGGGCAGTACAGAGGCATCAAACTCCTATCACACTGCATGAAAGTTCTGAAGAGGGTGACTGATAAATGGATGCGCAGAGTAGTAGAATGTAAGATGGGAGATGAGCACTTTGGATTCAGATCAGGATGCAGCACAACTGACCCGATGTTTACATTGAGACAGACACTTGAGAAGAAGCTAAAGATGAAGAGAGAGTCCAAGACTTGGAGAAGGCATATGACAAGGTCCCAAGAAAGCTGATCTGGACAGTACTGTGTTTTTTTGAAGTCCCCGAAACATTGATAGAATTAGTGCAGGCTATGTAAAAGGACCCAGTGACAAAAGTACGAACAGAGTTCGGCTTCACAGAGGGGTTCCCAGTGGGTGTGGGTGTACATCAGGGTTCAGCTCTGAGCCCACTGCTGTTCATACTGGTGATGAAGTACATTAGCAACCAGGTTGCAGGGGATGGATCAACAAAGCTGCTATATGCAGATGATGTGGCAGTACAGGCAGACTGAGCTAGAACTTCAGCAAAGGATAAGAGAATGGAATGCAAATCTAAAGGCACATGGGGTGAAACTAAGCACAGATAAGGTGGTGGTAATGGCAGCAAATTGGGGAAAGTAGAAGAAGCTGAAAATAGAGATAAAAGGGAAGATAGTGGAACAGTTAAACAGCTTTAAGTATCTGGGTGAAGTAGTTGAAGTGAAGGTAAGTCTGGAAGAAGAGGTCAAAGCTAGAATCAGAGGGGCTGCAGCCAACTGGCATAGAGTATCAGGTGTAGTATATGACAGAAGAATGCCAAAGAAGCTGAAAAGTAAGGTGTACAAGACAGTGGTGCGACCAGTACTACTGTATGGTACAGAAACCTCAGCAGTAAAGGCAGAACAGTTGAAGAAGCTAGAGGTGATGGAAATGAAGCGCCTGAGAAAGGTGGTAGGATGCACACTGCGGGACAGGCGAAGAAATGAGGACACAAGAGCAGAAGCCAAAGTAGCTCCAATTGCAGAAAAGATCAAAGAGAACAGATTACGATGGTATGGGCACATGTGTAGAGAAGCAGAAGACAATCTGGTGAGGGAGATTTGGGACAGACAGGAAGAAGGTAAGAGGAAGCGAGGGTGTCCAGCAAAGAGGAGGATGGATTGTGTGAAAGAAGATCTGCGACAGTCAGGCATGAGTGTTGAAGAAGGCAGGAGAGTGACACTGAATCGAGAGATATGGCGACAGTTAACACGATACCCCAAACCCATGTAGAAAAAAATGGGGAAAAAGGGGGCTGATGATGATACTGCATCACATATGTTTTCAGTCTTTACATTACAACAAGGTGGTGACACTCTGTTGTAGTGCTGCGCCTTTAAATCACATACAACCTCACTTTGCTTAGAAACTTTTTAAGGACATGGGAGATCTGCTTACAGCTTATTCAGTTCTTCTACAGCAGATTAAAGTCCCATATAAACTCATCTCATGACCTGATCCTTAGCTTCTAGTACCTTTATTATGCATTTAATCAGATACTGTCACCATCCTTGCCTTCTTGTAATCAGCACATAAAATTGCCTGATGTATGGGGTTAGCCACACAGGTTCTTCGCATTTTGGAACCAATTTTAATGCCCCTCCAAACTTGTAGCTCTCCCTTTACATTATACCTTTAAACTTCTCTATGTTTGCCTTCCCTCCTTCCAAATAGGGACTATGTTTTGTATCAGGACCTTACTTTTAGAAAGCTCATCAGAATTTGCCCAGGCGGCTACCTTATAGAATTTTAAATCCAGCTGATCCCATCCCCTTAAAGCCTAACACCTCCAACCTATCTATAGGTTTACAGGCAAATACTAGGCTATCAGTCTGCAGACTATTACAAGCCTATCCCATAACTGGAGGTCATAATTAAACCTTGTACCATATATCTGTGAGGTAAAACCCTTAACCTTTAAGCCAAACTCACCTCATGCGCCAATCTTCTCACATTCTTCCCTCCTTTGGTGGACCCTTATCCTTTAAAATCCCTTCAAGTCTTTCCTTTTATTCTCCGGACAGTTGTCCATGTTCATATCTTTCTTCTATTTCCAACCCACGACCACTATCCTTTCTACCTCTCTTCCACTGATGTACATGAAAGGTTATTGTGCACACTTATTACTCCCCTCCCTCCTTCCTTCTGCCTTATCTTTAGCTTTTAGCCACAGTTCTTCCTTTTTCCAAGTAGACTGGTCATATAGTTTCTATATGGCCGTTACAATATTCATGGATCCCCCCTCTGGGATGAGCCTCAATAAGTAGAGCAGGTTCGGATGTTCATTATTTTATAATGTAGACTCCCCCATTACTATACGTCCTCAAATCTTCTTAGTTTTCCTTTATTTTCTTGTAGTTTTCTTCTCTCAATCGTCCTCCACACCTATCGTCCCAGATATTATGCACCTTCCACTTCGTAGTCCTCATCTTCTTATTTTCCAGTTTTGCCCCGATGACCATATCATCTTTATATTCTTCAGACTGCATTCTTAAAACATGCATTGCTGTATCTAACTTTTGCATAATACATATGCATTTGACTACAACAGCAGAAAACTCAACTTCCCATCTTTCTTCTTTTCTAATTTTAATAAATCGTCCCTAATTTTCTGATTAAGGGCCGCCATGCCAATTTTACACAAACCTGTGGAGAGCTGCCAGACTTTGTGTTCCTCTGAGGATCTCTTCTCCCTATTTAGGTTCTCTTAATCACCTTCATAGGTTCATAGATTAGCACTAGGCTAACTTCCTTTGTGGGGCATTTTAAGCCTAGCCAATTACTCCATGTGAGAATCAAACCTTGCACCTTGTATTTGTAAGGTAAACAACTTAACCATTATACTAACCTCCCACCTTTGTCACTGGCTCCGTATATGGTGCCCATACACATGCTATGAACCTCCTGTCTGCCATGTTCAGCCCTAGTTTTTCTAGTGATCTCATCAAGTATCGTCACTCCTTCGAACAGAAGGTCGTCTTAATACTACATAACATTATATGGGTGCTGCTTCTCAGTCCTGTATAAAGAAAAGCAGCCTCCTCCAGGAGTTCACTAAGAGTCTTCATTGTAAAAATTCTACTTGCTGAGCTGTTTACATACTTTGGGAAAATTCCCTCCAGCCTGTCCTCCTGGATCTTCGCTAATATTTTACATCTATATGTTCACCAGTAAAATTTGTCTAAAAGACCCAGTTCTGTTACTTCTCTTTTCTCCTTCAGAGGCTGCAAGCCTTGGTTTTACTCATGGTCCTCTCTACTACACCCTCCTCAGCACAGCTGTTGTTCACTCTAGACAACTCCATCACTTCCTACTCTGTCATTTAAAACTCAGATGGGCCGCCATTCTTTAAAACAGCGTCCCACCCCGTTTCATCTTTTCTAGCAGCTTCTCTTTCTTCCTCTTCTCTCATGTTCTTATTCACTTTCTCTCTCTCTTATGTTCTTATTCACTTTCTCTCTCTCTTTTTCTTTCTGTGATTTATCCATTATCCAAGCACACCCTTCCCCCTTCCTTCCTCTTCCATTGATTCATATAAGAATTCATAAAATTCTATTATTTATCTGTTATGCTCAATCTTCTCTGTTATAACACCATTTTTTCATGCATCTTTCTATTTGCTCTGTAGCTAACTTTTTCCGTTAGCCTCCTTTGCAGAATTTTCCCTTTTCTCCCTCTGTCTCTCTCCTAACCATCTCCACATGCATGTCAGTAAGTTCCTTAGGCCAACCATGCTTCACATACTTTCCTGTCATCCATTATCATCTTTTGGACATTTGCCTCACTCGTCCCATTACTGTGGCCTTGATTCTCTTTGGCCCAAGTGACACCAGCTCTTTCTTTCTGTCTGTTTATCTTCCTCCATAGTTTGTCTGATCCCCTCCCACATGCACGCAGTCACTTCCTCCTCCTTATCATCCTCCATTTTGTTTAAAGCCATGCTCTTTCATTTTAACTCTCTTTCCTAACCCTTGCTGTTAATGTTATAAAGGTTTGAGCACACTCTGACACTGATTTCCCTCCTAGTCTTAGTTCTTATATCCATCTCTTCAATCTTACTCTAACTAGAAACCAGATACGTTTTCTGTCTTGGTCATCCTGCTGTCTTGAAAAGTGCAATATTTCTCCTAACTGTGTCTTTTACTGCTGATGTGTTCTTACTCTCCCTTTTCCACTTCCTTTTAAGATTTCCCCTGTTTACTTCACTTTTGTCTGTTTCCTATATAGTTCTTTCTGCAGTATCATTTTGGAATCCTCAAATATTTTTTCCTCTGGCCTTGCAGGCATTATTCCATCTTTCAAAAAATGGCAAAAGTATATATTGGAATCTGCTGATAGAACTACATCTTCCATTGTCTGGAGACTTTATACATGGAAATTTTTACACAGATCTTTTTATACACCTTTGATGATGAATAAAATAAATAATAAAGATAATCTATGTAAGAGATGTAATGTAGAAATTAATGCTGACTGGCATGTTTTATGACTGTATGAAGTTGAAAGAATACTGGAAGTCAATTAATGAATTTTTGCAGGCTCTTTACAGATAATTTCATTATTTCTAAGTCTCTTATATTATTCAACACACCTGTTTAAAATGTTATGAATATAATGTGCCATATGGAAATAAGCACAATTAGAATGAGAACAACTAGAAAAACATCACATTTTATTGTATGGGATAATTTACAAAATTTGTTAAAAGTTGAATATTATAATAATACCTATTTTTAATCACTTGTATAAAATTGTTATGATATTTCTCTTATATGTTAAAACAATAAACCTGTTTTGAAAAAAAAAAATGGCAAAAGAGCTCACTCATTCTTACTTTGTGCATAGGGTCATAGGTTAGTACTAGGCTAACTGCTCTTGCGAGCCATTGTAAGCCTAGCCAATTATCCCTTGTGAGACTCAAACCCTGCATCTTGTGTTTGTAAGGCAAACACCTTAACCATTAGGCCACCCTATATCTTACATGCCCTCTTATTTCTTCTGCCTTAGTAATCATTCTTCTCCATTTCCCACTCCTCCTAGATTTTCTTTACTGATGTCCAGCACTTGCTGAATATTTTTGACAACCTTCTCTAGTTCCCGCAAACAGTTCTCTTTCACTATGAGATATTGTTTTGCTGCCAACGTCCACACATTCCCTTACCATCAGCATTATTTCCTACAGCAAGCCTGTTTGCATCATTTCCTTCACATCTCTACAGTACCATTGATTTGTTTATGGAGTTTGATATTTCCTCCATATTCATTGTTATGACTTTAATAACCCCCATGTACTTGTCCCCTGTCGTACCCTTCCAGAACTACATGAAATCCTCCCACCATTCCCATCTGTGTCTATATTATGTGATCGAAGTATCTCTTCTTTGAGCACATTATAAACACGTACACAGCGAACACTGTAAACTGCGAATGACCACATCCTCAAATTTTTTCCTCAGGGAAAAAATTCACGTGGCCGTAAAATAAAAAGCAAACTTTAAAACACTAATTAAGTGGAGGGTTGTGTCCCCCACACCCCCCCTAACTAAATATACTAACTCTGAGATCACCCTACATTGAAGAAAAAGAAGGCAATTCCCGATAACAGCCAACTGAATTTTTTTCCAGAGGAAAAAATTTGAGGACGTGGCCATTCGCGGTTTACAGTTTGCTGTATATGTGTCAATTATTATGTGTTCGAAGAAGAGATTTTTCGATCACATAATACAGACCTCCCATCTTTGGGCACCTCATGCACAAGCACTTGTGTTCGTAAGATGCCCCTTATATTCATCACCCCCCAAGAGCCTTATCTTGCACCATAACTTCTTTTCTCATGCATCTTCATCCCCTCTGTTATTCTTGCCCTGGACCAAATTCCAAGCGTCTCTGTCAAGCTTAGCATAACAAGTATAACATTAATAGCAAGGGTTAGACCCTCCCTATCTGCAAGAGCTCTCTATACCATCTGTTTATCCCCTTAAACAACTTTTAAATTCCAATTCCTGCCATGGTTTCCCTCTTTTTTTCAGTCCTGTTTCCCTCTAGCCAATGAATCCTGCACCTTTACTTGCATCCTGTTCTGTGTTCCTTCCTCCAGTTACCTGTCCTCCCACTCTTTCGTTGCATATCTTTGTGAGCATTGTATTCTGTTTGTATTGCCAACCCTTTCTATTCCTCTGACATGATTCCCCCCAATAGTTGTCTCTCCCTGTGTTTTGCTCTGAGACTTCTTTTCTCAATGTCCTGTTTACTTTTTATGTTATGCCCTCACTTTGCTTCACATTCCTTTAGCCTTCTGTTGTTCTTTGGACCATCCTGCTTCCCTTCATCTTTTCTAGAACATTTTAACACCTTCATAAATCACTTTATATTGTTATCCACACTGTATGTAATTTCTGCAGACTTTTCTTTTGCCTCAAATTTTATCACACACACGGAAAAATGACTAGTGACACTAACTGCTGTTGTCTTCTATCATTCAAGTAGCTCACTAAAGCCCATGGCCTTCATTATTACATTTGTGTCACTTAATTTCCTCTTGTACTGCTAAAATCAGTTACCTTTTAACTTCCACTGTTGCCACACTCTCGCACAACACAGAGTTCTCCACTTGAGATTACGTAGTTTCTTCTTCAGTCAAATTGGCCTGCTCCTGGCCTTGGGACCTCATTTGCTCCAGTTAAATTTGGCTTGTATTTGGATTTCCTTCTGCTTCATATGTTGCATGTCTCAGATGCTGCTATTCCTTCTTCCTTTCTGGAGCAGGTCCCTGCTTTTCTCTGGAAAAGTCGGTGATATTTCCCATCCAGTTATTTCCAGCTGCCCTTCTGCTATTGATGTGGCTTCCTTGCCACTCTAGCTTTTGTAGCGGCTTCTTGCTGCTCTGTTCAGGAACTGCTTGCATGTGCAGCTTGTGCTCCTAGATCTTACCATTCTGATCTTGCATTGTCATTATATTTATTTCTTTCTTTAACTGTGCCTAGTTACAATTGGATCCACTCTCACTGCCATACTCCTTCCCTCAATTTCTGATTACTGTTCCCACTGATCTCCATGCATTCTGCTGCAGTCCACCATACTCTTACTGTCTATTTTGTTTTGTTGTCAGCTGACTACTCTCCTGGAACTCCACTGCAAGACAGCCAGTCACCTAGTCAAATCCACATTAATTTCAAAAATTCTCTTCTTCATTCTCTATGCTCCACTGCTCCCCCCTGCACTTTAACCCCTCCTCCTTCTGCAGGTGGGGTTTTCTTACATACATCCAACCTTATCAGAAAACACACAGTACATATGTAAATTGCACTTTGTTGCACTTTGTTCTTTCTCCATAGCTTTTTTTATTGCATTGCAATATGCTTTTCTTCTTCTTAATATAGAGCTTTATAGGTTATCCAAACTGTCTTTTGTTTAAGGCCAAGGCCATCTAGAAATGCAGACTCATTTTACTGTAAAAATATGTGGTTGTACCACCAAGCCATCTAAGAGGGTCTTAAATATAGACAGTGACCTTAGTACAGAGTAGTCTTGTAACACTTTAAAGGGTATAACCACTGTCACTACACGCCTTCTCTCTTGCTGCCAACAGTAGCATCTCCTTCACTCTGTAAGCATGCAATCTACATATGATGTGCTTTTGGGATATTCCTTGTCCCGATCTCTTTCTTATTTGCTGTACTCTACCTTGTTGCATGTATCACTTCCGGTGGATTTAATTCTACAGAAGACTAGAAAAAAAATAGTCCAGGTCTCCTTCTGCAATGTACTCTAATGCTTTAATTATACTTGAACTGTTCCATCTGATCACATTTCCTGCGAATCCAGCTGGTTTCACCCAAAGTAGTGTTTTTCTTTTTATACATTACACTTGCTGTCTCCAACTTTGATTTTGTCTTTTTAATTGTCATGACAGTTTCTTTCCTGGATTACAGCCACACCTCCTAAGAAAGTAGAACATTTTATGCAGAAGGATGAAATCATGTACCAGGAGGTCAGTAAAGCCTGATAAAAAGATATTAGAATGCCAGGAGAAGTTAGTCATTAATCATTAAAGGCATAAATGATGCCCCGTACATTCAACACCATGCCTTGACCTATAACACAGTCATCCAAAGAGATCCCAAGAAACTGAGTGGACAGTAGCAGCAGCCAACCACATTACAGCAAGTAAAGCCATCAGTGAAGGATCAGTCTGAACAGACAGTGACAAAGAGGAAGGAAGTGGTCCACTACGAACTTGTCTATAAATAGCGAAGTTTCAGTCTGAATCATAGTGTAGATTATTAAACAAGCAAGAGTGAGCGTATTTTTTCACACAGTAGCAGTTACACAGCCTCATATTCATCATACAAAGGGCACTAATTTAAAATACCTGCTAACAGGATGACCCAAGATCTAAGACAGAACAGCAGATTATTACAAAGCACCAACTCCACTAATGCACAGGGATAAATTGCTAACCGTGACCAGATTCATACTGGTCCATAGGAAATTACTAAGCATTTTGTACACTAAAGTGCCTAGTCAAATTTTGCAGTTTCGTCACACCACTGTCTGGATAAACTATTTGTAGGTTAACAGAGAGGCTGATGGAATCAAACCCTGGACCACCGGAAGCACCTAATGGAATCAATTATCTGCACTATCTGCTATACCAAGTGACATAAGCAAGTAATAATGCCTGACAGAGTGTGTGTTAATGTGTAATTAATGCCTGCCAAAGGCAAAGGGCCTTTACACCCCCTGAAAGGGCAATAATTACACATTAACAGAAACCCTGGAGGGCATTATTGCTCTTAGAGAATGGGCTCTCTGTAAAATTATTGTGTTTTAATTACTTACTTTTTATTACCATACTATTTTTAATACATATTTTTGATGTAAAATAGTTCCTCCACCTTATGCTTCAAAGTTGTTATAGTATATGTAAATTATGTTATTGGAAGCATTTTGCATCCAAAATATATCATTTTTAAAAAATATCTGGAAATTTGCTTTACTTTTTCTTCCCCTATTGCTAAAATGTGTGGCTTCTTGCCATTCATTGGTGATTGAAGTTACTAAATAATGACATACATTTTTTAAGACTTTATTTCCTTCATAAAATTCACATCAACGCAAATCCTGCTATTTAACTTACTTTGTAATTTTTATAAGTCTTCTTCTTTTGGCTGCTCCCGTCAGGGGTCGCTACAGCAGATCGAACTGTACGACATTTAAAATCGGTTTCTATTTTGAGCCTTTGTTCCCCCTTTATTTCAGGCTTTATGCAGATTTTTTGAGCTAAAAGGTCAAGAGGTATGCAAACCTCTTATCTGCTGCTGCCACTGGTCTATCATCTCATTGTCTCTACCTCTGTCTCTCTCACACATACACACACACACACACACACACACACACACACACACTTGCACTTCAGAAACATGCATGCTAACACAAGTATTGTTATTGAAGAAACTTTGTGATTTTTTTTTAAAGAGGAATATGTTCCTGTTTTGAAACTTTGTCCCCCCTTTATTTTTGGTGTTATCCATTTACCTTGATCTAAGAGGTGAGATGTACGTAACCTCCTCAATGCTGCTGCTGCTAGATTGTTCTCACTCTTCACTCTCTCTCACTCACACACACCTCACATTCATGTCTGCAAGCACACATTCACACACACAGACTGAAACAAACCCACAAACAGAAACATACTGTGATGCCCACCACTGCTGCCAATATGTGATGGGCACCAATATGTGTTGTCCCCATGCTGGGCCAGTAATCAAGGAGCCTGAATCCTCACTACTGACAATGGAGTGGGATGTGCCTAGGATACACTCAGTATTTTCAGATGCAGACCTCTATGCATCAAGTACAATTTCCCTTAAGAGCAAACAAGGAACACACTCATTCCAGGGTCTGGATGTCTCTATATCTGTGTCTCTAAAGATCCACAATAAGACTCCCCACTGGTACAGCTGTAGGGATAGGTCCACAGCTGAGTGCCCAGGACAAGTCCTCCAGCATCCTCTCTGTAAACCCAGTGCTTCATGTCCCTGTCCCAAGTAGCTGATTCACACACACTGAGAGATTTAATTTTCACACACACACACACACACACACACACACACACACACACACACACACACACACACACCTGAGAAAAGCTGGTACAGGTTTACCTGCTGTGCCCCCGTTCTGCTCAGAGTATAAGGTAGTTACCACTGCCAAAAGACACTTCACAGTCAGCTGCTCTCAGATCCTTAACAAAGAGCATCCAATTATACTGTGCAACATTAATACTAATACAAATGGTAGTAGTTCACCAAGACGGCTAGGCCTTCTGACGTGGCCAAAACAGTGTCACCAAATATAAGTACTCTCAAAGGTTAATACTTTCTAAAAAAGACCATTCTCAATGAAAAGTTTAGATATATTTAATAATAAATAATAAAAGAACAGGAGAATACTAAATATATATATATATATATATATATATATATATATATATATATATATATATATATATATATATATATATCCACAGTAAACCACAGAGTTCACATCATAAAAATACTGAAAACAACACTGATGAACAGACTCATACAAATAAAGAAAAACAGTCTGTACACTAAGTTCACTATATTCCTGACAGAATCTAAGAGAATTATACTGTTCCCTAATAACTTACTTGGGCAAGGCGAGACGAAATACGTGAGTAGTCTTTCTCGTCAGGCTCCCAAACAGAATATGCTAACCTCTGAGATTACATCCTGTAAAATGTAATATCCAAGATGACTTTCAGAATGACCTCTTCTAGTCACCTGACTCTAGGTTCCCACACTATCTCCTTTTGAAGTTTGAGACAGGAATTTAGCAGACTGCTACAATACACATTTAGAGCTTTTTATGGCAAAGCCTAGGAGCCAGAAATATTCACAGCACTTCCCTCCTTTACAAACTCTAACAGATAATAGCTGCTCCCACACCTAGTGTCTCTAGTCCTACTCAGCACTATGGGGTGATGTTTAATGATTTAACAACTCATTTATATTTCCCTTATTTTTTTAAATAAGCCAGCTGTTAACCACTGTTGTAACAGTGTCCTCTGTTAAAACATATAAATTTAATTCAGATACGGTAATACATGTACAATTTTCTTCATTTCAGCAGGGTGCACTGTTGTTACATTATACACAATTAATACAAGCAAAGCTCACAAATACATTTTCAGTGCAAGCATCTCTACAGATCAGTTTGCTACACTAATGACATACAATTGTTTACAAAATTTCAGCTAGTTGTGTTGGCACAAATGCTGCTTAGCGAGTGTAAAATAATGGCAGACATTAGGTTTTTTTCAGTCCAAGCTCCATGGTAGCTTGATATGCTGCCATGAAGCAGTGGACTCATTTTACACTGGGCATTACTTGTACAATAACACCTTGCTGGAGAACACTCATTCTCCATTCAGGGTGCTGATGTACAGTTTTCCAATTCTCTAAGTTCAGTTAATGGCGGGGCAAACTCTGGAGCTGGTGTGAGGGATGATGAGGTTTAGGATGTTCATCTCTCCATACAGGGAGGGATGGGATGGGATGATGTGCTGAGGAGGGGGATACAACTCTGGTAACCTCAGTGGCGATCAGGGCCTCAATTCCAGTGGGACTAGGCATGTGGGTAGGTCTTGAAGGTATTTGAAAGGTAGGAGGATGCTCCTCGTCCATGCCTAATAACAGACAGTGGTATACTAAGGAACTCCCAATAAACAGGTGGTTGGATCTCCACTACTGAAGTCAGACATCCTTAGTGAGAAGCTATGCTGGCTTCCTAGACCCTCACATGTCTGTGGAACTCACTTTGTCAATTACTGCAGGGGTGGGCAATGCTAGTGGAAGAGGGAGATAACCACTTAATAGACATACAATTCATGACTGAGATAATACAAAGGCCTTTCAGAGATACCACTGCAGAAGATCAACACCTTGCCTACAAAAAGAAGGCAATGAATTGCAACTAAAAAAAAATCAGAAGTTTATGTTTATAAATACTCTTAAAAATTCAAAACCAGTACAGGGTTATCTGCATATTTCAATATATCACGCATACACAAATATATACTATGCAGGTAGTACATAGTAAGTCATAAGAGATAAGATGGCTCCGTACCCTCAGCGGTATAAAAGATGTTGTTATACAAACAAAGGACATGGTGCAGGTCTTGAACAATATATTGTCATCATTATAAGTGATGTCACAATTAAAAACAGAAGACATTTTTGTCACTATGGAGCAGACTGACAGCTGCCACAAATGCCTTGCCTCAATCTCAGATGTTGGGAGCCACTCTTTTACCCTCTTCACCTAATCCAAAACTCTCCTTTTGCATCATGGGAGAACAAAGCATCTCAGTGCAGTACCATAGTTGCAGCCATAAGGATTTCTTAATTACATGCCCTACCCATTACCCCACCCCCAAAATCTGGTGCGTAATGACTTTAGTCTAATACATCCATGAATATTACCACCAGAGCTTCCAGCCATCTATGACTCCTCCTCACCACAACTGATTTCAACTTCCTTGTTTTTACTGGTGTCATTCCAAGTGGATGCATTACATATCAGGCTGGGGGAGATGTTTGACAGTCTCACCTGCTTCACTGGGAATGGCCTATATATATATATATATATATATATATATATATATAATTACACATACACATCTCCACATGACATTTGCTGCATATTTGTGGAGATGGCTTCTTCCCCATAGTGTCTTTATTATGCAAAACAAACTAATATACACTCAAACTGTTTAAACCAAAAACAAAACTGGAAAGCAGAACCAAGCTGGATAAAAACGGCACGGACTGTTTTATTCAAGGTAAGCGCTTTCAGCTAAGCAAATGCCCAGCCTTCATCAGACAAAAGTCACACCACACAGCTCTATTTTTATATAAAAAAGTAGTTCACATTCATTAATCGTTAATAAACCAATCACTGTCATGAATCAATTTAAAATGGTTACACCTATAATCATCATATTATAGAAACTTCCTTTCTTAATCTTTTTAGTCAGTGTAAAACAAATGTTTACTCAAGAAGCACCTATTCATACAAAAAAACAAATATAAAATGTATATAATACAACAAAGTTACAAGCTACATTAACAAACCACACAGTAGCATAAAAAACTGAATGCTTAAGGATAGTAAAATAATTAAATATATTATTCAAAGAGAAGCTGTCTCACATTAAAGTTGCTATAAAATGCTATACAAATTGCCAAATAGCATTTACCTAAGAAGAGCTTCTAGTTTAAGCACACACTTTATGGATGCAAATTCATTTAACCCCTGGGGGAGATGAGCACATGTTTTAATTTGCCAAAATAACTCTTGCTCTTCCAGATACAACTGCCAGGGTCCTCCTCTTATATCATTTCTAACCTGGTACAACACACAAAATACAAAACAATGATCAGGGAAATCTAAAATGTGCCTAGCAAGTGCATTTGTGAGGTCCTTCCTACCTATGGCATACAGGTGTTCATAAATTCTTTTCTTTATTTTTCTCTCTGTTTTGCCTATATAGAAGGAAGGACATTTCTCACATAAAGCTACATATATTACTCCCTGTGTATCACAGTTGTAATTACCCTTGATAAAATAATTTTTCCTGTTAATGTACACTTTCTTATCATTGTGAATAAATTTACATTGTGGGCACATACCACATTTTCGCATACCCTTTATTTTATCTTTTGGTTTATCTACGACCATTTCAACAAGATTTTTAAGGTTAATACCCCTTCGATATGTGTATTTTGGATATGTACCCAAAACCTTAACTAGAGCTCTATCTTCTAGTATGATGCTTCAATTCTTAGCCACTACTTCCCTTATAAATTTAAAGTCCACACTGTATGTGAACAAAAAGTTAATTCTAGAGTAAACAGGGGAATCCATATTCATGATGTCATTATCAGTTCTACCCATCAAACCTCCACCCAACAGAGGCATAAAATGCCCAGTGGTCCTTTTGCCCTGAACTTCCTGCAACGTCCCCACAATAAGACTGTCAGGATACCCTCTACTCAGAAACATTTTACTGATATTGTCACATTCCTCAATGAAATCAGTATCATTTGAGATCATTTTGGCAGCCCTGACAAATTGCCCCTTCACTACACTCCTTTTTTGATGGAAGGGGTGACAACTAGAAAAATGGAGGTAACTATTTGAATGGGTTGGCTTTCTGTAAATTAAAGACTTAAATTTGTTATTAGTTTTGTCCTTACAAATTTTAACATCCAAAAAGTTCATTTCATCAACTCCTATAGAATACATAAATTCTAGAAAGTCAGTCATTGCAGAAATATTGTCAATAAACTCAGGGATAAGATTTTGCGGGCCCTTCCAGATAAAACACATGTCATCTTGGTATCTAGTATACCAAGTGACATGTTGTTGGTACAGTTCACTATTGAACAGCCAGTTACATTCCCAAAACGCCATAACGCTATTAGCAAAACTACACCCACAGGGTGACCCCATGGCAATTCCTATATTTTGGAGAAAAAACTGGTCTTTAAAAACCAGAAAGTTGTTTGTTTGTTAACACTACATCTAGTAGAGTTTCCACTAGGTACATCTGTGTATTGGTGGCTTTTTTAGCTAACATGAAATTTCTTGTCCAGTCAATACCTAATTGGTGAGGTATAACTGTATAAAGATCTTTAACATCTACCACCAAAAAGATCACATCCGAATGGTATTCAATTTTATTAAAATTCTCCAAAAAATCCCAGGAATCTTTAGAAATCTGAGGTTCACCCTGGATGTATGGTTTAAGGATACCATCAATATACTTGGCACAAGCATAAGTAATAGAACCCGTCCGTCCACTATGGGCCTTAAAGGGGATCAATTAGATTTTTGTGAATTTTGGGTGTGCCAAAATTGGTAGGAACCTTTGGTGCTGGCATGGACAAATAGTGAAAGGTGTTACAATCAATACTACCCTCTAGAAAGAGATCATCCAACACTCCCCTGATTTTCTTATAGGCTACATGCACTTCATTAAGACTGGATCTCAAATATGTATCAGATTGTAAATGGATAAACATTTTGTTTTCATACACATATTCGTCCATGAAAACCAGACCCCCACCCTTATCTGGTTTCATGACTCTAACATTACATTCATTAAGAAGTGAGATGAAATCTAATTCATGTTTGGATATGTTACTTCTTATTCTCAAATCCTGTGTGTTATTATTAAGTCCAGCCCTAAACATTATCACATAGTTTTCCAAAAATATTCAGCCCAGAATGCAGAGGTGGGTTGAATCCACTTGATACTCTAAAAGAACTAAGAAATGCAGGTGTTTTTCCCAAAGACACAGCCAAATTCAGCTTACGGACATACAGTTTAAGATCTATAAGTGTTTTTACAAGATCACTCCTTTTATCTGGAATGAACGTCAAACCTTTTGAAAAAAAGGTCAATCAGGGGTTGCTCAACAGTTAGAACCATGTAATTATATATCTTAAAGTCACTACATTGGGTTGTAAGGATCTCAGGTCCTATCTCTAAAGGATATGTCATCTCCTCTGTTGGTTTCCTTTTCTCTTTCTCTGTGGTTGACCCCTCTTGTTCAATCTGGTATTGTTGTCCTGAATGTTCCTGTCCCTGGGAAAACCCTGCTCATTATCAATATGAGCAAATTCCTGATTTTGGTTTTGACCATGTGCATTATTTGAATTATTTTGGTCCCTAATACGTTCACTTCTGCGCACAGGCATTTGTTCTTGATTAACATTATTAGTATCTGAAGTAGTAGAATTTTTAGATTTTTCACCTCCCATAGGTGAATTCTGTACTACCAAAGGGGGAGGGGGGTAAGCTTTATTGTTTGCATAATCTGACAAGTCTCTGTCCATTTTACGTTTTTTATTAAGAACCAGTTTAGAAATAGAAGCTTCAATACTTGAAAAAATTCTCAGATAGTCATATTTATATCTCAAAAAATCATTGTCTTGCACCAAGCTAGACTCCAAAACTTCAAGTTCCTCTTTGAGACCAATAATCTCAGTTCCATAAAAATTAATTAAAGACAGCAAAAATTCAAAACCCTGTTTATCAAAGAGGGTTAAAAGTTCTTGATGAAAAACAGAATTGCATAGCAATCCTGCAGGATAACGCCACTGGCGTAAGCCCTTAGGCACAACTTTCTTCGTAATACATTCCTGCAAATAAGCAACTTCTAGTTGCAATTTTTTACAACGAAACAGTTTATGGTCAAAAGTATTCAATCTGTCAACAAAGTTACTCACCGACCACTCACTGTTCGTGGCTGTCCCCTCTGAATCATTAGATACTTGAAAAAAGTATTTTTTACCCAAAAAGTTAGCCATTGTAGGTAGAGCAGCAACATTATTAACTCCATTAACGTTTTCCGATAACTCATTAACTGGACCGTACGAAACCTCTCCACTACGTCTCCTGATGTTACCACTACAATTTGGCTGCCCAGAAGATGCGTTAGCATTATTAACTTGTTGGGAAGTAAGCTGATTCACCAGACGCACTGCAGGGAAACCGGTCGTTTCAGGATTACCTCTGGAAACTGCAACTGAATCAGCATGGTTCCCTTGAGAGCACAATTCCACCTTTTGCGATAACGCTTCCACTCTGTTTAAAAGCAAGTTGACTAGAGTGGTCAAATTTCCTAAAGCATTCTCTTCATTTAAATTATTAGTAAGAATAACTTCTCGCTCCTTGTCCTGCGAGAATAACAGCTGTGAATTAGTCCCATTATGCCCTCTCTCCAATCCAGCTTCTGTGTTTCCACTAGCCATTACGAAAAACAAACTAATATACACTCAAACTGTTTAAACCAAAAACAAAACTGGAAAGCAGAACCAAGCTGGATAAAAACGGCACGGACTGCTTTATTCAAGGTAAGCGCTTTCAGCTAAGCAAATGCCCAACCTTCATCAGACAAAAGTCACACCACACAGCTCTATTTTTATATAAAAAAGTAGTTCACATTCATTAATCATTAATAAATCAATCACTGTCATGAATCAATTTAAAATGGTTACACCTATAATCATCATATTATAGAAACTGCCGTCCTTAATCTTTTTAGTCAGTGTAAAACAAATGTTTACTCAAGAAGCACCTATTCATACAAAAAAACAAATATAAAATGTATATAATACAACAAAGTTACAAGCTACATTAACAAACCACACAGTAGCATAAAAAACTGAATGCTTAAGGATAGTAAAATAATTAAATATATTATTCAAAGAGAAGCTGTCTCACATTAAAGTTGCTATAAAATGCTATACAAATTGCCAAATAGCATTTACCTAAGAAGAGCTTTAAGTTTAAGCACACACTTTATGGATGCAAATTCATTTAACCCTGGGGGGAGATGAGCACATGTTCTAATTTGCCAAAATAACTCTTGCTCTTCCAGATACAACTGCCAGGGTCCTCCTCTTATATCATTTCTAACCTGGTACAACACACAAAATACAAAACAATGATCAGGGAAATCTAAACTAGTAAGTGCATTTGTGAGGTCCTTCCTACCTATGGCATACAGGTGTTCATAAATTCTTTTCTTTATTTTTCTCTCTGTTTTGCCTATATAGAAGGAAGGACATTTCTCACATAAAGCTACATATATTACTCCCTGTGTATCACAGTTGTAATTACCCTTGATAAAATAATTTGCTTAGCTGAAAGCGCTTACCTTGAATAAAACAGTCCGTGCTGTTTTTATCCAGCTTGTTTCTGCTTTCCAGTTTTGTTTTTTTTTCTTTATTATGCAAAGTCAATCTCATGCATCTACCAACCCAGTGGACCTCTACATGTATGGCACTGCTCAACACTAAAAGTCTAAACCAAAGGATACCTGCCCTAGAAGCCTTCCTATGCCTTGAAAACATAACCCGCATAGTCGCACAAACATGGCTCCAATATAGTGATAACACTTATTCTGCTCCAGGATTTTATGTTTACCATGGCTTTAGATCTTCAGCTCTCTAAGTCTAATTTAGAAAGCAGTGCTTAACTGTAACTTCAACCTGGCCATACTCCTCAGTCCATTATAGACAAGCGTAGTACACAAACTGTAATGGCTAGGCTCCTAATGATCTCAGTGAATGACTGCCTGGTATGAAACTATAAAACTGCCTTGCTTCTATCTATGGAAAGTTTGTGACAGCAAATTATCTACACAGGTCATAATAAAGGACAAAGGTAAAACACTCGTTTCACTTCCAGTGCACAATGGTTGTAGACAGTTTCTTCATGACTGTTTTTTGTGCACCCAGCTGCCCAACGTTCAACATGTGCAACATCCTGGTGCTCCACTTCGGCTTCCAGAGAGAGATGTACAGGAGCTAAAACTGTCCCAGCATGGCACCATCCTATGTTAAGGATGACTTTTCCTTATTGTTTACACTGAACCCCCTTTTCCCATGCAGTGTGCAAAGACATCACAGTGCTATTTCGACTGTTCATGTACACTGCCCATTATGGTTCACCTGTCTGCACTTCCTTTTACAAACGTTTACAAACTGGCCAGGATATAATGCATCTGTAAAGTCAGCACATATAAGAAAGGCTTGTTTATTGCTGTCATCAGTATAATCTACACAGAACAATATACTGATAAAAACAGCGTCTTTACTGATACTAACTGCAGACAAGAAAACAATAGATCTGATACAGGTTATCAACACCCAGTGCACTGAACTATGCTTTGAAGAACTCAGCAAGACAAAACTGGGATTTCCTTTCCAGCTTAAATAATTTCAAAAATCCCATTTTAGGTTCATAGGTTGGTACTAGGCTATCGGCCCTAGGGCCTATACAAGCCTAGCCATAACAATTCTTTGGTTATTTCTTCCCACACTATTTACTTCCCTGGACCCCTGTCTAGCAGGGCGACTGACATGATCTCTGGGGTGAATTTCCTTTCTCCCATCCAATCATCAAGGTTCCTTTTGAAGAGGGCCAAAGAGTTGCTCTGCTTGACATGTATGGGCAGTCTATTCCAGAGTCTGGGGAGTCTCTGGGTCAGGAATCTATCACTCCAGCATGTTTTGTTTATTGAGATCACAAGGTTTAGATCCCTGGAGCGTGTGGCTCTGAGGGATTGGGATTTCTTTAAGTGTAGCATGTCCAACAGCTCTGGGTTTGACATGGCCTTGTATGTTAAGCAGAGATCGCCTCTGAGTAGGCGATATGTGACAGAGTATAGCTGGAGTTTTTTAAGGTGGTAAGCATAAGGCATCTGCTTTAGGCCTGTGATTCTTTTAGTGAGGTATTTCTGTGGCCTTTCCAGTTGTTGCAGATGTCTTGAGAGGTACATACCAAACGGAGCATTGTATTCTATAATGGGTCTAATGAAAGATGAGTACAGTGTAACAATGACTTCCTTTTTTCTGGATGAAAAGACCTTAGTGATGAGGTGTGCCACATAGAAGGATTTCCTGACTGTTGTGGTGGTGTGGTCATCGAAGGTGAGACCACTGTCCACCTGTGTCCCTAAGTCTCTTATCACACTTTCGGTGTTTAGTGTACTGTCACCTATGTGGTAATTCACAAATACATGTTTTTTCCCAAAGGGGATAACTATACATTTCTTGGCATTGAGCTTGAGCCTATGGCTCTGGCACCAAGCATCTGTTTCTGTAAGGCCCTTTTGTAGAGTATCCACATCATTTGGGGATTCAATAATGGCTCCCAGTTTGCAGTCATCTGTGAACTTTGTTAGCCAGAGTCCCTTAGTGTCGGCCTGTACTTCAGAGAAGTAGATGCCAAACAAGAGCTGTCCCAGAACTGAACCCTGAGGTACTCCACTTGTCACTTGTCTGGTGCTGGATTTGGAGTCGGCTACTTTTACAGTGTGGGTTCTGTCAGTAAGCCAGTTGGCAACCCATTGAGTGACGTAGGGATTAATGCCCAGCTTAGTAAGTCGATATATGATTCCAGAGTGGGGAATGGTGTCAAAGGTCTTGGCAAGGTCCAGATAGGCTGTGTGGACCGCCTTAGCCTCGTCCATGGCTCTAGAGACTGATTCGAAGAAGTCAATCAGGTTCAGGAGACAAGATCGGCCCTTCACAAACCCAAACTGGATGGGGTCCAGTGTTTGAAGGTTGCCAGTATCTTTGTTTATAAGTTCCATGATAATACGTTCCATGGCCTTGCAGATCAGGCTTGTCAGACTAATGGGGTGATAGTTCCCGGGATCCAAGGTGGATCTCCCCCTTGTGGAGTGGGATAACTGTAGTTGTGCGCCACTCAGTGGGCACGAAACCTGAGGTGAGGCTATGATTAAACATGACACTTAGTTGAGGTGCCAGTTCATTTTGTAGTTCATGTAATACACATCTGGTCCCATGGATGCTGTATTCTTATTTTCAAATGTTTACAAGCAGAAGCTCACTCCACCTTAGTATAATAACTCCAAATTCACAACAGTTTGGGGAAATATTATATGAAGTCAATTATACTTTTTTTAATTAATAAAGCTGTTTGAAGAAATGTTGCACTATCAGACAATGCTTTTTTCTAAAACTCAGAATTTGACAGCATTCACAACAATATAGCGCTTCACTTCTTATTATAGATAGCCGTGCTACAATGAATGTTCACTATGAGAAGCCCTTTTGATGGCTAGGAGGGACAAGTTTTCCACTTTACCTAAGTTATAATAAATTTTGACTTTACTGGCTTTGTCTATAACTATTTCCAGTGGCAATTCATGTCCCAGCAGAACACAACACTTCCAGATTTGAGGCCCTTACATTTTAATTTGTGGTCTTCTGGATTATAAGATTTAAATCATTTTAGAATAATAACATTATTTGGATGAGGCCATAGCTTGTTTTGCTACAGGAGCAGTATGAAACAGCAGTTTTAAGGAATTCACTACTGTTTATTTTGTTTGTCCATTCATTCATTTATTTATTAAGTGTACAAGTGGGCTAGTGCAAGTATTTTTAGACATGACCTGGACCAGAAACATGGAAAGGCACATAATAAAAAGTATGCAAAATAAGGATTAAACATGTATTGAAAAAGTTGCAGTTTACATTACAAAACACAGGAAAGGAATCAGCCAAAGAATGAAGTCACACCCGTGAAACAGCAAAGTAAAAGGCAACTCTCTTCTTCTTACCTGGGACATATCAGGATTCATCATGCTGTAAGGGCGCGGTCGGACTGTACTGGTGCGTAGCGTTGGTGTATGATGAGGACTTGCTGTACCACGTTCCAAACTAGGTGGCGGCGGTCCAACTGTATCTAGGTTTCCTGTACTACTACTGTTCGCCTTCATCATCTGTAGCCTGGAATATAAAAACAAGAGAATAAATGGTTATAGAAAGGACAATGACCTTAACTACAGCAGTCTTTCCTCCTGTCAATGTGTGTTAAAATATGGACGCCCTGGCTGCTAAACTCAGTAAAGTGTTACAGTTTCAGCAGCCACTGTCGGTTCAGTAAAGCTATTAAAGGACCATGAAAAATGTACAAGGACTAACAATTCTTAAAGTGTACATACCATGTGTTATTCAACGTCCAGTGATGCTAACAGCATTGCATTAATATTTTTACTTAAGTTTTTACATGACTATAAACGAAAAATAAAGTTGTGTCAATGTTTTATACAAGACTAGCAAAATAGTGCAATGATTTACAGCATAATCTGTTTATATTCTTTAAACCATAGATTTATTTAAAGCAGGACTCCAGTAGATAAGTGTCCAGAACTGGTTTAATGGCTTATACTCCGCTGCCTACCAGATAGACTTCAGCTCCTCAAAACAAGGAACAGGTTAAATTAGGTATCAGAAAAAGAATGAGCAAACAAAAAAAGAATGAACAGATGACTGAATGCCTCATCTAAACCTGAAAAGTATGATTACACAAAGAGGCATATTTATGCATATCACCTTTATTTTTAAAAGAAAAAGGCTGATTTCTAAGAATTGACTATGTGAAGGTATTCAATTTCTTTTTCAGTCTTGCATACGTTCAGGAAAACTATTGTTTAAGGCAATGCCTTAACATCTTTTGACAGAATCCCATAGGAAATATGCAATTAAAGACGTAAAAAAAAAAAAGTCAGAGCATTTATGTGGCTTGTCTGGTCAGGATAAAACAAACAGTTGTGGGTTCTGTTCAAACCACTTTATTATATACAAACATATCAGGACTGAGGCTTAGTAACTTAAATTTAAATAAACTTATAAACAGAGTGACTACCACACTCATACATGTTCACACTCTGGCTGCTCTTTCAAAATGGCACTGCTGCCTGCACGTGCTCACTAGTTATATGCATGTACCACACTTGGAAATACTTCTTAGAAATACAACACACACTGTTCTACATCCTCCCTCTTTTGGGAAACAGCTCATGCATTAATGACAGCATTGATTAACTTGCAATTGTACAGAAAGAATACTTTGACATGAAGTTATACAAAACTTAATACACATAAACAATCATGTCCAGGTTGCTGTGTATTTCTCACTGGGTGTGGAAATGTCACCAAATCGTGTGACATAAAAATTAGAACTAGGTCTAGCAACGGGGACTGTCTTTAATGAATGTTCATCTCTGCAGACATCTGGGACATCATCAGCAATGGAAGTAGGGGTTGAGACACCTTCTTCAATAGGAACAATGTCTGAATTGCTCTAAGATCTAGAGTCTGTATCACAGGTACGATGCTGCAATATCATTTCTGCAAGAGGAAGGAGATGACTACGGTTCCTCCTGTAATCTATACCTCCTTATTCTAGGAAGTAGGATCTCAGCTCAGCACATATACCTGTCACTTGACCAATCCAGTCGAAGCCTTTTGACATTTGTATTCTCACTGTCTCTCCTTTTTTCAATGGACAAAGAGATCTGCTCAACTTATCATAACTGGACTTCTGAAAAGAATGCTTTCTGAATAGTTGGGCTTTGATTGCTCTGTTGTTTTTAGCTTTAGGCGCCAACAAGCTGAAACAGATAGGCAAGGATGCTCTGATTTGTCTAGACAGAAGTCTCTGAGCAGTTGAACCAAGTATGTTGTCACAGGGTACATTTCTGAGATTGAGTAAATTCAAAAAGACATAGGTATTGTCATGTTTTGACCTCTCTAACAATTTCTTTGCACTCTGTACTGCACGCTCAGTCAGGCCATTTGACTGGAGTGATCCCCAGGGTGAATTTTCTATTTCCCATCCACTCATCAAGATTTCTCTTGAAAAGGGCCAGTGAGGTGCCCTGTTTGACATGTATGGGAAGTCTATTCCATAGCATGGGTTATGAACCTGTCCCTCCAGCATGTTCTGTTGATTGTGACAATGAGGTTGAGGTCTCTGGAGTGTGTGGTGTGGAGGGATTGGAATTTTTTTTAGATGTACCATTTCTAACAGAGCTGAGTCAGACATGGCTTTGTAAGTGAAGCAGAGATCACCTCTAAGTAGGCAATATGAGACAGAGAATAGTTGGAGATTTTTGAGTCTGTCCATATAGGACAAGTGTTTAAGGCCTAGGATCCTCTTTGTGAGGTACTTTTGCAGCCTCTCCAATTGTTGCAGGTGTCTAGTGAGGTACATGCCAAATGGGGCATTGTACTCAATAATTGGCCTAATGAGGGAAGAGTAGAGGGAGACAATGACCTCTTTTTTTCCTGGATGCAAAACCCTTAGTAATGAGATGTGCCACATAAAAGGACTTTCTGACCACAGTAGCAATGTGGTGGTCAAAAGAGAGATTGCTGTCAACCTGTGTTCCCAGATCTCTTATAATGTCTTCTGTGTTCAGTGGACTACCATCGATGTGGTAATTCATGGAAACTGGGTTTTTCCTCAAAGGGGATGAAGACACATTTTTTGGCATTGAGCTTAAGGCCATGGTTCTGACATCAGTCATTGGTCTCAGTGAGGCCTTTCTGTATGATGTCAGCATCACTTGGGGAGTTAATAATGGCTCCCAACTTGCAATTGTCTGTGAATTTTATCAGCCAGAGTCCTTTCATGTTGGCCTGGACTTCTGAGAAGTAGATACCAAACAAGAGAGGACCCAGGACCAATCCCTGTGGGACTCCACTCATGACTGGTCAGCAGTCTGACTTGGAGTCAGCTACTTTCACACTGTGGGTTCTATCTGTTAGCCAGTTTGCAACTCACCTAGTGATATAGGGTTTGATGCCTAGCTTAGTGAATTTTTCTATGATTCCTGAGTGGGGAATGGTATCAAAGGCCTTGGCCAAATCAAGGTAGGCTGTATGAACCGCCTTGCCTTCATCCACAGAAGCACGAACCAAGTAATGCTGATTGCTCCACTTGAATATGTCACTGGCTACTGTTGGCCAAGGTTGTTCAGAAATTTGGATTAGCTTAAGTGGCTCCTTTTGCAACTGTGGTTTAGTATTATTGCATACTGAACAAGATGAAAATACTTTATCAATGTATTGTGACATAGAAAGCCAAAATACTAGCCCTCTCAACTTTCTTTTGGTAGAATCAGAATCTGAGTGGCTACGATGTAAAATTTGGATATATTCATGTTTGTTATAAGGAAGTGGGAACAACAACTTTAGGACCTTTGAAAATGATACTGTCTTGCATAAACAATTCATCTTGGTAAGGAAAATAAGGTTGCACTTCAGGCGATACACAAGATTGCTTTGATGACCATCCAACATCAATGAAGTGGTTGAACTTTTGCAATACTGGATCCGTCTTTGTATGATCTCTCAGCTCATCAAGTCTCTTGGTAGAAAGTTTACAGACTTCCATGGCAGTGAAGTCAAAATTCTCTGCATGAAGCTGTTTTGTTGTATTTCTGGGCGATCTGGATAAGGTATCAGCCAGCCAAAGAAGTTTACCTTTTGTATAGACCATTTTGAAGTTGTACTTTTGTAATCTGAGCTTCATTCTTTGTAATTTAGCTGGAACTGTATGCATTGGCTTTTATAATATAGTGACTAGAGGCTGATGATCAGTGTTAGTCTGAATAGCTCGGCCATGGAACTTTGAACATGTGAACACAATTGTCAAAAGGGAGGGGTGGCATAATGGTTAAGGTGCTTACCTTATAAAGACAAAGTGCAGGGTTTGATTCTCATATGGGGGAAATAGCTAGGCTTCAAACAGCTCACAAGGGCAGTTAGCCTACTACTAATCTATGAACCTAAAAGTTCTTTCTCAATCTGAGCATACTGCATTTCATTTTGGGTGGGAGTTCCAGACGCATAGGCTACTGGTCTGCGTTCTTGAAGAATAACTGTACCAAGACCAAACTTTGAAGCATTACAGGAAAGAATTACTAGTTTAATGACATCAAAGTATCTTTACGTATGTGGGGTGACAATTTTCTGCTTGAGGCCATCAACTGCTCTCTGGTGTTGTTCCAACCATAACCAGGCAACATTTTTGCATGTCAGTTCTTTTAAAGGTGCTGATAACTCACTGAAGTCAGGTATAAACTTGCCCAAATAGTTAACCATTCCCAGGAAATGCTGTAGGGCTTGGACATTGTCCAGTGTTGGCATCTCAAGAATGACTGCTTGCTTGGATGGGTCAGATTGTAAGCCAGTACTAGTGAATAAATGACCTACATATGTAACTTCTGGTAGACTGAATTTACACTTCAGAGGTTTGAGCTTCAAGTTCACTTCACGTGCTGTGTCCAGAACTTTCTTTATGTTTCTCTCATACTCTGCTTCCCCACTGCCTCCACCCAATAAATCATTTACTATTATGGCACATGGATAATCCCTCAAAAATTGCTCCACTGCACGCTGAAAGAATTCACTTGCAGAATTTATTCCAAAAGGCATCCTGAGAAATCTATATCTACCAAAGGAAGTGCTGAATGTAGTCAGTAGTGAAGATTTGTGATTAAGCATCCAAAATTAAATCTTTGCATCCAGGACAAAAAAAAACAGTGGCATTTGGCATCATGGCTGCAACTTCCTCGACTGTATGCAGAGGGTGATGAGGTCTCTTTAATGCTTTGTTCAAGTCTCTTGGGTCAATGCAGACGCTGGTTCAAAATGTAATGTTATGTTAGCAGAAACATTTGCTAAGGTGAGAGCTGGTGAGCAACTTAATTTGACTAACTGTGAAACTTGTTACTTATGGAGGTGAAGAAATTCAAACCGAAGGCTCAGTAAGTGCTTTCATGCTATTCGGCTGGGAACAGTTACAGCTTACAATTCTATGTAGTTTACAGACCTGTGCAGTCATTATTAGGTCTCAGAGACAGTTTGAGAATGAAACTACTTACTTCTACCAAAGAAGTCCATCATGTAAGCACATGTCCTAGTTCCAGTTTCACCCATGCTATTTTCTCAGAGTATGCTGATGTTTTCGATAAAAAGATAGGCAAACTTTCAGTTATGTACTCCATGAAAATAAACCCAGAGGTCAGTCCAGTGGTCAGACCAGCAAGGAGAGATCCGATAGCTATGCAGAACAAAGTCAAGGCTCAGATGGATAAAATGGTGCAACAAGGTGTAATTTGTCCAGTTACAGAACCAACTGAATGGGTGTCTTCCATAGTAGCTGCTCATAAAAAGAGACCTCATCACCCTCTGCATACAGTCGAGGAAGTTGCAGCCATGATGCCAAATGCCACTGTTTTTTTTTGTCCTGGATGCATAGATTTAATTTTGGATGCTTAATCACAAATCTTAAAATTAACACAACCTAGTGAAAGCTTTTGCGATTAATTTAAAGCATACACACATACACATATGCCAGAAATTCATGCCAGAACTTGTAATTATGCACAATGGCACAAGCCTCTAAACAATTGAACTTTTTGAAATAAGTCTCTGTGGCACACGAACACTTTTGAAGTCACTGTACCCTGCAAAACCACCTCTTATCAGTGTAAGAAACATTTCAAAATGATTGCACTTTGTGAATAAACTGGGCAGAAGACACTCAATAAGAAACATTTCAAAATGGTTGCACTTTGAGAATAAACTGGTTAAAGCACACTGAACTCCTACAAAATGGCTGTACTTTGCTAAATAACTCTGTACAGTGTAAGAAACACCCTGAAATGGTGACACTGTGAATAAATGCACACAGAACAAGAAACTTTTCAAAATGGTTGTATTCTGACTACACTTTACGAAATAGTTGCATTTTGCACACAGTAAACTCTTCAGAATAAATACACAGTAATAAAACACACACTGCAAGCACTTTACACACTCTGAGATACTTCAAACAAGTCTAGTTATGCTTTGAACAGCTTTGGTCAACGCAAAATTGTAGCTCATGCCAAAACACAGTCATTTCCCAAAAAAAAAAAAAAAAAAAAAAAAACATGCAGCCGCCTTGATTTCTTATACTTAATTAGCCCTTTTTTGCCATTGTATTATATTCTTTATGCCCATTTAACCTCTTTTAAAGCCCATTATACTTTTCTTGTGCTCGTTTTATTCTAAACATGCTTATTTTATATTAAATATGCTAGTTATGCAACTCCGAGGCAACTCTAAACCCCTTTAACACTTCTATTTCTGATCAAATATAGTAACTCCGAACATCTTGTTTAATCAATAATGCATTTTGTGCCTTTCATTTGATTAGTAATACGTTTTTGTACTATTCGTTTGATTAATAATGCGTTCTGTGCTCCTTGAATGTTCCGTATTATTTCTTTTATAAAATAAACCATTTGTGCGAGTTTTGGTTACCTGTAGTTCATCCCTGGCCCTTTTTTACACCCAGTCTGTTCAACATGCCTCCACTGTTAACTCTGCATCTCATGGCTTGGAAAAGCTGTCTCCTAAATCCCGGTTCTGCCCACCATGTTGCTCATCTGGTCAGGATAAAACAGACAAACTGTTGTGGGTTCTGTTCAAACAGCTTTATTATATACAAACACATTAGGATTGAGGCTTAGGAGCTTAAACTTAGATAAAGTTATAAACAGACTACCACACTCATACATGTTAACACTCTGGCTGCTCTCTCAAAATGACACTGCAGCCTGCACGTGCTCGCTATTTATATGCACATGCTACACTTGGAAATGGTTCTTAAAGATACAGCACACACACTGTTCTACAATTCTGAAGCCATGAAGCTGAAACACTTGAAGGAGATATTTGCATATTTCCCATGGGCCTACATTAACTGAAGTTTAAAGTACTGCATGTGATGAAGTATTTGATTTACCATGGTTTCTTGAGGTTATTGACTATGAGGTTTTTCTGTGTGACCTTTTACTTGCTGCTTTGTCCTGTTTAAGGAAAATTATCTCATGTGTACCAAGATTATCAGAAGGTGGCCAGAAAGGGTAATGCTTGTACTGTTGGGTACTCAAATTTCAGAGCTTTTCCTCTAGTCAGAGGAAGATTACACTTCCCTGTGAATATTACCATTCTAAGGACAAACCTCTGCTTTGGTATCTGTTTTTGTACAGATGGTGAAAGGAGATGATGCTATGAAGGATAAGGTTAAGGACAGAAGTCCTTGACCAGCTTTGCCACACTTTGTGCACACCATCCACACGCAACTCCTGAACTAAGCCAGTACACCAAACATAAAGAAAAGTACAAGCACTTTATGGGATGATAACTGCAGCTTCACATAATAACAGAACTGCACAGCTTCCAGCAAACACTTAATTATCAGAAATCCCAATAATATTTATCCAGCCTTCACTCCCATGGCTGCCATACTGTTATCTTGGAATATCTTGGCTTGGTTGGCTTGGCCCTGGAGATATGCTCTAGAGAGAAGAGGAACGAAGGTTAGCGGAACTAAGACAGAATGTGTGTGTGTGACTGAGAGGGAGGATAGAGGAATGGTGATGATGCAGGGAGTAGAGGTGGCGAAGGTGGATGAGTTTAAATACTTGGGATCAATAGTTCAGAGTAACGGTGAGTGTGGAAGAGAGGTGAAGAAGAGAGTACAGGCAGGATGGAGTGGGTTGAGAGGAGTGTCAGGAGTGATTTGTGACAGACGAGCACCAGTAAGAGTGAAAGGGAAGGTCTGCAAGAGGGTAGTGAGACCAGCTATGTTATATGGGTTGGAGACAGTGGCATTGACAAAAAGGCAGGAGCTTGAGCTGGATGTGGCAGAGTTAACGATGTTAGGATTTGAACTGGGTGTGACGATGGTGGACAGGATTAGGAATAAGTATATTAGAGGGTCAGCCCAGGTTGGAAGGTTTGGAGACAAAGTCAGAGAGGCAAGATTACATTGGTTTGGACATCTGCTGAGGAGGGATGCAGAGTATATTGGGAAAAAGATGCTAAGGATGAAGCTACCAGGTAACAGGAAAAGAGGAAGGGCTAAGATAAGGTTTATGGATGTGATGAGAGAGGACATGCAGGTGGTTGGGGTGACAGAGCAAGATGCATAGGATAGGAAGAAATGGAAACAGGTGATCTGCTGTGGCGACCCATAACAGGAAGAGCCAAAAGAAGATGACGATGATGATGATCTTGGCTTGGTCGGGCAGACTTAGAACTTATCAAAAGGTACAAATGTTTTGGAAGCTCTTCATCCAAAGCCCCTATACAATGCAGACAATAAAGAAAGGAAAGAAAGAAAAGAGTTTGACACAATGAAAGCAACTATTCTGCCACTTATTTATAGGAACATGGGAACACAGGAATAAGTACTAAGCAAACAATCACAGGACCCATGAGATATGCAGCAATATATACCTTTAAGAAGGCACACTTTAAAGTTGTTGAGGTGTTTGCTGGAACTGTGCACACTTTAAAGTACTTGCCACCTTTACAAACATTTAAAAGTGCTTACCCCCCAAACTGAGCAGTGCCTTGCATGATGACTTTGATGCAAATGTGTGTCTATGCAACCAGTCAACTACACCAGCCTTAAAGTTAGACAAGTCATCAATAGTTTGATTGACATGCAGTGGTAGCTTATTCCATAAGCCAAGAATACATTGCGTTACAGTGAGTCATACAGTGAGACATAGGACCCTAGTAAAAGTCTTTGTCGAGCCACTGGTTTTGAAAAGAAAGCATATGTCAAACAGGATTGGGTTTTTCATGGTTTTAAAAGTGAGATACAGGTCACCTCAGGGCAGCTGGTAGACTACTGATTATAATGGTACGCTACAGATTATAAGGAGATTCATGCTATTCTACTATGAAAGCTGAAGGATTTAAGGACTTTAATGTTCTTGGTTAAAAACTGCTATGGCCTTTCAAGTTGAGCAATATGCTTGGTTTTGTATATACCAGAGAGGGTATTTATTTATTTTACTTATTTGCCATTTATTATTGCATTCAATGATGGGTCTGATAAGGGACGAATACAGTGGTAGGATGACTTCCTTCAATATTGGAGATATTTCCTTGGAAACTAACTAAGCTATATAAATGGATTTCCTAACTATGGTGAAAACAAGAAGAATTACTGAGAGACAGTTGTCCACATAAGTACCAAAGTCTGTTAGGACTGTACCTGTCAGAAGAGGAGCACCATTTATAACGTACGAGATGGGAGCAGCTGTTTTGATAAACACTACTATGTTACACTTTTCCACATTTAACTTGAGACTGTTTTCAGTACAGCATCATATCCAAGTACTTGCTGCCACTGTTTAGTATCAGTGGACGAGTAGGTAACAGTGCCCAGCTTTCAATCACTTACCCCAATAATATTAAAAGCAAGACCCTAAATCCTCACCAACAGACAAACAGAACATGGTGAAGGGACAGGATTATAATTCACTATCTTCCAAACCTCTAGAATAATTTTTTCCCGCATGTTATGCAGTCCACCTCACCATCTTCCTTTAAACATAACCTAGATGAGTGGATGGATCTTCAAAAATGTACTCCTGGATTGACCAGTAGACATTGTAGGCATTTAAATTAAATGTGTCCAATTGTCCAATAACACCAGCATGAGAGATAGTACAAAAAGCACTGATCAGGTTGAGATAAGCAGTATGTCCAGAATGACCACTGTCCACAGCCCCTGTAGCCTTTCCAAACAAACTTAATAGGTTCAGAAGACAGGACCTGCCCTTCACAAAACCAAACTGATTAGGATGTGGATCAGTTAAGCTGCCTACGTCTGCATTAAATGAGTTCAGGTAGGATACCTTCCATGGCTTTGCATATAAGGCTGGTGAAGTCAATGAACCTATAATTACCTGGGTCTGCAGAGGGAACCACCCTCATGTAGGGAGTCACACTGGCTGTTTTCCACACATCATACAAAATCCTGTGGAGGCAGTGAACAATTTCAGTAGATGTTCAGAAAGTACATACTTGGTACTGATGACCATACAGCCTGGTATGTTGCTTTTCCCATATTTGTAGCTTTTGACAGGGGTTCTAAGACTTGTTCCAAAGTGATTTCAGGGGAAATTGTCAGAGATAGTGGGGTAAAATGTGAATGACAGTCTTAATGTTACCAGTGCATTTGTTTGTTAATATACTGGCTATAACCTTGAGATCAGAATGTGTGATATCGATATGGATGAGTTCACCACTGCATTGTGGGAAATTATTCCTTAATTTCCTGACATAACAGGGAAGATGTGTAGTTTCTTCCTATATATAAAGCGACCTCAACCTCATTGTTCACTTTGCATCTTCCAACACTATTCTTAAGTTTCTTGCTGGCAAATTCCAGTGAGGTCTTGAGGTAGGTAGACAGGGATATTTTAAAGCTTCTCACTGTTTTCCCTTTTTTTTTTGCTATACTGTTAATTAATAAGGAAGCTCTACCAGAGAGGTATATTCCTGAATTTACCATTATGTTTAGGGCAGACAGGTACTGGCATTTTCATGCAGCTCTTAGGTGATGGTAAAATTCAGAGATGAATACAGGAGCCTTCTCAGATGGGCCCTTTTTGTGGGGGACTACTGGAAATTTTGGATAGGTCTTCTACAACCTGAAGAAGGTTTACCCTAGAAAAGTCTCCAAGTATGGCCTCATTTGGTAGATGGGTCATACCACTAGGCCTAATAAAGAAAATAACTGCTTTGCTATCATTGTAGTACTCAAGTAAGATTTTTGAACCTTGGGGAAAAAGAGAAATACCTCATCATACTAACCCAGAGTTTGTCAAAACTCTTCAAAGTAGATACTTTCATATGAACTTTTGTCATGTAAATAACATACTTCCATTTCTCGCCTGTTTAGTCAGTTCCTTAATTGTAAATGTATTTGTTTACTTACACTCGTAACCTGTTTCACCCTGGTTAGCCTAGTGAAGATGTTCTCCATTTCAGCCTTAGGTTCATATGTAGGTACTAGGCTATCTGCCCGAAGGCATTTATAAGCCTAGATGGAATGTGTTGGCTTTCGCTGCCCCCTTAGATTAGTTCCCTGTACCTCTGTCCAGCAGAGCCATTGAAGTGACTTCTTGTTACAATCTATGGATCAACTGTTATGAATCCCAACACCTGCTATCAGTCTGCTACAGACTTAATGGGTGAAGACAGACCATCATGTTATCAATGACCTTGATATGACCTGTACATAAAATGTATGTTGTCAATGACCTTGTTATAACCTGTACATAAAATGTATGTTATCAATGACCTTGTTATAACCTGTACACAAAACATATGTTATCAATGACCTTGATATAACCTGTACATAAAACGTATGTTATCAATGACCTTGATATGACCTGTACATAAAACGTATGTTATCAATGACCTTGATATGACCTGTACATAAAATGTATGTTATCAATGACCTTGATATAACCTGTACATAAAAGCGTATGTTATCAATGACCTTGATATAACCTGTACATAAAAGTGTATGTTATCAATGACCTTGATATGACCTGTACATAAAATGTATGTTATCAATGACCTTGATATGACCTGTACATAAAAGCGTATGTTATCAATGACCTTGATATGACCTGTACATAAAACATATGTTATCAATGACCTTGATATGACCTGTACATAAAACGTATGTTATCAATGACCTTGATATGACCTGTACATAAAACGTATGTTATCAATGACCTTGATATGACCTGTACATAAAGCGTATGTTATCAATGACCTTGATATGACCTGTACATAAAACATATGTTATCAATGACCTTGATATGACCTGTACATAAAGCATATGTTATCAATGACCTTGATATGACCTGTACATAAAACATATGCTATCAATGACCTTGATATGACCTGTACATAAAGCATATGTTATCAATGACTTTGATATGACCTGTACATAAAGTGGATGTTATCAATTACCTTGATATGACCTGTACATAAAGCGTATGTTATCAATGACCTTGATATGACCTGTACATAAAGCATATGTTATCAATGACCTTGATATGACCTGTACATAAAGCGTATGTTTTCAATGACCTTGATATGACCTGTACATAAAGCGTATGTTATCAATGACCTTGATATGACCTGTACATAAAACGTATGTTATCAATGACCTTGATATGACCTGTACATAAAACGTATGTTATCAATGACCTTGTTATAACCTGTACATAAAACGTATATTATCAATGACCTTGATATGACCTGTACATAAAATGTATGTTATCAATGACCTTGATATGACCTGTACATAGAACGTATGTTATCAATGACCTTGATATGACCTGTACATAAAACATATGTTATCAATGACCTTGATATGACCTGTACATAAAGCATATGTTATCAATGACCTTGATATGACCTGTACATAAAACATATGCTATCAATGACCTTGATATGACCTGTACATAAAGCATATGTTATCAATGACTTTGATATGACCTGTACATAAAGTGGATGTTATCAATTACCTTGATATGACCTGTACATAAAGCGTATGTTATCAATGACCTTGATATGACCTGTACATAAAGCGTATGTTATCAATGACCTTGATATGACCTGTACATAAAGCGTATGTTTTCAATGACCTTGATATGACCTGTACATAAAGCGTATGTTATCAATGACCTTGATATGACCTGTACATAAAACGTATGTTATCAATGACCTTGATATGACCTGTACATAAAACGTATGTTATCAATGACCTTGTTATAACCTGTACATAAAACGTATGTTATCAATGACCTTGATATGACCTGTACATAAAATGTATGTTATCAATGACCTTGATATGACCTGTACATAGAACGTATGTTATCAATGACCTTGATATGACCTGTACATAAAACGTATGTTTTCAATGACCTTGATATGACCTGTACATAAAAGCGTATGTTATCAATGACCTTGATATGACCTGTACATAAAACGTATGTTATCAATGACCTTGATATGACCTGTACATAAAACGTATTTTATCAATGACCTTGATATGACCTGTACATAAAACATATGTTATCAATGACCTTGATAGGACCTGTACATAAAGCGTATTTTATCAATGAGCTTGATATGACCTGTACATAAAATGTATGTTATCAATGACCTTGATAACACTTGTACATAAAAGCGTACATTATCAATGACCTTGATATGACCTGTACATAAAACTTACTTGTTTAAGCATTTTGCCTTCTTCCTTTGCTTTTCTGTTGATTTTTGTAATAACAAAAATACTTACAGCAACTAAAAACCAAACTGCGGAAAAAAAATCTATCTGAAGAACATTCACTGTAAAGTAACCTTTCTATATTTTTTCTTAGCTTTGCCTCTCAGAAAGCCTTCTCTCCCTAATAAAGTTACCCTCTGTTCTCAGACAAGGCACTCACTGAATAGTGTTATATACTATATGCATACAGATAGATAGATATAGATATAATCAAGACATTTACATCTGACAAATCTTACTTATTTTGTCAAGATTACCCCAAATCAAAAGAGATCAGCTGTTCTAACAGCTAGAAAACAGATAAACCAGTCTTAGAATACTGAGTATTTATGGCTCTACAAAATTTTTATCTTTATAAATCTTCTGCATCTGTATATTGAGGCACATACAACCAGGATCCACTAACAAGGTGTGTTCATTCCTTGATAGCACAGTTCCAAAGAAAAAAGTTAACATAGCCTGCGTAATCAGCTATCAGCCTAACGCTACAATCAATATATTTTTTTACATCAGACATATCAATATTATGGAGCATGCAGCATTTTAAACACTTTACAAGATACTTATTTATTTTATTATTATTTATTTATTTTATTTTACATTTGGTTACCAGGAAGGTCTGACTGGACATGTGTCCTTTTTCAGCGCAAGCCTAGGGAGAAAAGTTCCATGTAACACAAAATAATAAAGTACATTTTACAGGTACAGAACTTTGACAGTGTACATTTTGCATTTAATAAAACTAGGACAATAAAATTTCAAACTGTACATCAATAAAGGAGGAAGCAAACATGGTACACAACACAGGTATAAAGACAGAACACATTAAACTGTACAATCAAGGCAACATTCAGTATGATATAGTATTGTAAAAACTACAAAGTGTGCATCAGATTGTCCATTCTTAGTACAAGAAGTGACAGTTGAGCAGAAGGGAGAGGAATAAGGAACGGGACTTGGTGGAAGGAATGATAGTTGAGAGAAAGAGAGAGGAATGAGGCTTGGCAGATACAGGGAGTTCAGCTGCCTAAAAGTAAATGAAGGATATTTGACCTGGGTGTGGAGGATGGAAGATGGAGCTATTCTAGCCTGGGGAGTCACAGTTACAAGCCAACTAGCTTGTAGGATAATTTTTAGAGATTTCTTAAACAGAGTTAAGGATTTAGTGGTTGATATGTTAGTGGACAAGGAGTTCCATATTTTGGCAATGAAATTAGAACAGAGGGAGGTTCCTGCAGAATTGTTGGCTTTAGTGACTTGCAGGAGAGATTTATAGTTGTAGCGTAGGATCCTAGTACTGGAGTAAAAATGTATAATGTTTTGTAATGCAGGGGTTTTCTCGGGGTAGTAAAGAATCTTATGGGTTAGTATAAGCTGGTTGTAAAGGAGAAGTTGGGGAAGTTCAAGCCAATTGAGGTGTCTAAGGACTGAGCAGTGGTGTGTTTGATATGTGCTACTAGTGGCAAATTTTGCAATTTTGTTGTAGCAGGAATCGAGTTTGGCTATTTTTTTGAGATTGGTGAGGATAAAGGAGGAATATAGCAAGTGAAGGGATGAGATGTGTTTGTGCAATTTTTAACCCTGGTGCTGTTTGTGAGGAGTTGTTTATTTCTATATAGTCCTCCTAATTTTTTATGTACTTCCTTTATTGTGAGTGAGATGCGAGTATCAAATTTTATGTTGCAATATATTTCAACTCCTAGAAGTTTAGTGTGAGTGACAGGAGAGATAGTTGTCTTATTGTTAGAAAGGATAGTGAACATAGGTATGAGGGTGGAGCGATTAGTAGGCTGAAATATGAGAAGCTTGGTTTTACTGGGGTTTAGTATTAGTTAAGAGTTGGTAAGCCCAAGTTGGTAAGCCATTTTTCCACAGAAAGGAAAGAGTCCTGTGTTTCTAATTGAAGTTCCTTGGGGAAAGGAGAGGAGCAGATTAGTGTACAGTCATCAGCATATTGGATGACTGAGGCATGAAGAGAAGATGTGTGGAGCTTGTTAATGAAGATAGAAAAAGTAAAGGACCAAGGATGGAGCCTTGAGGAACACCCAGTGTGACAGGTAATAAAGGGGAGAGTCCTTGCCTCCACTGTACTACTTGTTGTCTGCCTGTTAGATAACTTTGAAACCAGGTAATGGTAAGTTTTCTGAGTATTCTCCCAGCAACCGGGAATAATGGTCACTACTTGCAGCCAGCATATACACTATAACTAATCACTATTTGTACCGTTGTACTGTTGTACTCCCAAGGTGCTCGTACATCGTCAGAACCCTTACCTACATTACCTACCTACCCCTAATTCACTTCCGTACTGCTAACACAAGTACACAAGTAGCTCTCTCTAAATGGCTCCCTAAACAGTAAGAATCTCTGCTCAAAAGTTGTCAGTGACATAAACTAAAGTCAGCACTATTGCAAGCTTACATAGACCTGGACAGACTCATACCCTGAACTCACCTGTGTAAGTGATAGGTTTTTGTTGCACTGTGCTGTTATTCTCTGGGCAAACCCACTCCATTTGCCATTGCTACATTTGGGCTCACTCCACCCCCCTACCCTACCACCATTCCCACACACCCCCACTATCCCCAAATTTATATTTCTCTAGCTACTCCCCCAACCCATGTAGCCAATCACAGCATACCTAACTCTCACCAACAATAATTAGCTATACCCTCTAAGCCCATACTCACCACACCTAATACTTCTAACATCTAATTACCTACAATAGCAACTCTCATAAGTTGCCCAAAACTAAAAGAACAATAGTCTACCAAAGAACAATGATACCTAGGCAACAGCTATGCATGTACACACTCACACTAACACTTCTTGCAAAAATAGCAGTACATATCTCCTCCTATCACTCAAACATAGAAGAACCCCACCCATCCCACTATACTTCTAGCACCCTTTCACCAAGCCCAGTCCCAAGCAACACCCACATAAATCCCTCAATGCTTAACATCACAACCTCACAATACCGTAACCATACTTTAGTCCCTCACCCCAACATCCGCCCGCACTATCTCCCTGAAATACAAGACCATAGTAAAGCTACTAAAAACCCTGATCAATATTGCATCCAATCTAACTAGTTGTGGTGACATAACACTAACACTGAACCTATCCCCAACCTAATCAACTCCACCTCTCAAAATATCAACCACTCTCAACCAACTACCATTCCACCTAGAAACAAATCTGACATCCTACTCTTAAACATTAACATAAGAAGTGACTTTAATGTAGACTGGGAAGACTGCAATTCTCCTAATCCCAAAAAATGCATAAACTTGCATGTCTTTGACCAACTAGTAAGAACTCCCACTAGGATAAATAAATCAACCAACAAAAACTCCACTCTCGACTGGATTTTAACCAATAGACCTGGTATCTCTTCACAATCTGACTGTCTGCCAGACATCCTCAGTGACCACTTCCCAACATATCTACTTAGACAGTGACTTAACCCAACAAAACAAACTATATACCAGCAAATAAGGAACAAAAAAATCTAAACCCTACTAACCTTATAAACATCCTAAATCTCTGTAATTGGTCACCCCTTAAAGAACTTCCTCTGGAAGAAACAGTGCACTTTTAACATCACCTTCTTGGCCATCCTAGATTCACAAGCCCCTGCTAGAACTTTAAGTGTAAAATCCAACTATGCCCCTTAGCTAGGCAAAGAAACTAAGTCACTATTAAAAACAAGAGACAAAGCTTGGGCAAAATGGTAAAAAAACAGGTTCCAACTGGCACTACAAACCTATAGGGAGCTCAGAAATAAGGCAAAAAAACAAATCAAACTAAATAAAATTAACTATTACTCTGACATCCACAGCAAATAATCACAATAACCCTCAAAAATTCTGGTCAGCCATAAACAGGATACTGCAATCAGGCAAAATTAGCACCCCCCTTCTACCAACAACTTTGAAGGTATAGCTACCCAATTCAATAGATATTTCACGTAAACCATCCTAGCTATGTCAAATAGTCAAACAACCTGTCCTTTAACAGCCACCAATAACCCACCAAATAACACAAAGCCTTCTCACTGCAACCAGTCTCTACTGAAACATTAAAAAAACAATTACAGAAACTGAAACCATCCACACTAGCAACAGACAATCTACCTGGTGACCTCCTCAAACTAACAGTTGAGGGTACCACCTACCCAGTAACTATTTTTATCAACAGATCCATATTGGAACATTCAATTCCTTCCCTCTGGAAAACCTCCTACATCATACCCCTTCATAAAGGTGGCACATCAACAGAGTTAGCCAACTACCACCTAATCGTGACCTTATCCCATCTAAAATACTTGAAAGAATTGTGCATAAACAAATCACTGACTTCCTCCATACTAACAAACTTCTAACTAGTTCTCAACACGGCTTTAGAGCATATCATAGTACAACCACAGCACTAATATAATTTACCAATACTATTAACAAACACAGAAACAATAACAAATTTGTATCTGCTGTCTTCCTAGACCTATCCAAAGCTTTTGATATGGTGTCCCATAATAGATTACTAAATGTCCTTACAGAACTAAACTTATCTCAGTCCACCCTTGCCTGGTTCCAGGATTACCTAACTGGATGCCAGCAAGCAGTACGTTGGCAACAAACACTCTCACTACAACTCCCAGTTACTCTAGGAGTCCCACAAGGCACAATACTAGGACCCCTTCTCTTCTCTCTGTTCACAAATAACTTCCATAACTCAACCCTACTGGCCACCTTCATCCAATACACAGATGACTCCACAGTCATATGTGCCACTTCTAACTTACAGGAGCTCCAAACACAAACTCAGCAATCATTCCTAGAAGCAGAAAAATGGTTAACTAACTCCCAATTAATTCTAAATCCCTCCAAAAAAACAAAGCTCATGATATTCCAGCCCACAAAATACTCCATTCCCATGACAAGTATTAGCAATGTTTCATCAGATAATACCATCATCACCCCCTCCCACCATACTAAACTTGTAGGAGTCGAGATAAGACTGTAATTTGAGGTTTGATGTCCACATATCACAGACAGTCAAAAAGTACACAAAAAAACTTACATAAAAATAAACACTTCTTCACAAATAACACTAAAGCCACTATTGCCCTGACACATCTAACCTCTACATTGTTCTATGCATCCCCTATACTGATAAACCTAAGAAAATCAGAACTGGCAAAATTAGAAACCTGTTACAATAAAATCACCAGATACGCTACAAACTCAGCATCAAGATCACAACCCTGCACAGCACTAGAAAAACTTAACTGGCTGGAACTCACTCAGCTCCTTCTCTTTAACCAACTAACTATAACCCACAAACTCTTCTACAATCCTGATAAAACCCCTTCCCTGAGCCATCTAATACCTCCTTACTCCACCACTAGAACCCTAAACTCTACCAATAAACAAACCCCTTATTAGGACCAACAAACCCAAAAAACAAGCTGGTGAATGCCTCTTCTCAAATTACATAGGCAAATACTGGAATGCATTACCACAGGATAGAATATCCACCCCAACCTTATACCAATTTAAGACAACGCTAAAATCTCACCTAGCTAATAAATGGCTGTGTCACTGTTCTGCTCCTGGCTAACCATATTAAAGATTAAACGCTTTACATGACCTAATCAACCGTACCTATATTAATCTATCTCAAAATAACTATAAAGCTGGAAACCTCCTTGATTATACTAGTCTGTCAGCAATCCTTCCTTCCAGACTATACCTTGATGAGATCTTCCAGATAGACTTTACCAGGCTGTACTTTACTGATGTTTTCCAAATGTATCTACCCAGTGTTTTTACAAGTGACTTCTAATTCCTTTACCAACTGTAAGTTTGCTGTGATTATCCAATTGTATTTTTTCTTACCAGAATGTACCTTGCTGATACTTTACAACTGTAGCTATCCTGTTGTTTTATAATTGTCCTGTAATTTGTTCTATATTGTATAGTATTTGGAGCTTTTCTCCCCGGGCCTCTGCTGAAAAAGGACATGTGTCCAGTCAGACTTTCCCCAGTAAACAAATGTAAAATAAATAAATACTTTAGTTCTGAGAGGGAATTAATAAGTGTGCTGTGATTAACTATAAAATGCCTTGGAAAGGTCGAGAAAGATAGCAGAGACATAGTTGCAGTTATTTCTGTGGTTGTTTGCTATATAAGTGAATGACATGAGGGCTGTTGAAATGCTGTGATGGGGCCTGAAACCATGTTGAGTGTTAGTGATAAGGTTGTGGTTGCTCAGATAATCCATGACTTGAGCTTGCATACACCTCTCTAGTATTTTGAACAAAGGTGAGAGTATTGCTATGGGCTGACAGCTGGTTAACTCTTTCGAATTACCCCCTTTGTGGAGGGGGAATAATGTGAAAAATTTTCCAGATTTCGGGTACTAGACTTTCGGTTACTGAATGACTAATAACAGATACAGGGTATGCAATGGCATCGGCACCTATTTTCAAAAATTCTGCTGGCAGTTTATCAGTGGCTAACGTGGTAGGTTTTACTTTCTTAATAAGCTTTTTAATTGTATCAGTAGAGACAGGTTGGAAGGTAAAGCCGTTATTTTTAATATGGTACTCTGGTGTTTAATTGCAGGATAAACAGCTTTGAGAGTGAGCTAGAGCAAGAATGGATTCAGTGAAGAATTTGTTGAAATGAGTGGCAATATTGAGTGAGGTATCAGTTATGGTTGAAGGGGGGGGTGCCTGATTTGCCAGGAAGGAGAATGTTTATGGTGGCCCAGAATTTTGGGCGGATATTTTCTGAAATAATGTTACTCCAGAGTGTATACTACATGCAACTACAATAAACTGAGTGTATAAGTCAATTAATTTCATTCCAAAGGGGTTTGATACATCTAAACAAAGGTTACATTTCGACTCCAAGAAAGCTTAGACGCAAAGGCCTTAAACATCATTCAAATACAAGCACTAGCCTCTACATTTTTATAACTCTGTAAAGTTAGATTTTATAGTTTGCATGTCTCCAGTCTAGTTGGTAGTGAAATATTACTGCCTTAACCCAAACCTATTTTATTACAGTAACTAACAGACTGTCCACTTACTGTGTGATTGGCTTGTCCAGAATATCCTGTACTTGAAGGGAGCGGGTGTATGAAAACGGAAACCAGCCTTTCCTGCAGCACAAACAAAAACACATTACAAAGTGTTTAGTAATGCAAAATTATTAGAAGAATATTGAATCTTTAATGATGTTTTACTGCAATGGAATATTATTAAAACAACTCTTGCATTTTCCATACAAACATATTTTTAACAGTCAGTATTATGGTGATTTTTTTTTAGTTATTAATAACATGGAAAGCAATTGATTAGAAATTAAATGCACACCAAAAAGACAGCATGCCAAGTAAAAATTAGGCATATCACTATGATGGGTCACAGCCCAATAAAAAGAAGGGAAAAGGATTTTGCATTCACAAGGAAGTAAGCAACACAGTAGCATACTGTTCTGACTAACTTTAAGTAACGCATACAATTTTTAGAAAAGGTCAAGGCAAATATTTTCTTTGAATATGTTACTCTTAGTTTTGTTCAAATTTTGGTGTTTTTTCTATTTTCCTTTTTATACCTGAGAATGTATATTTTGTTTGTTTGCAAACGGGCACTGTACAACATGATCTGCAGATGTCACAAACACGTTTTACATTTCAAACACTTTAGGAGCAAATGATTCTGCTGCAATTATTGGGGGGAAATGAACATAGTGTAACTTGCACAACACAGCAACTAAAATGTGTTATCTTGTTTGTGGTGTCTTTCACTATGAAGTGCTCCTTCTGGAGCTGGATAAGGCACCGTTTTCTGTGCATTTATTGTCCCTATGTCTTCAAACCTGGGTATTGTATCTGCCATATCTTTTACTCCCACACAAAGTTAGATTTGCTTTCAAATGGGGCATGATTTTCACAAAAATGTATCACTGGAGTTAAGCATAGTCTTTATTAAAAAAACTCATAAACATCCTAGAATGTGAGGTGCAAGTCACAGTTAACAGTATTTTGTTTTCTTTCTTGGTGGTAAACATTATGTCAGCCGTAAAGAAGCCTAGATTAAGACATAGCAACATAGCAAAAATATGGTACAGTAACATATTTCATGGAATATTCCAGATGCTGTGTCATCTGCGGGCAATTTTCTCAAATAAAAGTGGAGGTACCTCATTTTACAACAGTGCTGGGCATTTCCTAAAAGACTGCTATCCCCCATAAAGAGATCTGTAAGGTTAATAGTACTGCAGAGGGTGCCAAGCGAATGGAACAGTCGAACCAGAGCAGGATACAAGAGGGTTCACACCTTGTGTAACATCCTCCAAGTGTACCACTCAACAACTCTCACACAGTCTGTGCAAAGATGGGTCCTTCTAAAGATGTATCACTAAGAGACACACAGAAGATTACACAGAACAGCCTTAGAAAAGAATCACAGATGTATGAGCATTTGGGTTAAGGAATGGTATAATGATTAAGGTGTTTACCTTACAGACACAAGGTGCAGGGTTTGATTCCAAGAACATGTGTATCACCCCTGCTTCTTCTTCCTGACACCTCCAGCATGAACTATCCTCCTTTCTTCCTCCATTTTCCAATCTCATGTGGCTTAGACACAACCTATGCACTGATGTTAGGCTTTTCACCGCACACTCCATTTACTTTTTACATATGCTTCAATGCCTGAACTGCCGTCTGATGATATCCTGCAATGTATTTCAATCATTCCCCCCATTTCCACTTTTCAGTCTTTCTCTCTTCTTTGACCCTCTTTCTCCCTTCCTTCTTTTAGTTTCTTAGATCACTTTGATCCTTTTTCTCCCTAAACTCTTCCCTCTCCTCTAGAGTTCATCCTCTCTTCTTCTGCCCTCCCTTCCTGCCCGTTCCTTTCTCCTGTTACCCTCTCTGCATTCTTTCTCTAGGTCTCCCTGAGTACCGAACAGGTCCATCACTGAGCCGCTGATATTCTGTACTTCTGTATTAACTCCTTCATTGTTTTTATCTTTCCTCACCATCCTTTCCTCTGCATACCAAATACCCATCAAGCTATCCGACTTTTACTCCACACTTTGTTTTATTTCCCTATTTTTGTCCCCACTCTTCTGTTTCCCATAGCTTTTTTGAGGTTGTTTTCACCCCATTTTTTTGCATCCCAGTTCTTTTTAGTGCTGCTTCATTCCTGTCCTGGAATAAACTTCTCCAGGTCTCCTCCTTTTCTCTCGTTTGCCTAACCTCATTTTCTTCTGTTTCTCCCACTGAATGAAGTGACATGTCTGTACATACACAGGGATACGCGAGAGCTCCCAGACCCTCCTTTTCCTATTCATTCCCAGTTTTGCCTTCCTCACTCTATTCCGCTTGACTCTTTTCTCCAATTTCTCTATATTTCATTGCATTTGTTTATTTATGTGATACAATACAGAAGGAAGATTACTGGTGGAATCATCATCATCCTCACTGTATTAATTTTCCCAAGTAATTTATAAGTCTTTTACCACCCATCACTCCTCACCCCCCAGAAGGGTATCCCTTACCTTCTGTCCAGCTTCATCTAACTATATCTCTATTGTCTCTGACAGTGTTTCCAAGGCATAGCCCTAGGTCCTTGGGGAATTCTGCCTCTTTTATCTCACCTATTTCCCTTTCCCTAATCTTACTATCACCATCTTTTTCTAGTTGCACCCAAGTCCTGCCATTTTCTAAACGTCTCAAATATTTCTCTTACAGATCTTATGGCTACAGCCACATGCTCTGAGATTATCATCTGCTTATAACAAAGATTGAGATTTTATATTCTCCTCTTTCATTCATTGCCAGCTCTTCAATTACAAACATGGACAAACATGGGGAGAGTGGGCACCTATGTCTGGACCCCACTCTGTCCTTAACAGTTCAGATACGGCTACAGCCGCATGCTCTGAGATTATCATCTGCTTATAACAAAGATTGAGATTTTATATTCTCCTCTTTCATTCATTGCCAGCTCTTCAATTACAAACATGGACAAACATGGGGAGAGTGGGCACCTATGTCTGGACCCCACTCTGTCCTTAACAGTTCAGATACGCCTCCATTTTTGATTATTTCAAATGTTTTTATTTTTAAGTAGATGGCCATTATTAAACATTTTCAAGAACAGTTTACATCTTCTTGGTATCCTGCTATGCAGCATGTATGTTAGCATGCAGAAAAGTAGCATAAAACAGCCATACATAACAAACAGTCCCACAATCCACATTACATCTTATTCATGCATTTAATATGACCCATCCCCATCTCATATTTGATACATAGTTACCACAGCACATTCCAAGCTAAAACTAGAATGGGGAACAAAACAAGTCCTATACAGACTACCTCAAAGCATCGTCCTTATATTCAGTATCCTACAGCCTGGTGAGAGACAGTTTATTCATGGTCTACAAAGCATCCTTAGATCTAGCTCTGAAAGACCTGTTGCACATCTGTAAAACAACTAGCTTCAGGAAACACCCCATTTAAGGACCTAAACTTCCCCAGAAACACTAATAGACACACAAGAGGGACAGGTATATGTCCCAGATGCTCTCCCCTTTTTTTGAAACATGCTTCTCATCCACGTGAAGCAGACTTCTTCCTTGCATTTATTCAACTAGAATCTAGACCAGAGGATAGGGAACCACAAATATACCCCTCATCTGTCACCAATATCTCTAATAGAGAGAGGAAGGTTGCAAATGTGTGACTACCCATTCCTAAGTATATGCACCCCCCACAAAACATTTGGGAACTTTGACCTATCAAATTTTACTGGGGAACTCGGCTAGGCTTAAAAGGGCCCCTTTGGTTACTAGCTACTATGACACTATACGAATAATCAGCACTAATTTGTCTGTAATCATCATTTTAGCATTGCTTATAGCATTAAGTATAAATTTCAAAAAATAAAGGAATCACCTTAGTATCATTTAAAATAAAATTATGCAATTGACGTTACTCTAATGAACAACACACTGATATCACTCTTTTTGGGGGTCTATATTATAAGACCGAAAGTGCATATGTGCGACTACATAAAAGTCAACACATAATGCACGAAACCTAAAAATGGCGAACGACCACATAAGCAAATGTTTCCCTAGGGAAAAAACTTGCGCGGCCGTTCACTAAAAAAAAAATAATTAAACACCATATCTGCCCCCCACACCCCTCTAACTAAATATACCAACTCCAAGATCGCACTATAGTGAAGGAAAGGGCAACTCACTGAAGTTGGCCAACTACCTCCTTGAACCACAGTTTCAAGGATAGTGTGCACAAAAAAGCCAAAATCAAGTAAAGAAAGGCACACAAGTGGCGAGACAGCACAATGTATTCAAAAAAGTCTTTATTCCACACAATAATTAGCGCCAGTAAAATGGAAGAATCGTTTTCGTCCAAACCAAGTCAGACTTCATCAAAATGACATTTAATAACACCTGTGGTCCTGTTAAGAGTGATAAGCCTAGGATAAGAAGTGTCTTTAACCTTCCTTTGCAACCCCAGTTGGCCAATGGTGAGGCTGTTGTTGAAAGGGAGCTTAGGACCACACTGCCTACACACAAATGCAGTTTTAACCTTAGTAGAGAGGAATGGGCTATTGTTGAGCATTTGAGGAGAGACAAAAACACATGGGTTATGAAACCTGATAAGGGGGGGGGGGGGTTATTATGGACTTAATCAATTATGAAGCTAAAATGTTGGACCTTTTGGGTGACACCTGTACTTACACTCGTGTGTCAAGCAATGAAATCAATATTGGCCATCAGAAGATTGATTTACTACTTCAGGATTTATTACTTGAAGGGCTTATTGATCTGGACACACACAACTATCTTGTCAACACTAGGCCTAGGGTACCTAGCATGTTTGGTATCCCCAAAGTCCATAAGGACCATACCGACCCCCCTTGAAACCCATCATCTCAGCTAAAGGCTCCAAAACTGCCCCTCTGGCCAAATATGTAGACCTAACACTTAAAGCTGTGTGGGGAACTGAGAACGAGACTCTTAAAGATTTGTGGGAATTTCTCAGGTGTATTGACCACAATTTAAACACTGAGAGTATGTTGTTTGTCACTATTGACATTAAAGATCTCTTCTCGGTTATTCCCCAAGAGATAGGTCTTGAATGGCTGGAAGAAGCCTTGGTAGAGAAGGTTGTCAGTTCTCACCACTTACATGTGATATAATGCTTGATGGAGACTGTGTTGAAAAACAATTTCCTTTTTTTTTGCTGGTGAATCTTTCCAACAGTCTACAGACATGGTGATGGGAGCCCACTGTACTCCCACCTATGACAGCATTGTCCTATCATGTTGGGAAAGAAAGTTTGTGTTGAGTTCTGAGTTTAGGGGGATGTTGGTCCTTTTATAAAAGGTTTTTGGATGACATCTGTCTTTTTTGGACAAATACTGAGTACCAACTTGTGAGATTCATGGACTTTCTTGGTAATACCACTAATTTCTTGGCATTTACCCACAAGGCTACCCATGATAGAATGGACTACCTTGATGTGAGTATTTATAAGCTTGACCAATGATTTAAGTCCACTGTTTATCGTAAAGAGACCTTCCCCTATTCATACTTACATTAATAGTGCCCACCCTTTACATCACAACATAGGAAGTGTCAAGGGGCAGTTTATTAGGGTGAGCCATTTGACTTCTAACAACGAAGATTTTGAACTCGAATGTGATACATTGGAAAGATTTTTTTACGAAATGGGATACCCCCAGCATTTGGTGAAAAAGCTCAGGGAGGAAGTACTATCTAAGAGAATGGATCTTTATTTTCCCTAGTTAGGGAGGGGCCCACTAGAGACCTCAACTAGTAAACCAGTGGATGATGGTAAACTGATTAATAGGATTTTTCCCATGGATTTTGGGGGTAATGCACCTTTTGTAAGATATACTATCAACAGGGAATGGGAGAAATTCCTTAATTTCACTGATTTGACTACCTTGGGAAAAGAACCCTTGAACTTTACATTTAGGAAGGGCAGGAACCTTAAGGACCTGTTTGAGTCACACACACCTGTTAGAGAGACTAAATGTAAGAAATTTGGTACCTTCAAGTGTGGTGCTTGTGCACAGTGTGTGCATATTGTTGACTGTGACAAAGTACACGTTCAAAGTAGGGGGAGACATGTCATTAGTAGTGCTTTTCCCAACTGCAATACCAACGGAGTTGTTTATTTGGCTTCCTGTTCACTATGCCAGGCATTTTACATAGGGAACATGGAGTGTAGATTGAGGAAGCATATATATGAGCACTACTATGACATCAGGACATCTAATGAGAAAAATACCTTGTATAAGCACAACTTGATTTGTGCTGGTGCTAATTTTGTATTCTTTGTGGTTGAGCAAGTTCCTATGGACATTAGGGGTGGCCCTTGGGAGGTTCGCCTAGAGTACCGGGAACTTTTTTGGCAGGTTACCCTTGATTCTGGGAGACCACCTGGGCTCAACGAGTATATCAGCATTGCCCCTCTTTTAAAACTTACAGCATCTAAACTGTCATTTTATAACCTATTGGCTAAAATGTGCACCAACACCAAATTATGCTAAACTTGTATTGCACTGTAAAAAATTATTTATTGTGCTTTTATATAGATTTACTTCAACAGTTAGGTGTTGGTGCTATATGGTTTCAGCATGTTATGCCTTTTTATGTCTTATACTGACATTGAGTTAGTCTATTGTAAATTTACACTTTATGTACTTTAGAATTCTTGCTTCTCATGCAGGAGACCTGGGTTTAATTCTCAGCCATTTGGATGTGGTTAGCCTTTGGCCACTAGATGGTAGTATTTACATACTGTGTTAAACTATTATATTTTTTTTAAGTTTCTACTTAAAACTTTTTTACTGAGTCACTTTTTATCTGAGTAACTTATTTGTATATTATTTTTATAATTGTTCAAGTGGTTTTAAGGTATGTTTAAAATATGAGCAACACTAGTGAATGTATTTGTGAAACTTTTTTGACATCTCACAAAAACCACTTTGAAGGAATTATGGAGTTTTACCTACTCAGTATGTGGTTCTGTTTAACTTAATTAATTGGGTTCACATGACTGGATGAAATTTTTTGAATTTATTTTTAAAAGGAACTTGTGAGTTTGATGTGTGTTATCTGATGAAGTCTGACTTGGTTTGGACGAAAACGACTCTTCCATTTTACTGGCGTTAATTATTGTGTGGAATAAAGCCTTTTTTGAATACATTGTGCTGTCTCTCCACTTGTGTGCGTTTCTTTACTCATATATCTCCTTGCCCTATGACTTATTCATCGAATCGCTTAAATGCGATTCAATGAATATGTGTCGCTGTTTCCGTATTCGCTCAGAAGCATTTTTGTACTTCTAATATAGACCCCTTTTTTTGTATCCTTCTTCTATAAAATTCATCCAAGGGTCCTTTTAGAGTTGTATGAAATCAAATAATTTTTTATGGTATCCATTTGAAAAGTCATATACAGCATAAATGAGTCCCAAAACATGGGACAGTGAAAGGCCAAAAACAGACGTACATATACCCAATCCAAAATGGCTATTTCTCTGGATATTCCCATTTCTCTGCGGTATAGTGATATGGGAGTTGGTAAATATAAGTTTAGGGGGTGGGGGGCTCTCTCCACATCAGGGGATATGAGGGGCTTTTTCCCCTGCAAAAAAGCATTTATTTATTTAGTTATTTACTTTTTTTTTTTAGGTTCATAGGTTGGTACTGGGCTATCTGCCCAAAGGCATATATTAGCCCAGCCACGTTGTGCAGTATTCACCGCCCCTTTAGTAGTTTCCTAGACCCTTGTACTAGCAGCTAGTACCCTTGGCCCCTATCTAGTAGTGCTGTTGGTGTGATCCCTGGTGTGAACTTTCTGTTACCCATCCACTCATCAAGGTTCCTCTTGAAGAGTGATAGTGAGGGGCTCTGTCTTATGTAGCTCGAGACCCTGTTCCATAGTAAAGGAAGTCTCTGCGAAGGGAATCTATCCCTCCAGCATGTTCTATTCATTGTTGTGTTGAGGTTTATATCCCTAGAGCATGTAGCTCGAGTAGATTTGGTTTTGCTAAGATGGAGCATGTTCAACAATTCTGGGTTGGACATGACTCTGTACGTTAGACAGAGACTGCCTCTGAGAAAGCAGTATGCAACAGAGAACAGTCTTAGCTTTTTCAGTCGTGCTGCATAGGGCAACTGTTTGAGGCCAGTAATCCTCTTGGTTAGGTACCTTTGTGGTCTCTCCAGCTGCTGGAGATGTCTAGCCAGGTACATTCCAATTGGTGCATTGTACTCAATAATGGGTCTGATGAGGGAAGAGTAGAGGGGCATCATTACATCCTTAGATCTTGATGCGAACCCTTTCATGATCAGATGGGTCGCATAGAAGGATTTTCTAACCACTTTGGCAACATGGTTATCAAAGGAAAGCTGACTATCTACTTGGATCCCTTATTTCTTCTTCAGATTTCGGGGGATTACCTCCTATGTTGTAGTTTGTGGTTACTCTGTTTTTTCCAAAGGGGATTACTACGCATTTTTTTGCATTTAGCTTGAGACCATGGCTTTGACACCATGCATCAGTCTCATTTAGGCCCTTCTGGAGGATCTCCATGTCAGCTGGAGACTCTATTATAGCACCCAGTTTGCAGTCGTTCGCAAACTTAGTCAGCCACAGCCCTTCCGTGCTTGCCTGTACTTCTGAGAAGTATATGCCAAACAGGAGGGGCCCCAGGACAGAGCCCTGAGGCACACCACTCGTTACTGGTCTGGATTCGGACATAGATCCCACTACTCTTACTTTATGGGATCTGTCTGAGAGCCAGTTTGTGATCCATCTTGTGACGTAAGGGTTTATGCCCAGGCTGGTGAGCTTATCAATAATACCTGAATGGGGAATGGTGTCAAATGCTTTAGCAAGGTCAAGGTAAGCCGTGTGTACCTCCTTTCCCTTATCTATAGCTTGAGTAACTGTCTCAAAGAAATCCACCAGGTTCAGGAGGCCTGATCTGCCCTTGACGAAGCCAAACTGTGTGGGGTCCAGCGACTGGAGGTTCCCAATCTTTCCATTTATGAGTTCCATAATGATTTGCTCCATAGCCTTACAGATCAGACTGGTCAGGCTTATTGGTCAGTAGTTCCCAGGGTCAGTTGTGGCCCCACCCTTGTGTAGCGGGACCACCATTGCTGTGCACCATTCTATGGGCACATATCCTGTGGAGAGGCTGAGACTGAACAGGGTATTAAGATGCGGGGTTAATTCCTTTTGGAGGTCGCGTATGACAAAGCCTGGGACACCATCTGGTCCCATGGAGGCAGTGTTTTTAGCTTTAGATAGAGCCTTGTTAACCAATGTATCAGTAATAATTGGACTTACACAATCCCCTAGAATGGTAATAGGCCCTGTAGGTGGTGAGGGGGAATTTGCACTGAACCTGTCAGCCAAGATGTTGGCAATGTCAGAAGGGTCAGTGTATTTTGTTCCATTTTGTACTAGCTCAGAACAGACCTGAGCGTTGCCATTTAGGTTTTTGACGTAGCCATAGAAGGCCTTATGGTTATCCTTGGCAACTTTCTTTTCAAAATTAGCTTTAGTTGACTTGATGAGGGCCCTCAATTTCTTACTAATGCTGATCAGGGATGATTTTTCTACTTGAGATTTGGCCTTTATTTTGTATAAGTCTCTTCCTTTTATTGTAAAGTTTGCTTATGGCCGGGGTCCACCAGACTGGTTTCTTCTTGCTTGAGGAAGGAGTCTTGGATTTATTTGGGATAGCACGGTCCATGCAATCCTGAAGATGCATATAGAGTGCCTTGGTGTAGGATTCCGCATCCTGGATATCATTAACCTTCTGCAAGGGAATAGTGAAGCTTTCCACTTTGGCTGCAAGTAGTTTGAAGTTTGCTTTGGAAAGGTTTTTGACTATGGTTTCTTTGATTGGGGGAGGTGGAGGAGTGAGGATGTCCAGGGTTATCAGTTTGTGGTCGGATCAGACCAAGGAGGTGGTGATAACGGGTGTGGTACAAAGGGCGCCCATATTTGTGATGATTAAATCCAATATGTTGTCCCCTCTAGTGGGGGAACATACTAGTTGTTCAAGGGCATTTGAATTTATAAATTCTATGAATCGCTGAGCATAGGAGTTGGAACATTGGTAGTTCGCTCAGTCTATACCAGGGTAGTTGAAATCACCCAAGATTATGGTGTTGGGTAGGACCTTTATATTTTCCAATGTCTCAAGGAATGCAGAGTGAGCATCTTGGGACATGATGGACGATCTATAACCGGCTACGACTTGAAATGTGGTTTTGCCTGCTGATAGTTGTGCATGGATGATCTCTGGGGCATCATGCTGCGCTACTAACCTGGAGATATGGGTATCCTTGATGAATATTGGATACACCTCCACCCTTTGTACTGCGATCCGGTAACTGAGACCGGAAGGTATGATATGAATTGTAACCTGGCAGTGCTGGGGTGCTCTCTTGAGCCTTGAACCAGGTTTCCGTCACTTCACAAACATCGATTTTCTCCATGCTGAGGAGAGCCTCGAGTGTGTGCATTTTGAGGTTGAGACTTTTGGCGGTGAGTAGCATTACCCTTAGTTTTTGGTTACCTGTTCTGGTTACGTTGGTTGGTTTGTCCTTTGAGCCTTGCCTAAAAAAGGCACTATGGGGACGGCAAGAGCCTTGGCCAGTATTCAAAAACCTAGGGGTGACAGGTGCAACCCATCTCTGGCAAAACAGTGAGGCTTGTCTATCATGTCATTCCAGGCAGACAGACACTGGATCCCCTTAGAATGACACCAGAGGCTTAGCCAATTGTTGAAATTGATCATTTTGTCTTTGTATTGTGGTATCATTCTAGGTGAAGGTAGTATGCTACTCAAGGTCAGGGTCATACCAGCTTGGGTTACATGATCAGAGAGCTCCTCAATGTCTCTTTTCATGTAGTCCAGGGAGGTACGTCTTAGATCATTCACACCAACATGTACAATGACAGCGTCATACTTGTACTTGTTCTGGAGTGACCTAAGTGCCTGTGTTATGTGGCGGATCCGAGCACCCGACAGGCAGCTGATAGTAACCTTCTCCTTGTTCAGCCTGGTGAGTGGAACATCCGTGTGCCTTACTATAGAGTCTCCTATTACTAGAGTGTTAGGTATGGTGTTTTGCCTTAAGGGCTGTTGTGAGGCACACTGCTGAGGTGAATTAGGTGTTTTCTGGCTTGTGTTTGGGGGTGCAGGTTGCTTGCTTGTCTGCTTTGGAGGGCACTGTTTCTTTTTCAGATTGGTACCTAGTGCCTCTGAATATGTTTTTGTGTATTTATGCATATGTTTTGCCGGTGCTTGTTTTGCAGATTCATGTGTGACAGGTGGTGTGATGCAAGTGTGTCCCTTATCCTCTTGACTGTCTGTTACAGTCATGGGTTGAGAGCGCTTAGCCTCCAGTCTGGCTGTGTATTTGCATCTCTCACAAGTGTTTGTGTCTAGAGGTAAGAGGAGAGGGTTGTCTGTATACATGAGGCAGTTGTGACACTGCCTCAGGATGCCCAATTCCACCAGATGAACTGGAGAGTACACCTGAAGCTGACCTCTGGACATGCTTTGAAGAGTAAATTGAACTTAAGTCCTGCGGACGATCAAGGGTCTTATGCTATATTATAATAGTGCTGTCTAGGAAATTTGGAGAATAATAGTGCTGTCTTGGAGATTAGGACAAGTGCTGATTTCTGTTTTGCAAGTGCTGCAATAAGAGCAGCTGATCTGAAGCACTTGAGTTGAGGCTTGCCTAGTTCTAAGGGAAAATTTACAGAGCAGACTTTGTGGGGCCAGGAATAGTATACCCCAGCTAACTGGCGCTGCCCGACGCTGCTCTGTACGCAAGACCGCGCAAAAAGACAGTTGCAGGCTTTGAGAAAAGTAAGTACAAAAACTGTTTTCCTCTAGGTAATGAGGAAGATAGAGTGCTATAGTAATTAGTAGCTTATTTAGTGCTTACAAGTTCTGAACAAGTGTTGAGCATGAACAAGCAAATTTAAGTGCTAAAACTAAGAATCTGTATCTGCACTAGATGAGTTACAGGACAGAAACAAGTGCAAATACAGGCTTTCAATTCAGAAAGTTGAGAGAGATGGAAGAGATTGCCCAAACGGCCAATAACTGCAATTTCTGGGCCAGAACCACTCCTTATGTGGTAGACAGGTTACCTAATGCTTACCACTCCCACTGATAAGCTAGAAGGCTTCCCTCCAACACAGAAAGGCTTGGGGGACTCAGAAGCTTACATACAGTCCTGGATACAGCAAATCTGTATCTGGAACACTAGTTACAGGAAAGGTAGGAAACAGGCTTACAGTTTTTTTTTTTTTTTTACAGAAAAGTAGCAAAAACAGTAGTAAAAACAATTCACATGCAGTGCAAGCTAGCACACTTGAGTATGTAGCAATATTAGACCAAACACAGTTTAAAAATGCAATTAAATTAAAAAGGACTAAAAGCAAGTGCAGAAAGAGTTTATTAGGTAGAATGTGGTAAAGAGATGGGACTGGGGGAGTGTCCCAGATCAAATCTACAGTGGGGCGGGCAACTGCAAAAGCCACCAAATTTAAACCAGTTTCAACAGAGATCTAAGCAAAAACTAACAGTACAAACTTTAAAACCAAAAAAATATTCTCAGCTCTGTATATTTGCCGATCAGTCTCCCAGAACAGTGAGACAACAGTTTCAACACAGATCTAAGCAACAATTAAACTCTATAACCAAACAAAAATATACTCAGCTCTGTATAATTGCAGATAATATGTAAAGCAGTCTCTCAGAACATTTTGCATTTGTTGACCAGGGGAGTCTGACTGGGCTGAAAGCCTTTTTTCAGTGGAGGCCCTGGGAGAAAAACTCCAGAAATACATTTTGCAATCATTACATTCAGTAATCTTTGAAATTCGCTCTTCTCCTGGAACTCTGGTCTTTTTTATTTTTTGGCTTGACGACACTTGCTTTTCCATTTCTGACATTTTAATATGGAGTCTTCTTTATGCATTTCTCCCAGACTAACACAGACCACTTAGGGTAAAGAAATATTCCCTACCCCCCTTTTTGAGGCAAATATTCACATGTTGATAAGTAAGTATAAAGGTACAACCTAAAAACTGACACTGCACTCCAGTAGGAGGTCTGACAAAAGAGACTGCACCTGGTTGTCTTTTGAGAGACAGTCTTATTTAGTTTCTCTTAAGTTTTTTCCATCACCACCACCTACGGTGAAAGAGACATGTTACTTTGTTGTAGCCTACAACTTCAACTGCCCACCATCTTCTCTGGTGAGAAAATGTCTATTGCTTAGCAACTAAGTACTGTGAACATTTGCCAGTGTGAAGGCTGAAAAGAGAAAAATTGTGACTGACTGCTGATTCTTCGACTGTATTAATAACCCCCCCCTCCCAAAAAAAAAAAGACAAGGTGCAAGGCACTTACAAACCAAGCATTTTATTTAGCACCATAGCACATTAAAAGCAATAGAAGCAGCTATTTAGCTCTGAAGTTGTACAGTTACTATACGTTGCTTTAAACCACCAAGTATTTAAGATTCGCCTATCACCTTACCTTATTATTGCAACCAGGATTAAGAGTGCATCTAGTGAGGGTGCTGGGCAGCATCACTGTTTAGGTTAAGTGCAGATTACAACAATTGAGAACCGTTCCCTTGTCTGGTTACAAACACCCTTCACTGCTATCACTTGTAAGTACAATTTAGGACCTGCAACCATGGATGGGATTTTCTTGCTGTGTCTGCATCCATCTTGGTTCATAGGAGGTTACTAGGCTAGTGGCCTTAGAGACTTTACAAGCCTAGCCATGTTAATCCCATCTATCCCCATTTGTTCTTTTTGGGTAGTTCACAGAACAAATTTAGGAACAGAGTGAGTCTGGGATCAACACCAGCTATCCCTGTCCATGAGGGACATGGTGTCATCCCAGAGGTAAATTTGAGCTCTCCCATCCTATTATCAAGGTTGTATTTGAAAAGGGTCATCGAGGAGCTCTGTTTTACATGAATAGGAAGTGTACTCCAGAGAAGTGGCAGCTTCTGGGAGACATAACTGTCTCTCCAGCATGTTCTGTTAATGTACAGCAAACACAAACCAAAAACTGTAGAATAACACCACGGCTCCAAGACAGGAATAACTCCAAATATTTATTAAAATCCACCAACAGTAAGCGCTTTCATCAGATAATACAAACATCCTCAAACAAGTGAATAAAATGCTTTGACCCCACCTAATGTATGTATATCCTGCTAATTATAGCAATTAAACAATTAATAACAATACTTAAACTAATATTGCATTCTGTAAAATATATTACAAAAATGCAAACTAAATACAACAAAGTATATGAATAAAACATACAGGAGATACTCATCTGTCATATGCTTTCATTTTTAAAACACTACTTATACTAATAATATCATTAAGTCCAGGCCAAGATGATGCAGTCAAGAATAATTGCCACCATAATTCCCTCTGCTCCAAAATAATTGGCCAAGGACCTCCCCTAGGATGTTTTGGTACTTGTTCTAAAATAAAAAACAAAAATGCATGATTCTGATACATATTCAAATGTTTGACTAGGGCATTTGTAAGTTTATGCTTACTTACATCGTAGGAATGTTCATATATACGTTGTTTTAATTTTCTCTCCATCTTCCCTATATAGAAACTGGGACATTCTTTGCAAAGTGTCACATAAACTACCCCTTCCGTATGACAATTATAAAAACCTTTTATCTTAATAACTTTATCTCTGACCTAGACCTCATGTCCTTGCAGGATCATGCAACATTGATTGCAAGCCCCACATTTTGACATTTTTCCTCTTCCTATACTTCCAAAATTGCTTGACATACCATCAAACAAATTTTTAAATGAGCTTCCTCGTATGTAGACTATTTTTGGTCTTCTCCTTAATTTCTCATGGACTTCCTTATTACTCATAACCAATTCCCAGTTTTTATTAATAATGTTAACCAATGACCTACTATCCATACTGTAAGTCATGACATACAATGGCCATCCATATTAGTACTAGAATGTTCTATTACACTTCCTGTTGATTTATTGGTAACCATTCCATTACTCTTATCTAGATCTTCACCACCCTAGTATCACGACTAAAGACTAAATTACAATTACTTTTATCTAGTTGTTGTTGTGTCTTTCGGCTTTTCCCGGTTATGGTGTCGCCACAGCAGAACTCCGGTCCGCTAATGATTGGCAGTAGATTTTTACGTGCTGGCTTGCCGGGCCTAACGCACAACCTTCAACGAAGGAACGCCCATTCACGCATGTCGCCACACAGAAGACGCTCTAACTGAGAATCGAATGGGCAATGTCTAACTGTGAGGCGACAACGCTACCGCAGCACCACCACCGCAGTAATTACTTTAATGGTCTAAAATGACCCGATCTTCTTAAAATGACACCTCTTCAATAATTTAATCTATTAACCCACATGGATAGCCTCTTGTGAGGAACATATCCTTTAATTTGGTACATTCGTCCAGGAAATCACTCCATTTAGATACCATACAAGCACCCCTTACCAACTGCCCCTTGACCACAACAAGTTTTTGGTGAAAGGGATGACTGCTTGTAAAATGCAACAAGGTATTTGAATAAGATGGATTCCTATAATTTTTTGAAGCTAAAGTGTTATTGCTTGGGTGTACAAATAAATAAACATCCAAATAATTAACTGCTCCTTAACCTATTTGGTATGTAAATTCAAAAAAAGGTGTAGTCCCATTAATGTACCGTATAAATTCAACCACTTTCTCCACAGGGCCCACCCATGCAATAAACAAGCCATCCAGGTAGTGCAAATATAGATGTATATTTACAGCAAATCTTACATTCCCAGCTTGCCATTATAATATTTGCAAACAAGGGACCACATGCTGTCCCCATAGCTATCCCTGAGACTTGCTTAAAGTACTGGCCCTGAAAATAGATATAATTGGAATCAAGTACCAACTCCATCAACGTAGTTCACATGTTGACCAAATTCTGGTCAATTCCAAAATTAAACATAAGCCATTCCTCAAACCATTGTAGTCCTACATCATGTGGTATACAAGTAAATAAGTCCTTTACGTCCATAGTTAAAAACACAGGTTTCAGAGATAAATCAATGTCATTCCACTTCGTCAAAAATTCCCAAGAGTCCTTACACAGACATGGTATATGCATAACATAACTTTTCAATACACCATCAATCATCCTAGCTATATAGTAAGACTTACTGTTGGTGGATTTTAGGGCAGGGATGGAGATTACCCTATAGGCCAGGTACAAGTCAACTCTCAGCAGCATATAAGTTACATAGTAATGTGACAGGGCTTTCAACATGTCCATGTAGGTCATGGTTTGGAGTCTCTGTATTTTCTTAGTGAGAAACCTCTGAGGTCTCTCCAGCTGCTGCAGGTGTCTGGTAAATTACATGCAAAAGGGTGCATTACACTCTATTAGTGGTCTGATGAGGATCGAGTATAATGAAGTTATAAAATCCCTTGACCTGGATACTATGCTTTTGCTTATGAGGTTCACTATGTAGAAGGCCTGCCTTACCACTGTAGAAACTCGGTGGTCAAAGTTCAGGTTGCTATCAACCTGTGTTCCCAAGTCTCACAGCACTGGGTTGGAACTCAGGGGGATGCTGTCAATATTGTAATTTGTAGGGAATTCCATGGCTTTGGCACCAATCCTTTGTTTATGAAAGCCCTTCTTGTAATATATTGACAACATTTGGGGGACTCGGTGATTGCTCCAAGTTTGCAATCATCAGCAAACATGGTGAGCCACAGGCTGTCTACTTTGGGCTGGACTTCTGAGAAATAGATGCCAAACAGTAAAGGGCCCAGCACAGACTTCTGTGGTACCCCACTGGTGACAGGTCTACTAGCAGAGGTGGAGTTTGAGTGACCCCATCTGCAACCAGTTCGGCACATAGCTGGGCATTCCCTTTTAGACTTCAGACATAATTACAGGATGCCTTATGATTATTCTTGGCTAGGAATACAATTTTAGTTTTGCAATTTGCTTTAGAACACTTTACAAGATTTCTGATTTTCTTGTTTAGGCTTGGTGGGAACTACACCTCTGCAGAGTGGTATCCTCTTGCTTTTGGACAACAGTTTCTTCCTCTTGTTCTATAATCTGTTTATACTTGAAGCCTACCACGGTCGCTTGTTTTTATGGGAAGACCTGGTTTTGATCTGGTCACGTACAGCAGAGTTTATGCAGTCGCTTTAGTGTTTGTACAGGGCATTTACGTACACTTCTGCATAGTGATCATTGATGTCTGTGATTGCGGGTGGTATGAAAGTTTTTTATACCACTGCTTAGTAGGCTGTAGTTAGTTTTGGTAAAGCTTTTTATAATTTTTTTTTTTTTTTACATGTAAGGGTGTCAGTTCCACTAGTTACTTCAAATGAAACTGATTTGTGGTCTGACCTAACCAGGGCGGGCATCATGCATGGGGAAGTACAGTGACCCCCACCCATGTTTGTGAGTACTATTTCCAAAACATTAGAGGCCCTAGTTCGGGCGCAGAATATCTGTTCCAGAGCATTTGTGTTAACAAAGTCCAAAAACCTCTGAGTGAGTGTGTTTTTGCTTGTGTACATCTTCCAGTCTATGGAAGGATACTTGAAATCTCCCATGCCTAAGGTGTTGGGCTGTATGACGAGGGATTCCAGTAAATTGAGGTAGATGGTATGCTTATCCTGGTTCACTGTAGGTGATCTACATCTAGCAATGATGTGGCTTGCTACTTTCCCAATAGTTAATTGGACATGGAGTAGTGTAAGACAGTCATATTGTTTGACCAGTGTCAAAGTGTATTTGGTTTTAATGAAGATGGATACACCTCCACCTTTGGTTCCTTTATGCTCATTTTAAGATCTGAATGTGTGGAAGGCATTATAGCCTTACATGGCTGGGGTGCTCTCAGCAGCCTTGAATCATGTCTCAGTAACGGCACAGACATCAGCATCCTCTAAGGTGATGAGTGCTTCTAGGGAGTGCAGTTTTGTGTTTAAACTCCTAGCATTAAGCAGCACAACCCTGAGTTTGTCTCGATTAGATTTTGTTACATTGGAAAATTTGTTGTTTTGACATTGCCTAAAAAGGCATTGTGGAGGAGGCAAGGGCCTTTGCCAGTATCCAAAAGCCTAGGGGGTATGTGCAGACTATCTCTAGCAAAGTAGTAAAGTCTGTCTACCATACTACCATATTCTTCCAGGCTGACAGATACTGGATCCCCCTAGACTGACACCAGAAGCTGAGCCAATTGTTGAAGTCAATCATTTTTTGTTTACAGTGTGACATCATCTTCATTGAGGGTATGATACTGCTTAGGGCTACAGACATACCTGTCTGGGACACATAATCAGCGAGTTCTGTCATGTCTCTGTTCATAGTCCAGAGAGGAATATCTCACGTCATTCACTCAAACAAGGACTATGACAGAGTCATAACGGTACTTGCTGGTGAGTGACTGAAGTGCATGCATGATTTGTTGGATCCTGGCACCTGATAGGCAGCTGACCATGACCATCTCCTTGTCCAGTCTGGTGAGGGAGGACATCTGTGTGTCTCACTATGGAGTCACCTATGACCAAGTCATTGATGTGTTTTGCCTTAGGGGCTTTTTGCTGAAACACAGGTGTGTGTATGTGTGTGTGTGTGTGTGTGTGTGTGTGTGTGTGTGTGTGTGTGTGTTAATATGCGTAGTGGTTTCTTTTTACTTAATGGTGAGTAGGGGTGGTGTGCTTTTTGGAGATCTCTGTTCTTTTTGTAGGCTTTTAGTGAGTACCTCCACGCATGTGGGTTTATGAGTTGTGACCTTATTTTGTGTGAGAGGTGACGTTTGCGTGAGAGGTGAAGTGTGTGTGCTGACAACCTGTTTGATATCTAGTTTATTTTTACATGAGAGAATTGATGGTTTACCTTTAAAACCTCGAATCACACTTATGCGAGTGGTCATATCCTCGCATCGTAAACACGAAACTGGAAAAAGCGACAGTTTCTAATGTTCGAAAAGCAGCAAATCGAACAGCCGATTCGCTGTTTTTCGAACATGAATGTCGACAACAAAAGTATATGCCGTATAATGCAGGGGGGCAAGCCCCCCTGCACCCCCCACACCCCCCTTCTTTATTATTCTAACTCCGAGATCGCACTACAGGGGGGAATGGAACCATTTCCAACTCCCCACTATAGTGCGCTCTGCCCCTAAATGTCGAATGTGCAATGAGCGACTCTAACTGTGCATTCGCTCATTGCACATTCGAACCTTCTTCCGTTCGAAGTTTTCAGAACTTGAAAACTGTCTTTCGAACATTTGACAGTCGCCCGTGTGCAATACGCACATGTAAAGGTAAACCGAATTGACTCCAGTTCTACAGTGTATTTGCATCTCTCACATACGGTGTTAGTTTGCTTTAGCAGTAAATGGTTGTCAGAATACATGAGGCAATTGCTACTTTGTCTCAAGATGCCCAAATTAATCAAGTTGTCAGGAGAAATGATGGGAAACTGTCCATCCATTGTGAGACGATTTTTCTGAATGTGGTATTTGGGAAGGAAGTTGGCGAGCTGGACTCATTACAAACAGAAAAAATGAAGCAGTAATTCAGTTAAATACATTTGACAAACTACAGTGATGGCTTAAAATATACCTATTTTTCTGGGTTTTTTTCACTGCATGCCTTGGATTTCAGTGCAGATGCACTTCAGACCTCTGGCTAAAGTTTCCAAATGTTGAGCAGCACCTGTAAACTTAGAGCAAACCCGCACAAATGCGAGGCTTATATACAGGCAAATTTAAACAGTTTTAACAAAACTACCAATGACAAAGCCCCAAACTGAGTTCTTCTCCAGCAATTCCCCAAAAAGATGGATGCTGAGCTGCACACTTCAACTACAAGGGTACAGGAAGGCCCTCTTAATGTAAGATGGCTATTTTAAGAGCACTGTAATACCAAACATTCTAGATTCAGCAGGGCTGAATCTAGTATATGCTTCGTAAGGCAAGAAAACAGAATTTATAGACGGGAAGGAGTAGGGAAGAGTCACTTAAAGGTCATAGTGAGAATTTTTAGTAGTATACTATTAGATGACCTGCAGTGGTACCACACTTTGGACAAACTGGCAGCTCTTTGAGTAGCTGTGAACAGTAGATAAGTATGGACAGCATTTTCTATAGAGGATTCTAAACTGGAGAGGTTTGCTTATATGCAAGCATGGGTAACCGCATTTGGACATCATGCAAATGCGAGGCTTCTATAACAGCAGGATGAAAGACTTTTCTAAAGTTAAACCCTCAGGCTAATGAGATAAAAACACAATAAGCTATCAATCAGTAGTTCCCACCTTGAATGGGTTGAATTTAGCTCTCTGCTCCCACTAGAGTGCAAAAGAACCCTCCCAATGTAAAATAAACTGGCTTTGAACTCAAGTGCAGTAACAAATGCTTTAGAACAGAAGTAAGAATTCCTGCAATATCAGGAATCCTTGGAAATAAGTTCACTAACCCTGAGAAATGTTCACAACATGCAAAAACTTTGCAAACTTAGAAATATTTTGGCAGACTCAGAATAGCTTTTGCAGAATACTGTTAACATAACCTAAGAGCAGTAGAGTAACAAACAGATGGAGTTTCTTCAACACGTGCTGGGTAAAAAACAGCGATAAATTCAACCAAATAAATAAATGCAGCACTGAAACAGAGCAAGTGCAAAAAATATACTTATACCAGCTTTGGAAGTCCAGATGGTTTTAGACGCAATCCAAGTCTTGCAGTCACAGATGTCCAAGCCAGGCAGAAGGAAGTTCAGAATAAATGGCCATCCTGAGACACGCATAACTCACCACACCCATAAAAAACCACACACACAGACCCAGATATGTGGAGGTGCTCACATGTACTTACCCAAACCTCAAAGGCCTTTCAGGTGCAGTTCTCAGAAACTCTGCACACACACAAAAGTACAATTGTGTACACTTACCATAAAGGTAGGTGCCTGAGTGTATTCACTTTTGCAGTAATCACCTGTGGGTTATCCCTGTTGTGGTAGCCCTCGGCTGGCCCGAATACCAGAGTCAATGTTTTTGTGCGCTGGCTGCTGTCACCAGTAGTTTGACGTCAGATCATCAATGTTATAAAGCAAGGCAGCCGACGTCATTACATCAGTTTGTCTTGCCCTAACCCATCAGAAGCACAAGGGAAAAGAGAGTAGTGGTCCTGGTGGCTAACAGCCACCTTGGATGCATGTGTCCCCCTAGGAGAAGAAGTTAAATGGGGGATGGAGGGAGGGAAATCAAGACTGCAACAGTGAATACACTCGAACATCTACATTTATGGTAAGTGTACACTACTGTACTATGTTCTTTGTGTCTCACTGTTGCAGTCATCCCCTGTGGGAGGATTCCCAAAGCTGAGGAAAAGGGTGGACGTATAGGTAGAATCCTAGCTATTGGTCAGGAAGCCCTGCAGAATTGCAGAGGCAAACCCTGCCCGAGACCTAGAAAAGAGAGGTAGGTGGTAATGCTTTGTAAAGGTATGGACAGAGGTCCAGGTGGCCACTTCTAAGATGTCCCTGGTAGGTACTCCTCTGAGGAAGGCAGTGAAAATGGAGGTTGGGTACAGATTGACTTAGGGATGGGTTTCCCATGTAGTCTGTACCAAAAATGGATACAGTGTGAAATCCACATGGAAATGGTTTGTTTGGAGATGGGCTTCCCCTCTGTCCCTGGGGCAAAGCTTACAAAAAGCTGGTCAGTTTTTCTGAATGGCTTAGTGCGGTCCAGATAGTATCTGAGTTGTCTGCGCACATCTATTGAGTGTAGAATTCTTTCCCCTTTGTTTTGAGGGTTGGGAATGAAGGTGGGAAGGTGTATGGCCTGGTTAAGGGTCACATCAGATATCACCTTGGGCACAAAAGAAGGATTAGTCCTCAGGGAGACTTTGTCTGCATGGAAAATTATGAAGGACTCAACAGCCATGAGAGCTTGAAGTTCTGAGAACCTTCTGGCTGAAGTGATAGCTAGTAGGAAAGCAGTCTTCCAGGAGAGGTATTTCAATTCTGTTGAAGTGGCAGGTTCAAAAAGAGGTAAGGTTAATTTCTCTAACACTTAATTCAGGTGCCAGGGAGGAGTAGGAGGTCTTCTGGGAGGCGTGATATTAGAAGCCACTCTGAGGAATTGCTTAATCAAACGATGAGAGAAGAGGTGTGGGTCTGAATCACAATGGGCAGAGATGGCCGAGGCATGGATTTTAATAGAGGAGAAGGAGTGGCCACTATTGAGCAACTCTGCTAAGTAATCCAGGATGAGAGAGGTGGAAGGTTGGGAGGTACTGCCCCCTTTTGACTGTTTCCATTACCAGAATCTTCTCCATTTTCCTGCATAAGATTTTCTTGTGCTGGGCCTTCTGGCCTCTGTGATGATGTCCAGGACCTGTTTGCTTAACAGTGACTTCTTGTTAGTTTTTAGTGTATAAGCCATGCTGAAAGTTTGATTGTCTGTAGGTCTGGGTGCAGTACCTTCCTCCTCTTCTGAGTCAAGAGGTCTGACCTTAGCGGAAGCAGCCTTGGGGGCTGTAAGGTCAGAATGCATAGTAAGGGGTACCAATGCTGTCCCGGCCAATTTGGAGCGATGAGGATGGCCTTTGGTCTCTTCTCTCCTGTCTTATTTTGATCAGAACCTTGGGAATAAGGGGCAGAGGAGGGTATGTGTACACAAAGAGAGAGCTTGAGGGGAAGGTCAAGACATCCACCTTCTATGCTAAGAAGTGATACTCCCTGGTACAAAACGTGTGCAGCTGGTGGTTGAGGTGCGAGGCAAAGAGGTCCACCTCTGGGGTCCCCCACTCCTGGGTGACTTGCAGAAAGATTACTCTGTGGATCTGCCATTCGTGGGGGTCCAGTAATTTTCTGCTTAGGTGGTCTGCCAGTGTGTTGTTGATCCATGGTAAGTATTGGGCAATTAGGTGTAGCCCCAAGGAGGTGGCTGTAAGCCAGAGACTCATGGCTAACTTACACAGGGGGTAAGATTGGGTGCCCCCCTGCTTGTTGATGTACCACATTACTGTGGTGTTTGTTTTTATAAGGAGGACCACTGGCCTGAGATGGGGTTGGAAGGATGTCAGAGTGTTTTGCACTGCCATCATTTCTTTCTGGTTGATGTGCAAGTGAAGTTGCTGGGCATTCCAAAGGACGTGGGTACACCTGCCTGCTAGGTGAGCACTCCAAGCTATGTCTGAGGCATCGATGGTGATGGTCTGGCCAGAAGGGCGGAGGATGAAGGGAAGACCCTTGTTCATGGCACAGGCTTCTGCCCACCAGAGAAATTCATCCCTTATGCAAGGGAACAATGGGAGAGTGGCCTCTAGGGACTGAGAGTACTGACACCGAAGGTTCTTTAAGTACCACTAAAGCTTTCTTATGTGAAGCCTGGCAAGAGGGATGAGAAGGATGCAAGATGTTCAGTTTGGATAGATCCAGGATGGGGCGCCAAGTACCCTCTTTTCTGGGAACAAGGAATACTCTGGAGTAAAAACCTTTTCCTGTTTGATCCAGAGGGACAGGTTCTACTGCCCCCTGGGATATTAGTGTTTTTACCTTTTTAATGCCTCTGCCCACTGGTTTGGGGGGAGGTCAGGGTACCCTCTTGGAATAGGGAGTTTGCTGAAGGAGAATCTGTATTCCTGAGAAATTATTTTTAATACCCATTGGTCCTTGGTTATAAAGACCCAATTGTCCATGAAGAGGGTGAGCCTTCCTCCTAGTTTTAGATGACTGAAAGGAGGGCAGAGGGGGAGGGATAGTCATTGTGAGTGCTTACCATAGAAGCTTGGCTTAGAACTCCCTGCCTTTGAGGCGGAAGTGGTCCACTGTTTGCTTCTTTGCTAGTCCTGGGATAGGGGCCTAGATGTCCTGTCCCTGTAGGGCTTACATTGGCCATGTCTGCTGGATGCAGGGAAGGCCCAGTGCTTAGAGGGGAAGTTCCTGCTGAATCTGGGTGGTTGAACTTGAAAGAAATCTTTTACTGTTTGCATAGATTTTGCTTTGTCTTCCATCTTTTTAAGCACCTCTTCTGCTTTTTCCCCAAACAGGCATTCCTTATCTAGGGGTGCATCAATAAGTTTAGACTTGACATGATCAGGGAGAGGTAGTTCCTTCAGCCATGCATGTCTTCTAATAACAGATCCTGTCACTGCTGCCCTGCTAGAGGCTTCTAGAGCTTCATATCCACATTGTAATGAGTGTTTGGCCACTTGACAAGCAGAGTGTAGTCATTCTGCCAGTTCTTTCGAGTTGGCACCATCAGGAGAGGTAGCAATCTTCTGTTTTAATTGTTCCAAAGTGTGTTGTTGATATTTTAACATATGGAACTGACAACTGAGTGCTCTGATAGCTAAGGTTGCACAGATGTATACTTTTTTACCTCATCTGCCCAGAGCTCTGGAGTCTTTGTCAGAAGGAAGAGGATTCTTGGCAGAAATAGTCTTAGCTCCTTTGGGTCCCTGTGTAATGACCTCTGGACTGCAGCAGCGTTCCTGTACAGGTATTTGTGAGAATCTGGTACTCTGTAGTACCTGTTAGGTTTAGCTGGAGCAGAAGGCAGGGCATCAGGGGCTAAATTGGATTCAAGGAAAACATCATCCACCACTTCTAGAATAGGTGGGATGGCCAGGGGTCTGTGCTAGGGGAGGTCAAGAAACTCTCTAAGTCATTTCTTTGACTGTGGTTAGTCCTGAGATTCCCGCTGAAAATGTTTCCTGAGGGAGTGAAGGGTTTCCTCAAAGGAGAGGTTCTCTGGAGGGGAGGCAGAGGGGATGGATTCCTTTGCATCTGAATACTCATAAACAGTTAAGGGCTGTTCTTCCTCTTCAAAGGCAAAATAATCAGAGTCCTCAGACTCTTGGTCTGACATAATTTCTGGAGAAGGAAGCCTTTTCCTTTTTGGAGTGGGGGCCTGCTCGAAGGAGAGGTCCTCTGGAGAAGAGGCAGAGGGGATGGATTCCTCTGCAACTGAATCCACATAAACAGTTAAGGGCTGTTGTTCCTCTTCAAAGGCAGAATAATCAGATTCCTCAGACTCTTGGTCTGACATAATTTCTGGAGAAGGAAGCCTTTTCCTTTTTGGAGTGGGGGCCTGAGTTCCTCGGATAAGGGAGATAAGATCCTCCGCCATTTTAAGCATTTGAGCTTGGGGTGAGGGAGGAATAGCAAGATGGTGGCTAGAAGCATATTTTCTAGGAATGGCCTGGCTTCGAGGCCTGAGAGAATCTGTCAGTCTCTGAGAAACGGTAGTCGGAAGAGAAGACGTCATTTTTTGTCTAAAAATGGTAGTGCGAAGGGCTTCTCAGAAGCCTGTGCCTGTGTCACGGCTCCGGACCCAACCGAGGCAGAGACAGCCAAATGTGTAGAAAATGAAGTGGATTTCTGCAACATACCAGAATCTGAAAGGGTCTTGGCAGAGGCCTGCATAGAAAGCGAGTCATGCATCAGGGGCTGAGAAAGCGCCTCACTGAATTCCGGAGAACTGACGACTTGCTTAGCGGTAACATCATCAGAAGGCTTAGCCTTGTGTGGCCCGTCTCTATCCTTACATTTTTTCGGAATGGCGGCAGATTGTTGGTTGATGGATGCCATATCGGAATTCAAAGACTGAATATGAAAATAATTGTCTACAAAAAGACTTCTACGGTGAATGGTTCTCGCATTAAAGAGGGCACAGAACCAGCAATGAGGGACGTCGTGGTATGGACCTAAACAAGTGATACAGTAAGAATGAAAGTCTCAGTGTGGGATCTGCTTTCCAAAGGTGACAATTGTTAACTTTTTTGGACATCAGTCAGAGCAAGAAAAAAGGGTCCCCAACAGCATACTTAGCTTTAGACATTTTCTGCTGAATTTTGACTTTTGGTAGCGACCGACCAGCACTCGTGCAAACTGCTTCTGCTACGGGTTTCCCGGCAAGAAAGACTGGTGTAACTATGTCAGCTGCCTTGTTTTATAGTACTGATGACCTGACGTCAGACTACAGGTGACAGCAGCTGGTGCACAAAAACGTTGACTCTAGTATTCGGGCTGGCTGAGGGCTACCACAGCAGGGACAACTCACAAGTGATGACTGCAACAGTGAAACACGAAGATCATCAAGACAATTCCGACCACAACATATAAAGTCACATCTCATTGTGTCTCAATTACCAAGCCCATGAGGCAAAACACTCCGCAAGCCAATATTCAGGTCATAGTAGATTCCATTGTGAGACACACTGATGTCCCTCTTACCAGGCTGGATAAGGAGAAGGTTAAAATTAGCTGCATGTCAGAAACCAAGATCCACCAGATCATGCAAGCAGTCGGCTCACTTATCCCTACGTGCTAGTATGACTCGGTCATACTCCAAGTGGGCATGAATGACCCGAGATGTACCTCCTTGCACTATCTGAAGACAGACATGACTGAGCTCTCAGAATATGTGTCACAGGCAGGTATGAGCCTAGCACTGAGCAGCATTCTACTGTCTCCATGGATGATACCACAATACCAACAGAAATGATGGATTTTAACAAGTAGCTTAGCCACTGGTGTTATTCTAAAGGGTTTAAACACTTGTCAACCTGGGAAGACACAGTTGACAGGCCATGCTGCTTTACCAGGGATAGTTTTCACCTGACAGCTCTAGGCTTTTGGACATTGGTCAAAATATTATCCACCCCTATAGTGTCTTTTATAGGTACCTCCAGAAAGACAAACCTTCAAACATAACAAAAGCTACTCAGCACAAGCTAAAGGGTTTACTGATCAGTACTAGGAATCTAAACAAGAAATTGCATTGCCTATAAGCTCTCCTCGCCCTGGAGATTGCTGGTGTCTGTGCAGTTACTGCAACATGGTTTAAAGCCATGGAAAGCACTCCAGCAGTGCATGGCTATAATGTCTTTCATAATTTCCAACCACCTACTGAGCATGAAACAGCAAAATGCAGTGGTGTATCTAGACACAGAAAGGATAAGCACACGTCAAGACTTGTCAAACAATACCCATGGGAAAAAATCCATGACCATATTCTTGTTAGCTTCATGTCTCCCACCCTGAACCAGGAAACCTCTACATCATACCTGAAGTTACTAGAATCACTCACCATCCAGCCCAATACCATACTCATGGGTGATTTAAATACCTCTCAATTAACTGGGAGTCATGCACGACCACTAACTTGCAGGCCCAAAGATTTTTTGAGTTTGTAAATTCAAATGAGGAGATGCTGTCAGTCTGCACTCCCATTAGAAGAACAAATATCCTAGAATGTTACTCACAAATATGGGAGAGTGCTGCACCCCCCTTCCCCCCAGTGTGATATCCTAACTGGTAAGATAAGATCAAAAAATGGTCTGCCTTGAAATAGAGGTAAAACTAGTCCCATCATCTAACTCCAAAAACTTTAAGAACTTCTCTAAGGTAAATTATCCTATATTAAGGGACAGCATACCTAGTTTCCAGGCTCTCCCAAATCCAGAAAACACAGAAACCTATGCAGCGGCATACACAAAAGCCCTGTAAGACCATACAAACAACCACATAGAAACTGCAGTAGTAGACTGAAATATACCCAGGTCAAGCCACAAAAACAAGCTACCCTGGTGAATCCCTGGTATTAATAGGTTGTATAACAAAAGAAAGAAAATCCTGTTCAGAAGTACGAGAGAATGTGCACAAAAGAGCAAAAAGTCCCTCATTAGTCTTAACAAGTGAATTTGAGAACTAGTCTAGTCTCTGAAGGTAGACTTTGAGGTAAAAACATCCTCCAAAGCTAAGGATAACCATAAGACATTTTTTCAGTTAAGTTCGCAGTCTTAAGGGCAACATCTAACAATGTGCAGAATTAGTTGTGGTTGGCATCACCTAAACTCAGCCAAAAGATGTAGCAAATCTGCTGACTGTAAAATTGAGCTCAAATTTCACCTCCCCATCACCCCCAGTTCCCCCCAAGAAATACCTTCCACTGCCAATTATCACCAAAGAACAAGTTTCCACTGCACTCTCTAAAGCTAAAAACATAGCTTCAATGGGGCCTGATGACAGACCAGTTTGTCTCTTAAACAGCTTAAAAGAGGACATATCAGGACCATTACGATCTTCATTTAATCAGAGCCAATGGGCTGATTTTCTCCTGATACAGTGGAGGACAGCAACAGTCATCCTTCAGCATAAAGGGGGACCATCAATTGACTTGGGAAATTACACACCCATAAGTTTGACTAGTCGTATATGTAAAGCCATGGAAAGAATAATCTTGGACCTGATAAATAATGACATAGGAAACCTCCAAACACCAGACCAGACACAATTCGGGTTTGTCAAGGACAAGTCATGAATACTGAATGTGGTAGATGTCTTTGAGAAAGTCACTAAGACTGTGGATAAGGGTAAAACAGTACTTCCTACCTTGACCTGCCCAAGGCATTTAACACAGCTCTCTACTCAGGTATTATAAATAAACTCAGAAAACTGGGCATAAATCCCTACATCACCAGGGGGATAGCCAGTTGGCTCATGGACAGGACACATGTTGTTAAAGTGGGTGAATCCAGATCCAGCAAGAGGCCAGTTAGTAGTGGGGTGCCATAGGGCTCAGTGCTGGGACCACTCCTGTTCGGAATATACTTCTCTGAAGTCAAGGCTAATGTGTAAGGCCTCTGGATGACAGTTTGCTGACAACTAAATGCTGGGGGCAATCACTGAATCCCCAATAATGTAGATATCCTTCTGAAGGGTCTAGATCATACAAATGATTGGTTCATAGGTGTTTACTAGGCTAACGACCACAAGGGCCTTTTTAAACCTAGCCATGCATCCCAAATCTCTGAGAAGTTCTGAGAACCTTAATAAGTGCTTAATAAGTGTAAGCATGGGCCTGAGAGATGAACCATTTACAGGTTACCTCTGTCCATTAGAGACACAGGTGCCAGATCTATGGCCTAAAACTAAATGTGAAAAAATTATACCCTTTGGGAATTCCAATACCCCGGAAAATTACATCATCAACAGCATGCCCCTTGGAGTAGATTCAGAAGTGAGAGATCTATATACACGGATAGATAGTAGCCTGAATTTTGGCCACCATGTGTCTACAGTGGTAAGGAAGTCCTTCTACGTGGCAAAACTTGTAAGTAAAGGTATGGTATCCAGATCCAAGGAATTTGCACTGCTGTACATACCCTCAACAGAGCAATAGTTCCACAGAATGTACCACCATTTGGCATGTACTTGACTAATGCAGCTAGAGTGAACTCGGATGTTCTTCATAAAGAAAATACATGGTGTAAACAACATCCTATGAGGATAGGCTAAAAGCCCTATCCCTTTACTCTGTCTCCTATGGACTATTAAGGGGTGACCTATGCCTGACCTACAAGGCACTCACAGATCCAGCCCTGATGGAACTGCTACACATTCACAAGTAAAACAGCACAAGAATCACCCAATCTAGGGGTCTAAACATAATTAGTGACTCAAACAAAAATTGCTAGAGAGACAGATATCTGTGTCAGAGATTGGCCCTTTTTCAGTCCAGGCTTCCTATTCATGTTAAGCAAGGCCCTTACCTCGCCCTCTTCAAATGCAATCTGGATCGAAATCTCAAATTCACACTTGGGTAGTACCTATGTCCCTTAAGGACCAGGGCAATCTGTAAGATACTCAAGGCCAAGCCACAAACCATGCCATTGTTTTCCCCTGGGGCTATATATTGCAGCAGTCTGTCTGTCAATTACAATAAAATCCTTATTTAAATGAAGACTGCTAGGTTTGCTCAATTTGTCACTATATAAGCATGTGCAGTCTTTTAAATGAGGAGTTAGAATATGGAGTATATAATTTTAAGGTTAATGAACTAGTGAGCTAGCAACAGTAACTTGCAGGTGATGTGGTACACAGATACTCTACTGAATTCAGTATGAATATATTCCTCATGCAGGTTAGACCACATCTCCTGTCTGCTGCATTTATTAAGCTTTTTGATAGAATAGAAGGATTCTTTAAAAGTGTGCAAAGATGCAACACTCCTTTAAGGAACTACCGAGCTACTTGGCCAGGTATGGTTCAGTACCAGTCCTAAACTTCATGACATCAGGAAGGGCAGAAGTAAAACACATACATAAATCAGACTGTGTTTTGTCGGGAACGAATGACCTGATACATTAATTATGTTGCGGCAAGAAATGTTATTCAGAATAGGTTTTGAGACCTTACTGAGATTACACAAAACCAAATCTAAAATGCCAGGCTACAAAGACTACTTTAAAATGTATAATTCCCATTAATTTCCTTACTTTTTGACCACAGTACCTCATATTGAAAGTTCTAGTCCACATTTTCTCCCCATTGGTGAATATTTGTAGCCACATATTAAGGGCAACAAAAAACTTTGAAAAATATCACTAAACCTACCAGCCTGTCACTGAGGGTAAAATGTAATCTTTTACCTTGGAGTCATCAGCATGGGGAATTGCCTGAACTGCATCTATAGAATTTAATGAGTGCACCAAACTAAAGTCTAAGGATGTAATGCATGGTATCCGTAAGGTGATGTCACCAATGAATATACTAACTTTGTTTGGGAGACAGTGTAACAAAAAGTTTATGAAGCTTTTTATTAAAATTATATCCCAAATAAACAAGCAAGGAGAATGATGTATACTGTGACACTTAACCCATTAGATTTTGCAATGCAATGAAAATCAGTACTTTCATACCTTAGGTGTTACATTCTGAAATATTCTCCAGTCATAACGCACACACTCTAAACTGACAAAAATTAATGCAATAATTTATTATTTTCATCACCTGTATGACAGCACAGACAGTTACATTTCTAAGCATGTTTTCCTTAACTTCATGCTGTAACACTCAGTAATTTTCCTTCCCATAATAATACTCCATTCATTACCAAACTATTAAAAAAAATCAGGGTCAACACACAACGGCAGGCTGTCTGTGAGTTTCTAATTGAGTCTTCTGACAGCATCTTTTGTTCACATTTCAAATTTCACAAACAAAGCACAACCATCCTCTCTCAACTCAATCTTGAAATAAGCACAAATATTTCTTTCTGCCTAATTTGCTTTCCCACAGAACACAAATGTCCCTTCTGGCCTAGTTTGCTTACAAATAATGTAATACTACTTGAAGAAATGCATTTTTATAGTTATGCTTTTAGTATTTTAACCTGTTAACAACATGCACCATAATCATAGAATACTTAAGGCCCACATTATACAGATGTCCAACACAGGTCAGGATCACCTGCAAACTGACCAGAATGAGCAGTAATGAATCTTCTTCTTCTTCTTTTGACTTTTCCTGGTTAGGGGTCGCCACAGCAGATCACCTGTCTGCTCATGATTGGCAGTGGAGTTTTACGGTGTCAAGTTTCCAGCCCGGTGCCTAACCTTCCACAGAAGGCACACACACGCACAAACTCACGCCTAGGGCCAATGTAATGAATACCATGTCATAAAAATGAAGAACCTTTTCCACTTAATGCATATTTTGGTCAAGCTGAAGGCTTTATAGCAGCATCAATTATGTCTGGCTCTCCATCCACAAGATTGGGTGGGATAAGGGCATCTGCAACAGCAGCAGCAACCAGGCCATGTGGTGGAGCAGTCTTTACCATAGGTGTGAGGGACACTCCTGATTAGGAGTGAGGGGGTCCTGTATCACCATTGACCTGATAGATTAAATTTATACCTTTAATAGCCAGCAGGGGTTCTGACAATGAGCTCTGGCCTTTCCTTCTTGAATTTTGTGTTGTGAGAACAGCAGGATGACACAGAGGAGAGGAATGTCCTATGCCACATGATGGAGACAGCATTTATCGAGGAACCTGTGATTATCCTGCTAAATGGAACATTAGTGCAGGAAAACCATATCAATCTCCAGTGTGACCACTTTTGAAACATCCAAACTAAGCACAGCTTTTAAAATTGTACCTCCTGGAAAGGCCTGCACTAGCATCTCGGGAAGTTTGCCAACATTCTCACCTCACAAGGCATGTAAACTGCTAAGAAATACTGCTGTCCACCACCCAGTGAAAAATGGACATCTCCTGCCTACAAAACGTATGCAATTACATCACTCCTCACTTGCTTAGCTATTACTCAATGGATTAGTTATTAGTACAAATAATAAATGGCCCTAAAAGTTGAAATCACTCCAAGATATTCAAGCCTGGAAGGACAGTCTGTAACTTCATCTGGTTTATGGGAAGCAGCTTCTCCACAGGAGATCAATTCTCTTTATGCGCACAAGAGATGAGGTGAACTCTGTAACATGTCATCAGGATCTGTGATGTGTGCAGCAGTAGGAAGAGAAGACTGAGATTGATGGACCATGTGCACCACTGAGCAGTGTCAGTGGTACAACAGGAAGTACACTTGTCTTTGGTGCTGGACAACCAGAAGGTTAGGGAATTTATTCCCACTCCAGCTGACTGCTACGTGTGCATCATCTTTCAGATGAGATGTTAAATTAAGGTCCCATCTATATGAGCTGGTGGTTGCTCAGGTGGATGTAAAAGATCCCATGGCTTTTATCAAAAACAGTAAGAGTTCTTTATTTTACACAACATAAGAAGTGCCTTATTTACATATTTACAACATGTACATATTTACTGGGATATATATATATATATATACACACACACACACACACACACACACACACACACACACACACACACACACACACACACATGTATATGTATAGGGTGTATATTATATAATCGAAGTTTAAAAACATCGAACTTCATATGTCGAATGACATATGAGTGAAGTTTGAAACAAAATATATAACAAAAAATTTAAAAAAAAAACTAACTGAATGCTGTAAGCAGGGGGCCAAGCACCCCTGCACGCTCAATGTGGGGGTCTGTGCCCCCCACAGCCCCCTACTTAAATACACAAACTCCGAGACGTCACTTCAGTGCAGAAAAGAGAAATTTTCCATTCTGAACCGTACAGAGCAATTCTTTGTAACCTTCAAACTTTTGAAAGTTTGATCATATGGTGTCGGCCATATGACATTTAAACTTTCCATCGTTCAATTATTTAATAGGGACCCTATGTATATATGGGTCCCCTCAATTTTGTCGAATGGCCGGAACACTGAACCCTGTACAGCTGAGACCATATGCATGAAACCTCAGATCATCAAAACCTAAGTAAAAAAAAAAAAAATAATTTTTTTTTTGCTGCAATGGGGGCTATGTCCCTTGCACCCCTCACAACCCCTTCTACTTAAACTTAGAGATCACACTTATGTTGAAGTGAATGGGAATTTTTCCCTATGGCGATCACCATGCAAATGGTTCAATGTTCTAAAAACAATGTTTTCATCTCGCTGATCCACAGTTTGACATTTCAGCCATTTGAAGGGGATCTAAATATATATATATATATATATATATATATATATACACACACACACACACACACACACACACACACACACACACACACACACACACACATACATACATAAATATATGTATCTACTTTAAAACGTTTCCTTATCACAAAGTCGAGTATTACAACAGTGAGACCACAACATCGCACACATACAACATGGAAACCCACTACATCTAGTAACACAACTTTACAAAACAGAGACCAAAACACAAACTCAGAACGCAGAGAATCACAACGTTAAAAATAGTGCATTACAGCCATATACTTTAAAAGTGAGAGCACCACTTTAAGATGTTGTACATAATACCACAGTCCCGGAGTGTTAGGCAACTTGCACCCTACCAATACATTGCAAAAGGGTAAGGGTATCTTAATAATTGATGGATACGTGTATAACCTAGAAAGCACAGTCAGCTGAAAAAAATATTGTTACTGCAAATATAAGCTTGTTGATAAGTGCAAAGGCAGAGTAGTTACTGTTTCGTAGTCTGATAGCAAAAGGTTATGTAAATCAGCCACCCATAGTCATACAGGTAATGCAGTAGAGGTGGAGAGGTAGCTGATGTGCACTGAGCTTAAACAAAAGGCTATGTTATCTAGGGATATGCCATGCCTAATTGGGGATGATGTAATGATGTCCACATCCTTAGAATATGTCTCCGGTCTGCCTATTCAGTATTTCAAGGATATAAAGTGAATATATATATATATATATATATATATATATATATATATATATATATATATGTGTGTGTGTGTATATATATATATGTCTGGAGATTTAATTTAGTTTTTTTTCTCATAGTTTTTTCAGTGTGACCTTTTAACTCTTTGTTTGTATATATATATATATATATATATATATATATATATATATATATATATGTATATATATATATATATATATATATATATATATATATATATATACACACACACACATATCTATATATATATATATATATATATATATATATATTTTTTTTTTTACCATTTATAATTTTTCTTAAAACAACTTCATTGTTACTCTTCCATAATGGACTTCCACTCATTTCACAGCCATAATCTAATATTTTGCAATACGTCTGCCAAAATCTATTTATCATAAAAGAAAATTTAATTCAGTCTTTTATTCCAAATAGGTTCATAGGTTCATAGGTAGGTGCTAGGCTATCTGCCCGAGGGCATTTATAAGCCTAGCCAGAGTGTGTCGGCTTTCCCCACCCCATTGATTAATTAACTGATCCTCTGTCAAGCAGAGCCAATGAAATGATCCCAGGGGTGAATTTTCTGTTACCCATCCACTCAAGGTTTCTCTTGAAGAGTGTTAGTGAGGGGCTCTGCCTGATGTAATTTGGAATTTTGTTCCAAAGCATGGGGAGTCTCTGTGACAGGAATCTATCCCTCCAGCATGTTCTATTTATTGTTGTGGCGAGGTTTAGCTCACTAGAGCGTGTGGCTCGCAGTGACTTGGATTCCTTTAGGTGGAGCCTGTCCATCAATTCTGAGTTGGACATGGCTTTGTAAGTCAGGCAGAGATCACCTCTGAGTAAGCGATATGCCACTGAATACAGCCAGAGTTTTTCAGTCGGGCTGCATAGGACATATGTTTGAGACCAGTAATCCTCTTGGTGAGGTACTTTTGTGGTCTTTCCAGCTGTTGGAAGTGTCTTGTGAGGTACATTCCAAATGGGGCATTGTACTCTATGATGGGTCTAATGAGTGATGAGAAGCTGGGCACTATAACCTCTTTATTTCTAGATGTGAACCCTTTAGTAATTAGATGGGCCACATAGAAGGATTTCCTAACTATTTTGGCAATATGATTGTCAAAGTTGTGATTACTATCTACCTGGGTCCCCAGATCTCTTATTACCTCTTCTGTATTAAGGGGGCTGCTACCTATGTGGTAATTTGTGAGTGTTTTGTTTTTCCCAAATGGGATGACTATGCATTTTTTGGCATTTAGCTTGAGGCCATGACTTTGGTACCAGGTGTCCATCTCAGTAAGGCCCTTTTGGAGGATGTCCGTGTCAGCCGGAGAGTCAATTATGGCTCTCAGTTTGCAGTCATCGGCGAACTTGGTTAGCCATAGTCCTCCTGTGTTTGCCTGTACTTTTGAGAAGTATATGCCGAACAGTAAGGGTCCCAGGACCGAGCCTTGCGGGACACCACTTGTGACTGGTTTAGAGTGGGACCTGGAGCCCGCTATTCTTATCGTGTGAGTTCTGTCTGTAAGCCAGTTGGCAACCCATCTCATGACGTAGGGATTTATGTTCAGGCTGGTGAGTTTTTCTGTAATACCTGAGTGGGGAATGGTGTTGAAAGCCTCAACGAGGTCAAGGTAGGCTGTGTGAACCACATTTCCCTCGTGTATGGCCTTGGTGACTGTCTCGAAGAAGTCAACCAGGTTTAGTAGGCATGATCTGCCCTTAACAAAGCTGAACTGGGTCGGTTCAAGTGTTTGGAAGTTCCCAATGTCTTTGTTAATGAGTTCCATGATGATGCGCTCCATAGCCTTGCAGACCAGGCTAGTCAGGCTTATGGTGCAATAGTTACCAGGGTCTGTTGTGGCCCCTCCTTTGTGGAGAGGAATAACCATTGATGTGCGCCATTCTATGGGCATGTAGCCTGTGGAGAGGCTGAGGTTGAACAGCGTGTTTAGGTGGGGGGGTTAGTTCATTCTGTAGTTCTTGCAAGACACATCCTGGGACACCATCTGGTCCCATTGGCGCTTTGTTTTTGGCTTTTGAAATGGCTGTTTTCACCTGTGTGTCTCTGATTTTTGGGACACTACACTTTTCCGGTATTGTTGTGGGCCCTTTTGGAGGTGAGAGGCGGGTGCAGTTTGCACTGAATCTAACTGCCAGGATGTTGGCAATATCAGTAGGTTCAGTATATTTTGTGCTATTTTGCACTAGTTCAGTGCATATCTGCAAGTTACCCCTTAGATTCTTAACATAGCTAAAGAAGGCTTTGTGGTTATCTTTTGAATCCTTGGCTATGTTTCTTTCAAAGTTAGCCTTGGATGATTTCATGAAATAACCCATTATTACATAAAATAATTTCTTATCTGCCCTTCATATGTATTTTCTTTTGTTCTTATAATATCCATACATAATCATATTCATAACTATATTATGCCATTGATATTCTCAAAAAAAAATATTCACACATATTTTTCCAGAGTTTCTCCACTCTTCGACATTAACAAAAATCTCTATTGTCTCTCCCTCCTACAAAATAAGCACAGTTACTTTTAACTTTATTTTTAAATGGGATATTCCCCTTTACCAGTAATTTATTTATTATCAGACTCCATATGAAGTCCTAAAACCCTACTGTCTTGGTACAACACTTTTTTCCTGACCTTAATGGTTTTAAATATTTGTGGTAAAAGTTCACGTGGATTTACATAATAATATTGTTTCATCACATTATTATACCACATCCTTCTATCTTCCTCTATGACAGGGGTGTCCAAACTTTTTACACCAAGGGCCATATGTGGTAAAATACACAAACAGCCGGGCCACTCATTCGAGGTGAAGTATATATTGCCTCACCTGGTTTATTTAATTTTAAGTAAACTAAATCACTCAGCCTACAACACTGCTTTTCATGAATAGGATTTTTTTAGAACAAAAAAGGTTGGCAGTTCATTCTCAAAACAGCTGCCTCTGATTTTAAGTATATAATGTTTTATCTTGATTCATTTTGGATAAATCGAGTTATGTACCCTTCCGTTTCTTCATATGAGGTCGCATTCAATTGTTTAACTTTATTCATTCATTTACTTATGCATAGTTATTTGTGTGTGTACAGTTTTGTTGGCGATCACCAATATTACAGCATTCAGTTATGATTTGGGAGTTAAAAACATGTGTTCTTTTCAAATGCAAGGTCAGTGATTGTTGTGTACAATAAGTTTTAAACATTATGCCTTAGCCTAATTGCATATTCATGAGATTTAATGTTATTGGAGGGTTTGAATCTCCAAAGCTTATAAATATGTTGGGGTAATGTTATTCTCGTTGTCTGATGAAGTCTGTTGTATAGACGAAAAATGCGGAGTTTTGTCAAACGTTTCACATTTTATGTGGATTGAATAAACTGTTTGTGTATACTAGAGCTGTCCGGTGCTTGGTTTCGCCTCGATACGGTGCTTTGTGGTGCTTACTAGTTTTTTTGTTTTTGCACTGTTCTTTATCTGTGGTTTAAAACCAAGAAATGCAATATCGCCAGGTTCATGTGCGGGCCATATTTTGGTAGATTTTTGGAATTTGCTGTGGGCCAATTAAAAATGGATTGCGGGCCGTAGTTTGGACACCCCTGCTCTATGACATCAATTTTATTTTCCATGTAAATATTTCATTTACATGTTCTTTTTTCTCTTTTTCTCATCACTCCCAGATTTTTTGTACTTACATTAAAACATTCTCAATATTAACTCTCATTCTATTCCTTTACTTACGTTTATACTCTATACAACTTTAAAGAAGCACAATAAACAACTGGATTTAGTAACCCCAATCCCCCCACTTTGCTCACATACAGCACACTCCTTTGCAGTGGGTTTAATCCTGAACACCATATGAATGAAAACAACAACTGCACAATTTACTTTTCAAATTTTTACGGGATCATATAAACATGACATCATATAAACATGACATATATGCTATGTTCCCAATAATACCAAATTCATCAGATAAACCTTTCTCCTGAATGCTAATGTATATGTCCTCCACTGAAGACATGCTTCTTTCATTTGTTTTATCAAACCCTCCCATTGTATCCTAATTTTATTTTTTCCCAAATGTTTATTCCTAGCAAAAACACCTCATTCATTGAAAAATGCACACCCACAATTTTCATCACATCACCTAAACCTTTATTTTATCTTTATTCAGGATCACTCCCATGTCATTTAAACATACATTCAAACAAACACTTACCTTGTCCATATTTTGTTCTTAGCAACTACAACTATATTGTCTGCATATGTTAAAATTGTTGGAATCACCACCTACTTCTGCATCACTTATCAAGCATTTTTCATTTTATAAGCTACTTCACTCACTATTACATTTATTCCACTCGTGGGACATCCTTGTCTTATACCACACTTCATGCATATTTCTTTAGTCAGCCACCCATTCACTAACACTCTCAATCTATTGTTTTGATATGCTGACATGCACACTCTCCTAATTCTATTACCTGTTCTATACTTCTCCATAACATCTCACAAAGCATGTCCTACTGTATCAAATGTCTTGCTAATATCGCTTACCGTAAGTTTCACAACCATTCAATCTACATTAGGCAGAGCCCCTCACTAACACTCTTAAAGAGAAACCTTGACAAGTGTATGGGAAACAGAAAATTTACCCCGGGGATCACTACAGTGGCTCTGCTGGACAGAGGCACAGGGAACTAATGGCTCTGCTGGACCGAGGCACAGGGAACTAATCTAAGGGGGTGGCGAAAGCCAACACATTCTGGCTAGGCTTATAGATGTGCTCGGGCAGATAGCCTAGTACTTACCTATGAACCTTTAACTTATAATATCATCCACAATTTCTCTCACATTCAATAACAATTCTTCACATACCTTCCCTTTTATACCATATATACTTTTTTCCATAATATCTCTCATCCCTCCTTCCATTCTCATAAATTATTTAGTGCAATAGGTCTCCGATTTTCTATTTCATTCGTTTTATCTGTCTTCCATATAAATTTTAATACCTTGCTATGTAACTCTTGATAAACAAATGCAGTTCCTTCAGTACATTTACAAAATACTCCCTTTGCCAATCCATTAATTTCTTGTACATACCATCTGGGGCTGAAACTGAATCAACATTTACTTTCCTACGTACCTCATCAAATTTGCTAATATTAATTTTGTTTCATCTTTTTCTTTAACTCACTCTGGATTTCTTTATCTTTTTTTTCTTTCCATTCTCTCTTATTTTCCCTCTTTTTATACTTATTCATATTTTCCACATGCTGTACTACAATATTCATAATTTGTTCTTGTGTTCTTTTTGCCTCTCTTTATATGTTTTTCATTTCCTTCATTGTATTAATATCCCCTTCACATTGTTACCAAATATGCAGACACCTTCTCCCTTGTAAATAATATTTCTTCCTAAACAGTAATGCCTTAATTTTTCCTCAATTTTTTATACATTTCTTTTTCTATATACTAATACTCTATTGTTTTATTATTAAAGTTTATAATACATTTCTATACAATTTCTCATACTTAACTTTCTCTTCCTTTCTTTTATCATCCCACGATTGAAAAAAAAAAACACTTTTTATTCTTTTTTAAATTCAACCCACATTCAGACCAGTTGTTATAGAAGTCTTTCATGGTTATATAATCCTTCCATAACTGAACACTTCCCGCATCCCATAATCTCACGTTTGTTTTTCTCCTTTTCCTACTTTAATATACCCCCCTTTCATCCATCACCTCTAGCCATATTGCTAAATAGTCTGAAAAAAACATCACAACTATATCACCATCTTATACCTTCAAACCTTCCAATAATATAAAATAACTAATTTCAGATCCAAGTACCCCCTTCTATAAGTCCACTGACTTTAGTTCCACATTTTATCATTTCCTGTATTTTTTACACCTCTCCCTTTCTACTTATATTTCCCCTTAAATCACAGTTACAGTTCCCTGCAAATGAGCTACTGCACAATGGTACCTCCTAAACCGAGCCAACAGATATTGTCAGTGCACTGGCCGACAGACTCAGTGCCAAATTTACCCGCCCAAAGGACCAATCACAATACCAGTACATTGCCAAGCACCCAGTATTACCGCTGCACAGGTTAAAACAGCACTGTCCAAGGCCAAAAATACAGCTTCTATGGGACCTGACTATATCCCTGGTTGTGTTCTACACAGGGTTAAAAAGCAGAAGCAAAACACAAACTAATAGTCCAAAAACAAGGAAGTAACCACAATGCAGCACAAAAAGAAATTACACTAGCGATAAGATTAAGCGCTTTTCGTTTATTACAGTGAATAAACTTCTTCAGATCAGAAGAAGTTTATTCATTGTAATAAATGAAAAGCGCTTAATCTTATCGCTAGTGTAATTTCTTTTTGTGCTGCATCATGGTTGCATCGTGGTTACTTCCTTGTTTTTCTACACAGGGTTGCCAGATTTCCGACTGGCCAGGTAGGGACAAAAAAAGTCTTTCACAGCAAGTGAAGACTAAAAAAAAAAGGTCTTCCACGCTAGGTCTTTAATGCGGAACATCAGAGTTCCGCATTAAACAAAAGTAGCTCTGTGTTTATTTATTTTTTTTTGATTGGCCCGGGCCAATCAAAAATAAATAAACACAGAGCTACTTCTGTTTAATGCGAAACATCGCAGTTCCGCATTAAAGAGAAGTAGCTCTGTTTTGCGATTTTTTGATTGGCCTGTATACCAGTATACGGGCCAATCAAAAATCGCTAAACACGGAGCTACTTCTGTTTAATGCGGAACTGCAATGTTCCGCATTAAACACAAGAAGCTCCGTGTTTAGTGATTTTTGATTGGCCCATATGCCGGTATACGAGCCAATCAAAAAAAAAAAAAACAAAGTGGAGGCTGCCCGGGATTTAAACCGGCAGTGCAGGATTTGGGATCAGGCTGCTGATCCTGGGTCAGTTCCACCCAAATAGGGACGTCTGGCAACCCTGGCTCTACATGAACTACAGAGTAAGCTGGCACCTCACCTGTGTGCTCTGTTCAATCACAGACTCACCTCAGGCTTTGTCCCTGCCGAATGGTGCACTGCTACACTTATCCCTCTCCACAAATAAGGAGCGACTACAGACCCTTGGAACTATTACCCCATTAGCCTGATGAGTGTGATATGCAAGGCTATAGAACGCATCATCATGGACCATCAGGAAGTAAATAGTGTGGGAAGAAATAGCCAGGGAATTGTTATGGCTAGGCTTGTATAGGCCCTAGGGCTGATAGCCTAGTACCAACCTATGAACCTAATAATCGAGGATATAGGGAATCTCCAAACTCTGGATCCCACACAGGTTGGTTTTGTAAAGGGTAGATCATGCCTGCTCAACTTGGTCGACTTCTTTAAGTCAATCACCAGAGCTGTGGATGAAAGCAAGGTGATTCATACAGTCTACCTTGATCTGGCCAAGGCTTTTGATACCATTCCCCACTCAGGAATCATAGAAAAACTCACCAAGCTTAGCATCAACCCCTATATAACTAGGTGGGTTGCAAACTGACTCACAGATAGAACCCACAGTGTGAAAGTAGCTGACTCCAAGTCAGACTGCCGATTAGTCACGGGTGGAGTCCCACAGGGTTCAGTCCTGGGTCCTCTCTTGTTTGGTATCTACTTCTCTGAAGTCCAGGCCAACATGAAGGGACTCTTGCTGACAAAGTTTGCAGACGATTGCAAGTTGGGAGCTATTATTAACTCCTCAAGTGATGTTGAGATTCGACAGAATGGCCTCACTGAGACCAATGACTGGTGTCAGAACCATGGCCATAAGCTCAATGCCAAAACATGTGTCATCATCCTCTTTGGGAAAAACCCAGTTCCCATGAATTTCCACATTGATGATAGTCCACTGAACATAGAAGATGTTATAAGAGATCTGGGAATACAGGTTGACAGCAACCTCTCTTTTGATCACCACATTACCACTGTGGTCAGAAAGTCCTTCTGTGTGACACATCTTATTACTAAGGGTTTTGTATCTAGAAAGAAAGAGGTCATTGCCTCCCTCTACTCTTCCCTCATTAGACCAATCATAGAGTACAATGCCCCATTTGGCATGTACCTCACTAGACACCTACAAAAACTGGACAGGCCACAAAGGTATCTCACAAAGAGGATCCTAGGCCTTAAACACGTGTCCTATATGGACAGACTCAAAAAAAACAACTATTCTCTGTCTCATATTGCCTACTTAGAGGTGATCTCTGCTTGACTTACAAAGCCATGTCTGACCCAGCTCTGTTAAAAATTCTACATGTAAAGAAATCCCAATCCCTCCGCACCACATGCTCCAAAGACATCAACCTCATTACCGCAATTAACAGAACATGATGGAGGTCAGGTTCATAACCCAGAGACTGCCCATGCTATGGAATAGACTTCCCATACATGCCAAGCAAAGCAACTCGCTGACCCTCTTCAAGAGAAACCTTAATGAATGGATGGGAAACAGAAAATTCACCCCGGGGATAACACCAGTGGATCTACTCGACAGAGGCACTGGGAACTAAGGTTGGGTGGCACTATGTCAGGGTAATCATATGGCTAGGCTTGTAAAGACCCCAGGGCTATTAGCCTAGTACACACCTATGAACATATGTTACCTACTACAGTCTATTTGTTGAAATATATTCTCTCTTTCCTTGCTAGTTATATATGCAAACAATGTTATAATTTATAAACATGTTCTGTCTACCTCACTTCACAACAGTTAACCTAGTCATCCTTAACAATGTTGCATCTATTATTTTCACTGTTTTTTTTCACAAGACAGCCACTCCAGAGCAGTGGAGGGGAGGGGGTTTCTAAGCCGAGCCAAGTTTTCTTGAAAGAATAATGATGCCCTGCATCCAAATAAGACATTGAGGCCCAGGCATGTATGACCTACCTCTGTTCATATTCTTACATCCTCTAACAGAGTAACAGACATCACATTTAGCACACTTTCCATATCCCTATCCTTCTTACAGTGTTAATAAAAAGTTGCTGCTTTTCCTTCTTTTTAAATTTACAGGAAATAGTTTTAAATGTTGATCCTCAGAATCAGATTTTCACTGGCTAGAACTTTAAAATAAACATATTAGAATCAGCTCCTTCTCCTGACCTCTTATCCTGCATGTACTCTTTCTTTTCATTTGCCCCCTCCATATTTTTTCTTCTACTTTTTCTTCTTCACCTAGTTTACCCTCTCCCCCATTCACGTGTTGTTCTTTCTTATGTATGTTTCCTTCCTGTTCCCCTTCTTTTTCAGAATTTACTGTTTGCTCTTGACAATCCATCCAGAAGTGTCCATTTTTTAACACAACCTGCATTCAGGCACACACCTTATTACTAATAGGTTCATAGGTAGGTACTAGGCTATCGGCCCAAGGGCATAAGTAAGCCTAGCCAACAAGGTTCCCTGACTTTCACCACCCAAGAAAATGGTTTTCCTGTGCCCCTGTCATGCAGAGCCACATAAGTGATCCCCGGGGTGAATTTCCTTTTTCCCATCCACTCATCAAGAATTTTCTTGAAGAGTGCTAATGAGGACCTTTGTTTGATATAGACGGGTAGCTTGTTACAGAGTATGGGAAGTCTCTGGTACAGGAATCTATCCCTCCAGCATGTCCTGTTTATTTTGGTGACAAGATTTAGGTCCCTAGAGCGTGTAGCTCAGAGGGATTGGGATTTCTTTAGGTGGAGCATATCCAACAGCTCTGGGTTTGACATAGCTTTGTATGTTAGGCAGAGATCACCTTGGAGTAGGTGATATGCTACAGAGTAAAGCTGGAGTTTTTTGAGATGGTCACTGTAGGGCATCTGTTTGAGGCTGGTAATCCTCTTTTAAGGTACTTCTGTGCCCTTTCCAGCTGTTGTAGATGTCTTGTGAGGTACATTCCAAAAGGGGCCAAATGAGTGATGAGTAGAGGGGAACAATGACCTTTTTTTTCCTGGATGAGAACCCTTTTGTGATGAGGTGTGCCACATAGAAGGATTTCCTGACCACTGTGGTGATGTGATTATCAAAGGAGAGACTACAGTCCACCTGGGTCCCAAGGTCTCATCACACTTTTGGTGTTAAGTAGACTGCCACCTGTGTGGTAGTTCATGGGTACAGAGTTTTTACCAAAGGGGATGACAATGCACTTTTTGGCACTGAGCTTGAGGCCATGGCTCTGACACCAGGCATCTGTCTCAGTGAGGCCCTTCTGTAGGATGTCCACAATGTTTGGGGACTCAGTTATGGCTCCTAGTTTGTAGTCATCTGCTAACTTCATTAGCCGGAGACCTTCTGTGTTAGCCTGTACTACAGAGAAATAGATACCAAACAGGAGAGGACCCAGGACTAAACCCTGTCGTACTCAACATGTCACTGGTTTGAAGTCGGATTTGGAGTCTGCAATTTTTACAGTGTGTGTTCTGTCAGTGAGCCAGTTGGCAACCCATCTTGTGATGTCAGGATTTATACCTAGTTTAGTGAGTTAATCTATAATTCCAGAATGGGGGATGGTGTCGAAAGCCTTGGCGAGGTCAAGATAGGCTGTGTGAACCACCTTACCCTCGTCTACAGCTTTGGTGACTGCTTCAAAGAAATCATTCAGGTTCAGGAGACATGATCTGCCTTTCACAAACCCAAACTGGGTGGGGCCCAGAGTCTGGAGGTTACCAATATCTTTGTTTATAAGTTCCATGATGATACATTCCATGGCCTTGCAGACCAGGCTTGTCAGGCTAATAGGGCGATAGTTCTCGAGGTCAATGGTGGCTCCCCCTTTGTGGAGTGGGATAACTGTTGCTGTGCACCATTCAGTGGGCACAAAGCCTGAAGTGAGGCTATGACTGAACATGGTACTTAGGTGGGGAGCCAGTTCGTTTTGAAGTTCGTGTAAAACACAGCCTGGGATGTTGTCCGGTCACATGGATGCTGTGTTCTTGGCTTTAGAAAGTGCAGTTCTTACCTGCGTAGTTATTACAGGGACTCTGCATTCTTCCTGTAGAGATATGGACCCTTTAGGGGGTAAGGGGGGGGGTAAAGTTCATAGGTTCATAGGTTCATACATTGGTACTAGGCTATCAGCCCTAGGGCCTATACAAGCCTAGCCATAACAATTCCCTGGCTATTTCTTCCCACATTATTTACTTTCCTGGACCCCTGTCTAGCAGGGCGACTGACGTGATCCCTGGGGTGAATTTCCTTTCTCCCATCCAATCGTCAAGGTTCCTCTTCAAGAGGTCCAAAGAGGCACTCTGCTTGACATGTATGGGCAATCTATTCCAGAGTCTGGGGAGTCTCTGGGTCAGGAACCTATCCCTCCAGCATGTTTTGTTTATTGTGATGACAAGGTTTAGATCCCTGGAGCGTGTAGCTCTGAGGGATTGGGATTTCTTTAAGTATAGCATGTCCAACAGCTCTGGGTTTGACATGGCCTTGTATGTTAAGCAGAGATCGCCTCTGAGTAGACGATATGCGACAGAGTATAGCTGGAGTTTTTTAAGGCGGTCAGCGAGGGCATCTGCTTTAGGCCTGTGATTCTTTTAGTGAGGTATTTCTGAGGCCTTTCCAGTTGTTGCAGATGTCTTGAGAGGTACATACCAAATGGGGCGTTGTATTCTATAATGGGTCTAATGAGGGATGAGTACAGTGGGACAATGACCTCCTTTTTCTGGATGAAAAGCCCTTAGTGATGAGGTGTGCCACATAGAAGGATTTCCTGACTGTTGTGGCGATGTGGTTATCGAAGGTGAGACCACTGTCCACCTGTGTCCCTAAGTCTCTTATCACACTTTCTGTGTTTAGTGTACTGCCACCTATATGGTAATTCATGGATACATGTTTTTTCCCAAAGGGGATAACAATACATTTCTTGGCATTGAGCTTGAGCCCATGGCTCTGGCACCAAACATCTGTTTCTGTAAGGCCATTTTGTAGAGTATCCACATCATTTGGGGATTCAATAATGGCTCCCAGTTTGCAGTCATCTGCAAACTTTGTTAGCCAGAGTCCCTTAGTGTTGACCTGTACTTCAGAGAAGTAGATGCCAAACAAGAGCGGCCCCAGGACTGAACCCTGAGGTACTCCACTTGTCACTTGTCTGGAGCTGGATTTGGAGTCGGCTACTTTTACAGTGTGGGTTCTATCAGTAAGCCATTTAGCAACCCATTGGGTGACATAGGGATTAATGCCCAACTTAGTAAGTTTATCTATGATTCCAGAGTGGGGATGGTGTCAAAGGCCTTGGCAAGGTCTAGATAGGCTGTGTGGACCACCTTACCCTTGTCCATGGCTCTGGAGACTGATTCAAAGAAGTCAATCAGGTTCAGGAGACAAGATCGGCCCTTCACAAACCCAAACTGGGTGGGGTCCAGTGTTTGAAGGTTGCCAATGTCTTTGTTTATAAGTTCCATGATAATACGCTCCATGGCCTTGCAGATAAGGCTTGTCAGACTGATGGGACGGTAGTTTCCGGGATCCAAGGTGGATCCCCCCTTGTGGATTGGGATAACTGTAGCTCTGCGCCACTCAGTGGGCATGAAACCTGAGGTGAGGCTATGATTAAACATGACACTTAGGTGAGGTGCCAGTTCATATTGTAGTTCAAGTAGTACACAGCCCGGGATGTCATCTGGTCCCATGGATGCTGTATTCTTGACTTTAGAGAGTGCGTTTTGTACCTGTGTGGTCGTTATTACTGGAATTTGGCAATCTTCCGGTATTGAGATGGGCCATTTAGGGGGTGAGAGGGGGGTGAAGTTGGCACTGAATCGATCTGCCAGGATATTGGCAATATCCTTCGGATCAGTATATTTAATGCCATTCTGTTTTAGCTCAGAGCAGATCTGAGCATTGCCATTTAGATTCTTGACATAGTTATAGAATGCTTTGTGGTTGTCTTTGGAATCTTTGGCAATTTTATTTTCGTAACTAGCTTTGGAGGATTTTATGAGGCATCTCAGTTTCTTACTGAGGCTAGTAAGGGAGTTTTTTGCATCCTGGGATTTTCCTCTTTTCTGCAAAAGTTTCTTCCTTTTGTTGTAAAGTTTGTTTATGGCAGGGGACCACCAGATTGGCTTCCTTTTTTTGGATGAGAGCATTTTGGTTCTATTTGGGATGGCACGATTCATGCATGAGTGGATGTGCTCGTACAGAGCCTTAGTGTAGGATCCAGCAGTTGAACTTTCAGTTCCCGTCTGAATGGGTGTCATGAAGTTTGTCACTTCTGACTTGAGAAGCATGAAGTTGGCTTTGGAGAAGTTTTTTATGGTGGTTTCTTTACTGGGGGGTGGGGTGGGATGTGGATGTTAAGGGTGATTAGCTTATGGTCAGACCTGACTAACGAGGGGGTGACCATAGGTATGGAGCATTGATTTCCCATGTTGGTAATTATCAGGTCTAGGATATTGGAGCCCCTGGTGGGACTATGGATTACTTGATCCAGGGCGTTGGAATTTATGAATTCCAAGAACCGCTCTTGCAAAGGTGTTGGGACATGAGTAGTTTTCCCAGTTAATGGCAGGGTAGTTAAAATCACCCAGTATTAGGGTGTTTGGTTCTATCTTAATATTTTCCAGTATGTTTAGAAAGGTGTAGTGAGAATCTTGGGGTATGGTGGGGGATCTGTAGCAAGCTACAATTTGGATTGCAGTCTTACCTAGTGTTAGTTGCACTTGGAGAATTTCAGACACATTGTGTTGGCCAACTAGCCTGGTGGTGTGAATATCCTTGGTGAATATTGACACTACTCCACCTTTAGTGTTTCGGTCCTGGTTTGGTGGCCGAAAAGTGTGGTAAGAGTTGTAGCCTGGTATTGCAGGGGTGCTCTCTGGAGCCTTGAACCAGGTCTCAGTTACTGCACAGATATCGATGTTCTCCATTTTTAGGAGTGCCTTGAGAGAGTGCATTTTGAGGTTTAGACTTCTAGCATTGAGTAGCATTACCTTCAGAGTTACCACTGAACCTATCTGCCAGGATATTGGCAATATCAGTTGGTTCTGTAATTTTCGGGCCATTGTGCTTTAATTCAGAGCAGATCTGAGTGTTGCCATTGGGATTCTTGACATAGTTATAGAATGCTTTGTTGTTGTCCTTATAATCAGTGGTGATTTTGTTTTCATAACTAGCTTTGGAGGATTTTATGAGGGATCTCCGCTTCTTACTGGGGCTGATCAGGGAGCACCTCGACTCGTGGGATTTTACTCTCTTTTGCAACAATTCCTTCCTTCTGTTGTAGAGTTTCTTTATGGCAGGGGACCACCAGATTTGCTTCCTGTTTTTTTGAGGATAACATCTTGGTTCTGTTAGGGATAGTACGATCCACGATCCTTGCACTCGTGTAAATGCTTACAGAGTGTATTTGTGTAGAATTCAGCAATCGTAATTGTATTGTCCATCTGCATGGGTGTCATGAAGTTTGCCACTTCTGTCTTAAGAAGCATGAAGTTGGCTTTAGAAAAGTTTTTTACACTGGTTTCCTTATTGGGGGGTGGGGGAAGGATGTGGCTACCTAGGGTGATTAACTTATGGTCGGATCTGACCAACGAGGAGTTGACCTCAGGTGTGGAACACCGGTCGCTTATGTTTGTAATGACTAGGTATAGGATACTGTTGCCCCTGGTGGGGGTGTGGATAAGTTGATCCAGGGCACTGGAATTTATGAATTCCAGAAAGAGCTGAGCAAAGGAGTTGGTACATAAGTAGTTTTCCTAGTTAATGGTGGGGTAGTTGAAATCGCCCATTATTAGGGTGTTTGGCTGAACCCTAATATTTTCCAGTATATCAAGAAAAGAAGAGTGGGAATCCTGGGGCATGGTGGGGGATCTGTAGCAAGCTACAATTTGGATTGCAGTTTTGCCCAAAGTTAGTTGCACTTGGATAATATCGGATGTATTATGCTGAGCATCTAGCCTGGAGGTGTGGATATCCTTAGTGAATGTAGACACACCTCCGCCTTTAGTGTTCTGATTCAGATTAGATGGCCGAAAGGTGTGGTGTGAATTATAGCATGGAAATGCAGGGGTGCTCTCTGGAGCCTTGAAACAGGTCTCAGTCACTGCACAGATATCGATGTTCTCCATTTTAAGGAGTGCCTCGAGTGAGTGCATTTTGAGGTTTAGACTTCTAGCATTGAGTAGCATTACCCTCAGTTTTTGCTTGCCTGTACCTGTTACAGTGGTGAATTTGTCCTTTGAACCTTGCCTAAAAAAGGCACTATAGGGGCGGCAACAGCCTTAGCCAGTATCTGGAATCCCAGGGGCGACAGGTGCAGGCCATCTCTGGCAAAGCATCGTGGTTTGTCGATCATGTCATCCCAGGCAGACAGATACTGGATCCCCTTAGAATGACAATAGAAGCTTAGCCAATTGTTGAAGTCAATCATTTTGTCCTTGTACTGTGGTATAATTCTGGGTCATGGCAGGATGCTACTCAGGGCTAGGGTCATACCTGCCCGGGCTACAAGATTGGAGAACTCTTCCATGTCTCTTTTCATGTAGTCCAGGGAGGTACATCTCAAGTCATTCACACCAATATGGACAATGACAAAGTCATATTTGTACTTGTTGTGTAGTGACCTGAGTGCGTGGGTTATGTGGTGGATCCTGGAACCCGACAGGCAGCTGACAGTAACCTTCTCCTTGTTTAGCCTGGTGAGTGGGACATCAGTGTGCCTGCCTGACTATAACATCACCTATGACTAGTGTGTTGGGTATATTGTTGTGCCATATGGGCTGTGGTTGAGAGGCACACTGAGTTTGTGGGCTATGTGTCATTTGGGTTGTGTTGGGGGGTGGAGGTTGCTTGCGTTTCTGCTTTGGAGGTCTCTGTTGCTTGGGCAGATTATTATTGAGAGCCTCCGTGAATTTTTTTTGTTTCTATGTGTGGATTTTGGTGGTGTAGGTTTAGTGGGACTATGTGATGAGTGTGTTGTGGTGCAAGTGTTTACCTTCTCCTTTTGACTGTCTAGTCCAATCTTGGTTGGAGAGAGCTTTGCCTCCAGTTTGGCTAGATAAGTGCATCTCTCATAGGTTGTAGTGTTGGGTGGTAGGAGGAAAGGGTTGTCTGTGTACATGAGACAAGTCAATTGCTACATTGCCCTAAGATGCCCATATTCATCAGGTAGACAGGAGAAAACACCGGGAGCTGAAACTTGGCTGAATAAAAAACTATTTTCCTGTAGACAAGTGAGGAGAGTAAGTGTTTTCCTCTAGGCAAATGAGGAAAGTAAGTACAAAAAATTGTTTGCCTTTTCTTCCCACACTGGTTACACTCTACATTTTCACATTCATTAATTAAATGAGAAACGTCCCCACAACAGAAACATGACTTAGGCTGGCCAGCATATGTTAATGTCCCTCTACGTCCAGATAAAAAAAAGCAACTTCACTATGCTTTTTCAACAGTTTCCAACCTCCACCCTAAATTTCATAAATTTTTCTCATCTCTAACTTTCAGTGTATTACCAACAGATTCACACAGACCCTGCATGCATTTTTAACATCCTTGTCTTCCAGTTCATCAGTTCTAAAGTGCAAAGTAACATTTTTAAGTTACTAACAGAAAACAAATAATTGTTCCATTGATAAATGTCCTTCTTTTTGTTACACAATTCCAGAAATTTCATCATCAGCCCATCAGTTTCAAATATTAAGTCACAAAAACCTTCTGCCCCACTATATACAAAAGACCAACTTTCTTGAACTTTAAAACACAGAACAGTTATACATAACATCTGTCTACTATAGTGTACTTTTTGTTCTTATTCACACACTTGGCCTTCCCTTCTTTTTAAAAAACAGTTTTACTTACAGTTTGTTGCCGCTCTCCTTTTTTGCCTGCTGTCTCTGCTGCATATGTTTTAGTTACAGCATTATCTGCTGCCACAAACCAGACACTTTCTCAGTTTGATGCTGCTTTCCTCTTTAACTTTCTGCCACTGCTACATATTAACTGCTGCATTCTCTGCTGCCAGATAAGATGCTTCCTCTTCCACATTACCATCCTCAGCACTTTGGAAAAAAGTAATCTGCAACCTCAGCCCATGAAACTGCAGAACTGCCACCTGGATCATACTGCTCGATTTTTAACGGAACATTATCTGCAGGCCCTCCTGATGCCGGTTCTGTAATTTGCACTGCTTCAACAGACTTGCTTACTTCCTTCTCCATGGAGACAGCTAAACGCTGTTCAGTTGTAAAACCCACCACACAGGAATCTTTGTTTACATTCCGATACTCTGTATTGAACAAATGTTTCTCCAAATTCTCACCTTCCACCTCCAAACTCTCCATAGCTTTTCTCTCCTTCATATTGCTGTTTCCCTTAGGCCTCTTCCTTGCTGCTTTCATAAACCCTCTAGCCAAATGTGGTTTGACTCCAGAAAAAGATCTCTTAAGTGCATAGTGATTCTGTAACAATTGACATCTCATGCGTCACTCTCATCTTCAGGTATGCAGATATTATCAAAAAGACTGTGTAAATCATTAGGCCCAAAAGGCACAAACCAGGCAATTCCATAGTGATCTTTCAGGCCCTCACTTTGAGCAGAGATGGCTGATACTTGTAGCCAAGAGGGGTGGGCTTGTCCTACGACTTTTTCAGTCATGGTACATATGCAATAAATAACTGAAATAGTAATACAGAGTATAGCACAATCGATAAAAAAGTCAGCTTTTTCAGGTTAGGGGTCACCACAGCAGATTACCAGTCCACTAATGACGGACAGTGGATTTTTACAGTATGGAGTTGTCAGCCCGGCGCCCAATCTTCAAAGAAGGCACACGAGTTTAGTCAACCGCAGGGAGGACATGCAGACTCCATACAATAGGAGCTCTGGCCGAGAATCGAACTGGAGAATCTTTTGCTGTGAGGCGACAATGCTAATCGCTGCACTACCACAGCCAGAGTATAGCACTATCGATAATAATGCAAAAATGCAAGCCATTAATACAAAAATGCAAATAAATAGTCCAATTATTATAGTTAGGAAACAGTGCCCCTGATGAATTTCAGATTACATAAATGTGCAAAGCAGAAACATTTTCAGAACAGACACTTGTCATGCTCCCATGGTGAAATTGCCTTCCTTTGTAACTCATTGAAATCCTTCTCCAGAAAAGCTTTGGTTACTTTGACAAATACCTTGTTAAATAATCTGGGCACACAAGAAAGAGCAAAAGATGGCACTCTGCACTGAAATTAGTGTATTTTAAGAGTGAACTGAAGGAATCTCCTAAGTACCTCATACACTATTATTTATTTATTGGCATTTGTTTACTGGGATAGTCCACTGGGTTAGTGAGAGCCCAATTTCAGGTAAAGGGAGAAAACCTCTACAATAAACATATACATAGACAAGTACTTACCAATTTTATAATGTAAATGTAGAACAAATGTAAGTTAGTTACAATTATTACAAGCATAAGTTACAGCATAATACAAGAAGATAATAAAAAGGCTGACGTTATATAAGTTACTGCCAAAGAAGAGCTATCTTATAGCAGGACATTTTGTGGGTTAGTGGTAAATTAAAGAGAAACAGAATGGAAGACAGGTGGAATACTTTCAGGAAGTACAGAGAATTAGGATTTAACAGGTGGGGTCTTGGTGCATGTGCATTTCCAGGATGAAGAGAGGTACTCATGTAAAGAAGTTTTGAAAGACATTAGGATTTCATTGGTTGTAATTATTAATGGAAAGGTATTCCAGGCTCTGGCTACAGTACATGAGTATAGAAGCTGTAATGTCACAGAAGATGTTTCACCTAACATTAGTGAAGGATCCCTCTGTATGTACATCAGACATTGATGTGCCTGGTCTCACGCCCACTGATGGCAAACTGAATGAACCAGCTGTAAGTATCACAGACACGGACTAACAGGAGGCGTCCCACATGTCTATCAAAGCCATCCTGGCCCTACCCCCGCTCAGATGAAGCATTATTCCCCCACCTGAGGTTTATGATATGGAACCTAAGAAACAGATATGATCAATGAAGTCCCTGATTACTGGTCCAATGCATAGGTGTGTGTTGTCAATACCACAGTTACCAGGGGTGCATAACTTCCCAAAGGACACTATTATGCATTTCTTGCCATTCAGTTTAAATCCATGGCTTTAACACAAGTTTTTTTTTTGGTGTCTTCCCTTCCTGGGGATCACTAGTGTCAGCTGGGGATTCTATGAGTGCTCCTTATTTACAATTGTCTGCAGTTTTGGTCAGCCAAAGGCCTTTGACATTAGCCTTGACTTCAGAGAAATAAATGCCAAAGAGGAACAGTTCCAGGACCGACTGTTGAGGGACTCCACTTGTGACTCGTCTCTTTGCAGAGGTAGACTCTCAGTTCTAACTTACTGGGTCCTGCCTGCGCGCCAGCTGGCTATCTGCTGGGTAACATAGAGGTTTATACCTAACCTCAAGTTTGTCAACAATGCCTGCTTGGGGTATTTTGTCAAATGCCTTGGCCAGGTCAAAGTAGGCAGTGTGAACCACTCTGCCCTCATCCATTGCTTTGGTGACCTTCTCAAAGAAGTCCACCAGGTTGATTAGGCATGAGCTGCCCTTGACAAAACCAAAGTGGATTGGGTCCAGTGTCTGGAGATTTCCTGTCATTGTTCATCATTTCCATGATAATTCTTTCCATGACTTTGCAAAGGAGACTAGTGAGACTTATATATAATTTCCAGGGTCTGTAGATGGCCCACCTTTGTGCAGAGGGTTGGCTGTTACTGTTCTCGATTCATTAGGCATAAAGCCTGCCTAGAGGCTGTGGTTAAACAGTGATTCCAGAGGCCCTAATAGGTTATGTGTCATACTGTTTAGAAAGCATGCTGGGATATTGTCTGGGCCCATTGATGCAGTGTTCTTGGCCTTAGAAAGAGCACTGAGATTGAAGTAAGCACACAGGATAGAATTTCCCTGAGCTCTTCCATGAAAAAATATAGCCAAGCTATCCTATTTAGTAGCATATGCACAAGACTGTGGCTGTAACCAGGGTAACGAAAAAGTCAGATTCCAGCATGTTGTATGGAAACCCAACATAATCTTAATTATTTTCCTCTTGAGCTCACTCTTGGGTAAAGAGGAAAAGATCTCCAGTACTTGATCCCAGTATGAAAGATGAACTATATGTAGCTAAACTGAGTAAATGAGGAGTCTACATCCCAAATAACCAAAGAAATAAAGCTTCTTGCAACTCTGTCCAGGGATTTAGACACCTTGCTTTGCGGTGCAGGGATGAAATGCTGTGACCTTTGGGCTCTAAGCCGGACCAAGCAGATCACAAAGAAATTATCCATAGGTTTATAGGTTAGTACTAAGCTAACTGCTCTTGCAAGCCATTTTAAGCCTAGCCAATTATTCCTTGTGAGACTCAAACCCTGCACCTTGTGTTTGTAAGGCAAACACCTTAACCATTAGGCTACCCTCCCAACCCCAAGTTACTTGATCAGTGACTTGGTCCACTCAGCTAGGAATTTACAGACAGAATGCAACTTCTTGGGCAAATAAAGAAGCATCGTCTCTGTAATTCCATCCTGCAAGTAAATTATTCTTAATGACCACCTTCATGGGGTGGGTGACCCAAACCTTCTTATCCTTATTTCACAATTAGACATCGGAAGAAGAAATGGTTGTCATAAGCCTAAGGATTTTCCTAAAGGTAGTGTCACCCCATGAGTACCACTAGGCTGATGACGGGGTCATTCTCCTTATCTATCTCTGTGATAATGGCCTCCGAGTCCTCAGACATCCTTACAGGACACTAAATGGATGGGAGTCTGCTGGTTCCCATGAGTTCCAGGGGCATGTTTATTCAATGATTCATATGGAGACCAGTTTATGGTGGTTTTTCAACTGAAATTAAGTGATGCAGATCAATACCGCAGGAGCAAACCTGTAAAAGGAGGCCTGGAGGCAAGTGAGACCTGTGATATGGCAATTGGTGGCAAAAGTCATGTTCTATATCTGTACATTTTCAATCCTGTGATCTCAGATGCCATAAAAACCTCAAACATGTGTTTGTAGTCAAGGACTTGAACTGAAAATCCATGAGTGGTGCACATTTGTTGACTCTACTCAATGAAGAGAAACACATTCCACCAGGCAAAGCATGATAAAGGAAGAAGATTTTTTGGTCTACAGTTGCCAGTACATGTTTAAGTGAGCTCAGAAGTGGCTCCCAAGGACAGGACTGATGGCTGGCATGGTCCAACCAAATGGCCACAGGCTGAGTTGTAACAATAACTTGACACATGCATCTTTGTCAGGTTTCTCAATATCTTCCAAAGTAAGGGAAATTTAAAAAAAAACTGCAGTATTCGCAAGCTGAGAGTAAGCTCAGTCCTTGACAGCCAGGCAGGGGGCTATTTTTGAAACAGACTCATCTCTGGGAAGGTTTTGCTATGTTGTGCTCATTGCGTTCCCAATCTTTTGGACAGTACTACAACACAGGTCTGGAGAGGGACGCGTGTGTGACCCTCGCATTCATCCATGTATAAGAATTTCTAGCTAGCTCCTTAATAAAGAGGAATGAAGTCTTGACTGCAACCTAGATGACAGGCATTTGATTAAAGGCCCCAACACTAGCAGAATCAGGCAGTGAGGGACAGGAACTCAGATTCCTTATTTACTCACCTGTTTGGGGAGTGAGGCATTGTGACTGTTTAGGAAGCACAGAAGAAAATGCTTCCAGGAAGGGCAGAGTGGGGCTGTTTGCCAGAAATTTCCTATGCAAAAGTGAGGGAAGACCATAGTGGACTAAACAATCCCCATTAGCTGCTCAGTCAGGCACAAGAGCGCATATATACACACACACACACACACACACACACACACACACACACACACACACACACACACACTCCTTTTATGCAGCTCGAACAGATCATTCTCCAAGCAATCTTAGGGATGTTGACTGTTTCTTAGGAGTATTTCTTGAAATACCAGTACTGTTTATTTTTTTTATGACATTGTGCCATTCTTGGAACAGACCTTGATCTATATTTGTCCAGGCTGGTAATTTGTTTTGTACTTGCAGCTGGTGCAAACGATGAAGGCTGTGAGTTCTAGATCGTGTGGTAGAGGGTTTCATTCTCTGTCTTCATTTCCATACTGTGTGACCCTGAATGAAAATAATGCTTACCAAACATCTTCCTGTGAAACTGAACTATTCAATGGTTTGTACAGAACTGTGTGTTTGTATTCTGAAGGATTCTCTAATAAAAGTGAGATGAAAGCACTTAATTTCTTTGAAAGATATTTTGTCAGCATTAATTTTTGTTTATGGTTTTAATATTGTTTTGACCATTTATCTGAGCATGAGTTTGATTCCGAGTACTGTGTGACCTTGAGAAATCACTTAACCAGACATCGCTCCTGGGACATCCACAAAAAGGGAATGTGTGTCCAGTGAGCCTACCTGGTTAACGAATGGGTATTATTATTATTAAACCTTAATCCTGTGCACCCCCCCTTTGGATTCAGACAAACTGAAACATGAATTCCTTCTCAAAGTAATTAATTTTTTCATCTTTTTCTCAAACTCAAGGAAAGTTTTACTTCTCTCTTTGTAGACCTTCTCTCTTGTTGACATCATCCTCAAAGGGCGAGTAGATGTTTCTACAAATTACAAAAGCCTGGTGGTTCATGCTGGGTTTCAGAGGGATTCTCTAGGGATTTTTGTCAGGCATCTTTCTCTGGCATTAACATACTGCTATCCAAAACAGTGTGAACAGTGTTGGCATTTGGAATATGCTCTGTGGATATGAAAGCCTCTTGCATTAATCCCATCTTGGCAGAGTTCTAGAAAACTATCTGCAAAAGCACTACACCTTCATGGCCCATGTAATCCCTTCCAGTCCTCTCAGACAATATGCAGTAGAACCAAAACCTAAAGCTATAAAAACAAAAACACAAAGGAGTTGTGCATCTTATGCTTTATTTAAATAATTCACAAGCGTGAAAAGAACAAAAAGGGTAGTACTTTTGTCTGCATTGTTGGCACTACTACTTATTCTTGTTGCAATGGTATATATCCTCATATTTTTATTTAAGTAAAATTACATATTCATAGGTTCGGAGGTTCACAGTTGTATACTGGGCTAACAAATACTGACGACTTTATAAGCCTAGCCATGCATCTGAGATGTATCCTGCCAATTTATTGAACCTTAGAGACTATTCTGAGGCGTATATGTAAGCTAGGGATCTTACTTACAGACTGCCTCAGACCTAGAACGAATTTCCAGTTTCCCTTCTACTGGTCCAGGTTATGCTTGAATAGGGTTAGGGATCCTTAGACTGAGTAGTTCTGGTGGTATTGGTTCTGTGAATGTGCAAAAGGTCCATCAGAGTGGGATCCTAGGATGACTTGTATTTCAGGTATAAACTGCTTCTCAACAGGCTGTAGGAAACAAAGTACAGACATGTGGCTTTGATACAATCTGCATAGGACATGTTGTTTATACCCTGTATTCTTTTTGTAAGGAACCTTTGCGGACATTCCAGTTGCTGTATGTGCCTAGTCAGGTACACACCGAAAGGGGCATTGTACTCAATGATGGGTCTGATGAGTGCCAAACACAAAGGAATGATGACCTGCTTGGACCTAGATTGCTTTTAAGCTGAGCAACACAAAATAATTTCCTTTCTACCTTTGACACATGCTGGTCAGGACCCAGGTTACTATCCACATACGGATACTGGATCCACCATTGGGGCATGTTATTTCGTAGGGTGGCTGACTTCCCAAACAGTACTATTATTCATTTCTTGGCATTGAGTTTTAAGCTGCAGCGTGGGTACCAGTCATTTGTGTGTGTTAGTTTTCCCTGTAGGATGTTAGTGTCTTGGATGGATTGTATGACTCTACTCCTATGTGTGCAGTCATCTGTAAACTTGGTCAGCCAGAAGCCTTTCATATTGTCTTTGACTTCTGAGACGTAAATGCCACAAAGATGTGGTCCCAGCAGAAAGCACTGAGGGACTCCACTAGTGACCAATTTCTTTGTGAACATGGCTCCCCCTATCCTGACTTCCTGGGTCCTGAGAGCCAACTGGCTATTCAACACATAATAGGGGTCAATGCTCAATTTAGTACATTTGTTTACACTGCCTAAGTGGGGAATTGTATCAAATGCCTTAGCTAGGACAAGATAGGTGGGATGCACCATTTTGCCATCATCCATTAATTTGGTGACTTTTTCAAAGCAGTCCAATAGCTTGAGTAGGCATGATATGCATTGGACAAAGACAAACTGGGTTGCATCCAGTGTCTGAAGGGTTCCTAAATTATTAATCATATCCATGATAATTCTTTCCATGGCTCTGCATACAAGACCAGTCAGATTTATGGGTCTGTAGTTTCCAGGGTGCAATGGTGAACTGATGATGTGCAGAGAGATAACCATGGCAGTCCTCCATTCACATGGCACAAAGTCTGTCTGGAGGTTATGGTTAAACAGCAAATCCAGTGACCCAGATAGGTCATGCTTCAGGCTATTCAGAAGGCATCCTTAGCATATTATCTGGGCCCATCTGTGTTCTTAGCCTTACAGAGTAGTGCATTTAGGACCTGCTCCTTAATGACAGTCCTAGGTGGTCACTGGTTTGTGGGGGGGTCCACTTTGACTGAAAATACAAAGACTGTTAATCTTTTTTTAACCTATAGCTGCCAGGAAATAAATTAATTCCCAAAGGCTGAAATCAAATAAAGGTAGTGTGGGGGTATTTATTTCCTGATCTTGCCTGCAAATGTTCTTGTGACAGAATGGTCTGGCTTTGCTTACATGACAATATTTGAACAATCCTTTTTCAGACAGCCTTACATCTGACCTCTGTCAAACTCAAATATGGTTAATTGTACTGTTACATTTCAGTTGTGATATATTCACAGGAGTTCTTGTAAATTTTTTTCTATAACATGAGAACTCATCTTACAGTTCAATCATCAACATGAATTATTTACTTTTCAGTCAATATAATTCAAACCAACTCCCGCCATCATGTTTGTTATCATGAAAAGTACCTAAGAAGGTCTACAGCACTAAATGAATATTTGTTGAATAAAATTATCTGTTTTGTCATGGTGCTTATCTCTCAAATGTCCAGATTTTTTGTCCCATATTTTCGGCCTGTTCCTCATAACATTTGTGATTTTCTGGATTTTTGTGACAAATCAGTGAGAACTGAATGCAGTAAATAATGACAGGCGTTTGAGTTTCAGACTTCATGCACTTCAGAAAATACACGGTAACATAAAGCCTTTAATTATAGCAACTTTCTGACTTTATGAGAGCAATATTTAAAATGTGTCCGTATTATTTTTGGTTTTGTCCAGATTTTTTGTGCTAAGAGGTTGAGACCTATGGTGATTGTTGAAGTCAGGGTCTACACATTAGCCTGAGTTAAAGGATCTCATCATGTATGGGGCAGATACCACACTTGGCTGCCTGTCTTTACCAGCTGCATACTAACAAGGCCTTGACCAGAATGGTGTAGACTTCATATGTGCACTCAGATGAGTATGGTACTACACTGATGTTGTTATAAACTGATGTCCCACTCACCAGGCTGAACAAGGAGAAAATTACAATCAGCTGCCTGTCGGGTGCCAGGATCCACCACATAACATATGCACTCAAGTCAATCCACAACAAGTACAAATATGACTCTGTCATTGTCCATGTTGGAGTGAATGACTTGAGACGTACCTCCCTGGACTACATGAAAAGAGACATGGAAGAGCTCTCATATCATGTAGTCCAGGCAGGTATAACCCTAGCCCTGAGTAGCATCCTGCCTTCGCTCAGAATGATACCACAATATAAGGACAAAATGATTGACTTCAACAATTGACTAAGCTTCTGGTGTCATTCAAAGGGGATCCAGTATCTGTCTGCCTGGGATGACATGATCGACAGACCACAATGCTTTGCCAGAGATGGTCTGCACATGTCGCCCCTCGAATTCAGGTTACTGGCTAAGGCTCTTGCCACCCCTATAGTGCCTTTTTTAGGCAAAGTTCAAAGGACAAAACCACCACCATAACAGGTACAAGCATGCAAAATCTGAAGGTAATGCTACTCAATGCTAGAAGTCAAAACCTCAAAATGCACTCTCTCGAGGCACTCCTAAAAATGGATAACATCGATATCTGTGCAGTAACTGAGACCTGGTTCAAGGCTCCAGAGAGCACCCCTGCAATACCAGGCTACAACTCTTGCCACACTTTTCGACCACCAAACCAGGATCGAAACAATAAAGGTGGAGGAGTGCCCATTTTCACTAAGGATATTCACACCACTAGGCTAGTTGCCCAACACAATGTGTCTGAAATTCTCCAGGTGCAACTAACACTAGGTAAGACTGCAATCCAAAGTGTAGCTGGTTACAGATCACCCATCATGCCCCAAGATTCTCACTACACCTATCTAAACATACTGGAAAATATTAAGATACAACCAAACACCCTAATACTGGGTGATTTCAACTACCCTGCCATTAACTGGGAAAACTACTCGTGTACCAACACCTTTGCCCAACGGTTCTTGGAATTCATAAATTCCAACTCCCTGGATCAACTAATCCATAGTCCCACCAGGGTCTCCAATATCCTAGACCTGGTCATTACCAACATGGGAAATCAATACTCCACACCTATGGTCACCCCGTCGTTGGTCAGGACAGACCATAAGCTAATCACCCTTAACATCCACATCCCACCCCAACCCCCCAGTAAGGAAACCTCCATAAAATACTTCTCCAAAGCCAACTTCCTGTTACTCAAGTCAGAAGTGACAAACTTCATGACACCCATGCAGACGGGAACTGAAAGTTCGACTGCTGAGTCCTACACTAGGGCACTGTATGAGCACATCCACTCATGCATGAATTGTGCCATCCCAAATAGAATCAAGATGCTCTCCTCCAGAAAAAGGAAGCCAATCTGGTGGTCCCCTGCCATAAACAAACTTTACAACAAAAGGAAGAAACTGTTGCAGAAAAGAGGAAAATCCCTGGATGCAAAAAACTCACTTATCAGCCTCAGTAAGAAGCTGAGATCCCTCATAAAATCCTCCAAAGCTAGTTACAAAAATAAAATTGCCAAAGATTTCAAACAACCACACGGCATGAAATAACTATGTCAAGAATCTAAATGGCAATGCTCAGATTTGCTCTGAGATACAACAGAATGGCATTATATATACTGATCCCAAGGATATTGCCAATATCCTGGCAGATCAATTAAGTGCCAACTTCACCCCCCTCTCTTACCCCCTAAACGGCCCATCTTAATACCGGAAGATTGCAAAATTACGGTAGTAATGGCCGCACAGGTAAAAAATGCACTCTCCAAAGCTAGGAATATAGCATCTATGGGACCAAATGACATCCTGGGCTCTGTACTACATGAATTACAAATTAACTGGCACCTCACCTAAGTGTCATGTTTAATCATACCCTCAACTCAGGCTTCATGCCCACTGAGTGGAGCACAGCTACAGGTATCCCACTCCACAAGTGGGGATCCACCTTGGATCCCGGAAACTACTGCCCCATCAGTCTGACAAGCCTGATCTGCAAGGCCATGGAACATATTATCATGGAACTTATAAAGAAAGACAGTGGCAACCTTCAAACACTGGACCCCACTCAGTTTGGGTTCGTGAAGGGCCGATCTTGTCTCCTGAACTTGATTGACTTCTTTGAATCAGTCTCCAGAGCCGTGGATGAGGGTAAGGTGGTCCACACAGCATATCTGGGCCTCGCCAAGGTCTTTGACACCATCCGCCACTCTGGAGTCATAGATAAACTTACTAAGCTGGGCATTAATCCCTACATCACTCGACGGGTTGCCAACTGGATTACTGACAGAACCCAAACTGTAAAAGTAGCTGACTCCAAATCCAGCTCCAGACAAGTGACAAGTGGAGTACCTCAGGGTTCAGTCCTGGGACCACTCTTGTTTGGCATCTACTTCTCTGAAATACAGGCCAACACTAAGGGACTGTGGCTAACAAGGTTTGCAAATGACTGCAAACTGGGAGCCATTACTGAATCCCCAAATGATGCGGATACTCTACAAAAGGGCCTTACAGAAACAGATGCTTGGTGCCAGAGCCATGGGCTCAAGCTCAATGCCAAGAAATGTATAGTTATCCCCTTTGGGAAAAAAACATGTACCCATGAATTACCACATAGATGGCAGTACAATAAACACCGAAAGTGTGATAAGAGACTTCGGGACACAGGTGGACAGTGGTCTCACCTTCGATAACCACATCGCCACAACAGTCAGGAAATCCTTCTATGTGGCACACCTCATCACTAAGGGCTTTTCATCCAGAAAAAAGGAGGTCATTGTCCCACTGTACTCATCCCTCATTAGACCCATTATAGAATACAATGGCCCATTTGGTATGTACCTCTCAAGACATCTGCAACAACTGGAAAGGCCGCAGAAATACCTCATTAAAAGTATAACAGGCCTAAAGAAGATGCCTTATGCTGACCGCCTTAAAAAACTCCAGCTATACTCTGTCGCATATCGCCTATTGCGAACGTTCATAATATCAAACACACCAGACTTCGAACTTCCTATTGTAGGGGGCTGCACCCACCCACACACCCCCGCTAAATATATATTCCAACTCCAAGATCGCACTACAGTGAGGAAAGGGCAAATATCCCATTCTTCACTGTACCGCGATCTCAGAAAAAGTACTTCGAGGTCCGGTACGTTCGATATTATGAACATTCTCAATTTGTGCGATTCGCTCATATGACATAGACCCTGTTTACCAGGAAAGTCCAACTGGACACAAGTCCTTTTCAACAGAGGCCTGGGTAGGAAAGCACCCCTTTAACAAAATTACATGCATAAAATACAGAAAATACAGAAACTACATCAAATACAAAACCAAATGTTCAGTTTTGTGAGTTAGGAATTTTCATGTTTTTCAGGGGGCACCCAAAGCAGTATTCATACTGATTAAGGGATATTTTGCAGAGCTGTTAGGGAATTTCCCCTATGCATTTTTGATAAGTGTCGTGGGATCTTTTACATCCACTTGAGCAACCCCAACTCAGGCAAATGGGGCTTTAGTTTAACATATCTTCGAAAGGATAACAAACTGGGGAGTACAGCAAACCCTTACATGGTACTGCAGTGTCAGTACTGGACAGTGAATCCAAATGTCTGCTGCAGGAATATAAAACACAGACTTTTGATCTTCTAGAGCCAAAGACAAATGTGATACCTGTTGATTTATACGTAATGCCACCTTAGTGTGAACAATCAAGAAGACACACACACACACACACACACACACACACACACACACACACACACACACACACACACACCAGAAGTCAAGGTGCCTAACATTAACACAGATACCTCTTCCTACTTTGACTTACATTTAGCACACTAATGAAGCAATATGGATTGATATTTGCCTTGTAAACACCTGTGAGTAGTATTGGCTGCAATATATATATATATATATATATATATATATATATATATATATATATATGTGTACACACACACACACACACACACACACACACACACACATATATATATATATATATATATATATATATATATATATATAGGTTCATAAGAGGTTACTAGGTTAGCGGCCCTAGAGCCTTTACAAGACTAGCCATGTTAATCCTAAGTATCTCCATTTGTTCTTTTTTGGGTAGACCGCAGAACGAATTTATGAACAGAACGGGTCTCTGATCAACACCTGTTATCCATGTCCATGAGGGACATGGGTGCCATCTCGGGGGGGAATTTGCGGTCTCCCATCCAATTATCTAGGTTGCGTTTGAACAGAGTCAGTGAGGAGTGCTGTTTTACATGAATTGGAAGTCTATTCCAGAGAAGCAGCAGTCTCTGGGAGACATCTCTGTCTCTTCAGCATGTTCTGTTAATGTCACAGGCTAGGTTAAGATCCCTAGAGCAAGTGACTCTTGTGCCATTTTACTTGCAGATGTGCAGCATTTCCATTAGGGCAGGGTTGGAGAGTGTACTATAGGCCAGGCACAAGTCGCTTCTCAGCAGCCTATAAGGTGCAGAATAAAGTGACAGGGCTTTCAGCCTGTCCATGTTGATCATGGTTTGTAGTTCCTGTGTTTTCTTAGTGAGAAACCTCTGAGGTCTCTCCAGCTGCTGCACGTCTCTGGTAAGGTACATGCAAAAGGATGCATTATACTCTATTAGTAGTCTAATTAGGGTCAAGTACAGTGGAGTTATGACATCCTTTGATCTGGACGCTATGCCCTTGCTTATGAGATGCACTACGTATAATGCTTTCCTTACCACTGTGAAAACTTGGTGGTCGAAGTTCAGATTGCTATCAACCTGTGTCCCATGTCTTGCACCACTGGGTTGGAACTTGGGGGGTGCTATCAATATTGGATATTGGATATATAATGTAGGGAATTCCCTTTAGCCAAAGTGAATAATAATGCATTTTTCTGCATTTAGTTTTAGACCGTATTGGTGGCGGTGGAGTCACCAATTTTGACAGCGTGCATTCTGTCGGTGAGCCATTTGGCTACTATCTAGCAACAGAAGGGTTAATCCCCAGCTGGGAGAGTTTCTCAACAATACCAGAGTGGGGATTGTGTCAAAAGCCTTGGCAAGGTTGAGAGAGGCTTTGTGCACTGTCTTACCTTCGTCCATGGCTTTGGTGACATTCTCAGAGAGGTCTACCAGGTTTAATAAGCATGGTCTACCCTTAACAAAGCCAAACTGGGTTGGATCCAGCATTTGGATGTTGCCTATGTCCTTGTTAAGGTCCATTATAATTCTTTTCATGGCCTTGCAGATTAGGCTTGTTAGAATTATGGGTCTGTAGTTCCCAGGGACAGTTGATGGCCTCCCTTTTGTGCAGGGGAATTACTGCTGCTGTTCTCCATTCTGCAGGAACATAACCAATTTTTAGGCCATGATTAAAAAAAGAATGCCAAATGGATTTGCTAGGTCTTGTTTTAGATTGTTTAGTAAACAACCTCGGATGTTATATGGTTCCACCGAGGCCGTATTTTTGGCCTTGGCGAGAGCACAGATAACCTGTTCTCTAGACATAGTAGGCAGAGGGCTGGTGTCAGGTGTGCTTTGGGATATGGTAGGTAGGGATGGGGGGGTGAAGTTTGAGTTGAATCTGTCAGCTAACAGGTTGGCAATATCCTCCAGTGTAGTAAGAGTGATTCCATCTACAATCAGGTTGGCACATATATGATCATTACCGTTTAGACTTCAGATGTAGTTAAAGAATGTCTTATGATTATCCTTGGCTAGGGATGTGATTTTATTTTCATAATTTGCTTAAAAAGACTTCACAAGATTTGTGATTTTCTTGTTTAGGCTTAGGAAGAAACTCTTCCTCTGCAGAGTGATATCCCTTTTGCTTTTGGACAACAATTTCTTCCTCTTGTTCTATAATCTGTTTATACTTGAAGACCATCATAGTGGCATGTTTTTACCAGAAGAACTGGTTTTGATCTGCTGCTTATATGCAGTTTCTGCAGTCACTTAAGTGTTTGTACAGGGCATTTGCGTACACTTCAGCATAGTGATTGCGGGTGGTATGAAACTTTTTATATCATTGATTAGTAGGCTGTAGTTAGCTTAGGGAAAGTTTTTATTTAAACTTTTGTTCCTAAGAGGGTGTCAGTTCCAGTAGTTACTTCAAATGAGCCTGATTTGTGGTTCAACCTAACCAGGGAGGGCATCAGGCATGGGGAAGTATAGTGACCCCC